>NW_024713795.1:0-15799 GCF_018991925.1 Homarus americanus
TTTCCGGGCAAGTTGGTTAGATAACCAACTTTCCAAAAGCTCATTATCATAAACGAAATTTGTATCATAAAAATGGAAATATCTACTCCGGGAAGGTTAAATTTGAATAACCAAATTTGCCGAAAATAAGATTATCATAGAAAACGAAATTTGTATCATAAAAAATAGAAATATCTACTTTCCGCGAAAGTTTCTTAGATATTAACTTTCCGAAAATAGATTATCATAGAAAACGGGAAATTTGTATCTGCATAAAAATGGGAAATATCGACTTTCCGGGAAAGTTGGTTATCTCTTCCCCGAAAGTAGATGGAATTTTCTAATTTTCAGGAAGTAGATTATCGACTTTGGGAAAGTAATTACTCGCTATTTTCGGGAAATATTACCTAATTTTGGGAATTAAATTATCATGAAGCAGGAAATTTGTATATAAAAAATAGAAATATCTACTTTCAGAAGTTGGTTAGATAACCAAATTGCCGAAAATAGATATCATAGAAACGAAATTTGTATCATAAAAATGGGAAATATCTACTTTCCGCGAAAGTTTCTTAGATAACCAACTTTCCCGAAATAGATTATCTGAAAACAGGAAATTTGTATCATAAAAAATGGGAAATATCGACTTTCCGGTAAAGTTGGTTCGATAACCAACTTCGAAAATGAATTATCATAGAAAACGAAATTTGTATCATAAAAATGGAAATATCTACTTTCAGGAAAGTTGGTTATCTACTTCGAAAGTAGATAGATTTCTAATTTTTCGGGAGAAAGTAGATGATCGACTTTTTGGGAAAAGTGGATACTAATATTTTTCAAGGGAAATAATACTAATTTTGGGAAGTAGATTATCATAGAAACAGAAATTTGTATCATAAAAATGGAAATATCTACTATCCGGGAAAGGATTGGTTATCTACTTCCCGCAAAAAGTAGATGAATTTTCTAATTTTTCGGGAAAATAGATTATCGACTTTTTGGGAAAGTAGATTTTCGTATTTTCGAAATATTACCTAATTTTGGGAAGTAGATTATCATAGAAACAGGAAATTTGTATCATAAAAATAGAAATATCTCTTTCCGGGAAAGTTGGTTGAATAACCAACTTTCCGAAAATAGGTATCATAGAAAACAGAAATTTATATCATAAAAAATAGAAATATCGACTTTCCGGGAAGTTGGTTAGATAACAGCTTTCCCGAAAATATTATCATAGAAACGAAATTGTATCATAAAAAATGGGAAATATCTACTTTCCGGGAAGTTGGTTATCTACTTCCCGAAAAAGTAGATCGTTTCTAATTTTTCAGGAAAAGTAGATTATCGACTTTTTTTGGGAAGTAGATTTTCATATTCGGGGAAATATTACTAATTTTGGGAAGTAGATTATGATAGAAACAGGAAATTTGTATCATAAAAAATGAAATATCTACTTTCCGGGAAAGTTGGTTAGATAAACCAAATTTGCCGAAAATAGACTATCATAGAAACGGGAAATTTGTATCATAAAATGGAAATATCTACTTTCCGCGAAAGTTTCTTAGATAACTTTCCCGAAAATGAATATCATAGAAAGCAGGAAATTTGTATCATAAAATGAAATATCGACTTTCCGGGAAAGTTGGTTGAATATAAATTGCTGAAAATAGATTATCATAAAACAGGAAATTTGTCATAAAAAATGGGAAATATCGACTTTCCAGGAAAAGTTGGTTAGATAACCAACTTTCCGAAAATAGATATCATAGAAAGCAAAGAAATTTGTATCATAAAAATGGGAAATATCTACTTTCGGGAAAGTTGATTTATCTACTTCGAAAGTAGATAGATTTACACCTAATTTTCAGGAAAGTAGATTATCGACTTTTTAGGAAAGTAGATTTTCGTATTTTCGAAATATTACCTAATTTTGAAATGGAGTTATCGCAAAACGGGAAATTTGTATCATAAAAATGGGAAATATCGACTTTCCGGGCAAGTTGGTTAGATAACCAGCACCGAAAATAGATATCGCAAAACGAGAAATTTTAACATCATAAAATAGGAAATATCTACTTTCCGGGAAAGTTGGTTAGATAACAAATTTGCCGAAAATAGATATCATAGAAAAACAGAGGAAATTTGTATCCATAAAAAATGGGAAATATCTACTTTTCCGCAAAGTTTCTTGAATAACCAACACCGATAGATTATCATAGAAACGGAAATTTGTATCATAAAAATGGGAAATATCGACTTTCCGGGAAAGTTAGTTATCTACTTCCCCGAAAAGTAGATAGATTTTCTAATTTTCAGGAAAGTGAATTATCGACTTTTGGGAAAGTAAATTTTTCGTATTTTTCGGGGAAATATTACCTAATTTTGAAGTAGATTATCATGGAAAACAGGAAATTTATCTATAAAAATAGGAAATATCTACTTTCAGGAAAGTTGGTTGAATAACCAAATTTGCCGAAAATAGATTATCATAGAAAACAGGAAATTTGTATCATAAAAAATGGGAATATCTACTTTCCGCGAAAGTTTCTTGAATAACCAACTTTCGAAAATAGATTATCATAGAAACGGGAAATTTGTATCATAAAAATAGAAATATCGACTTTCCGGTAAAGTTGGTTAGATAACCAACTTTCCGAAAATAGATATCATAGAAAACGAGAATTTGTATCATAAAAATGGGGAAATATCTACTTTTGCCGGGAAGTTGGTTATCTACTTCCCCGAAAAAGTAGATAGATTTTCTAATTTTCGGGAAAGTAGATGATAGACTTTTTTGGGAAAGTAGATTTTCGTATTTTCAGGGAAATATTACCTAATTTTGGGAAGTAGATTATCATAAAACGGGAAATTTATCATAAAAATGGGAAATATCTACTTTCGCAGAAGAGTTGGATTTATCTACTTCCCCGAAAAGTAGATAGATTTCCCAATTTTCGGAAAGTAGATTATCGACTTTTAAGAAGAAGTAGATTTTCATCTATTCGAGAAATATTACCTAATTTTGAGATAGATTATGATAGAAACGGGAAATTTGTATCATAAAAATGGGAAATATCTACTTTCAGGAAGAGGATTCAGTTAGATAGCAAATTTACCGAAAATAGACTATCATAGAAAACGGAAATTTGTATCGCAAAATGGGAAATATCTACTTTCCGCGAAAGTTTCTTAGATAACCAACTTTCCCGAAAATAGATTATCATAAGCAGAAATTTGTATCGCAAAAATACGGGAAATATCGACTTTCCGGGAAAGTTGGTTAGATAACAAATTTGCTGAAAATAGATTATCATAGAAACGGGAAATTTGTATCATAAAAATAGAGGAAATATCGACTTTCCGGGAAAGTTGGTTAGATAACCAACTTTCCCGAAATAGATATCATAAAGCAAAGAAATTTGTATCATAAAAATGGGAAATATCCTACTTTCCGGGAAAGTTGGTTATCTCTTCCCCGAAAAGTAGATAGATTTTCTAATTTTCGGGAAAGTAGATTATCGACTTTTGGGAAAGTAGATTTTTCGTATTTTCGGGAAATATTACCTAATTTTTGGGAAGTAGATTATCATAGAAAACAGGAAATTTGTATCATAAAAATGGGAAATATCGACTTTCCGGGCAAGTTAGTTAGATAACCAACTTTTCCGAAATAGATATCATAGAAAACGAAATTTGTATCATAAAAATGGGAAATATCTACTTTCCGGGAAAGAAGTTGGTTAGATAACAAATTTGCCGAAAATAGATTATCATAAAAACAGGAAATTTGTATCATAAAATGGGAAATATCTACTTTCCGCGAAAGTTTCTTAGATAACCAACTTTCCGAAAATAGATTATCATAGAAACAGAAATTTTGTATCATAAAAAATAGAAATATCGACTTTCCGGGAAAGTTGGTTATCTACTTCCCCGAAAAGTAAATAGATTTTCTAATTATAAGGAAGCAGATTATCGACTTTTGGGAAAGTAAATTTTGCATATTTTCGGGAAATATTACTAATTTGGGAATTAAATTATCATGAAAACAGGAAATTTATTATCATAAAATGGGAAATATCTACTTTCAGGAAAGTTGGTTGAATAACCAAATTTGCCGAAAATAGATTATCATAAAGCAGGAAATTTGTATCATAAAAATGGGAAATATCTACTTTCCGCGAAAGTTTTCTTAGATAACCAACTTTCCCGAAAATAGATTATCATAGAAACGGAAATTTGTATCATAAAAATGGGAAATATCGACTTTCGGTAAAGTTGGTTCGATAACCAACTTCGAAATAGATTATCATAGAAAACGAAATTTGTATCATAAAAATGGGAAATATCTACTTTCCGGGAAGAGTTGGTTATCTACTTCCCCGAAAAGTAGATAGATTACTCTAATTTTTCAGGAAAGTAGATGATCGACTTTTTGGGAAAGTAGATTTTCGTATTTTCGAGGAAATATTAATTTTTGGGAAGTAGATTATCATAGAAAACGGAAATTTGTATCATAAAAATGGGAAATATCTGCTATCGCGGGAAGAGTTGGTTATCTACTTCCCCGAAAAGTAGATGAATTTTCTAATTTTCAGGAAGTAGATTATCGACTTTGAAGAAATGAATTTTCGTATTTTCGAAATATTACCCTAATTTTGGGAAGTAGATTATCATAGAAAAGCAGAAATTTGTATCATAAAAATGGGAAATATCTACTTTCCGGGAAAGTTGGTTAGATAACCAACTTTCGAAAATCAAATATCATAAACAGGAGAATTTATATCATAAAAATGGGGAAATATCGACTTTCCGGGAAAAGTTGGTTAGATAACAACTTTCCCGAAAATACCAATATCATAGAAAACGAAATTTGTATCATAAAAATGGGAAATATCTACTTTCCGGGAAAGTTGGTTATCTACTTCCCCGAAAAGTAGATAGATTCTAATTTTCGGGAAAGGCGTTATCGACTTTTGGGAAAGTAGATTTTTCCGTATATTCGAAATATTACCTAATTTTGGGAAGTAGATTATGATAGAAAACCGAAATTTGTATCATAAAAAATGAGATATCTGCTTTTTCCGGAAAGTTCAGTTGAATAACCAAGTTGCCGAAATGAACTATCATAAAACCGGGAAATTTGTATCCATAAAAAAATGGGAAATATCTGCTCCGCGAAAGTTTCTTGAATAACCAACCTTTCCGAAAATAGTTATCATAAACAGGAAATTGTATCATAAAAATGGGGAAATATCGACTTTCGGGAAAGTTGGTTAGATAACAAATTTGCTGAAAATGAATATCATAGAAACAGGAAATTTGTATCATAAAAAATAAAGTATCGACTTTCCGGGAAAGAAGTTGGTTAGATATTAACTTTGAAAATAGATATCAAAACGAAATTTGTATCGCAAAATGGGAAATATCTACTTTCGGGAAAGTTGGTTATCACTTCCCGAAAAATATAGATGAATTCAATTTTCGGGAAGAAGTAGATTATCGACTTTTTGGGAAAATGATTTTCCGTATTTTCGAAATAATACCTAATTTTGAGATAGATTATCATAGAAAACTGGAAATTTGTATCATAAAAATGGGAAATATCGACTTTCCGGGCAAGTTGGTTGAATACTTCTTTCCCGAAAATAATTATCATAGAAAACGAAAATTTGTATCATAAAATGGGAAATATCTACTTTCCAAGGAAAGTTGGTTGAATAACCAAATTTGCGAAAATAGATATCATAGAAAACAGAGAGAATTTGTATGTCATAAAATGGGAAATATCTACTTTTCCCGCGAAAGTTTCTTAGATAACCAACTTTTCTGAAATAGATTATCATAAACAGGAAATTTGTATCATAAAAATGGGAAATATCGACTTTCCGGGGAAAGTTGGTTATCTACTTCCCGAAAAATGGGCCAGGAATTTTCTAATTTTTTGAGAAGTAAATTATCGACTTTTTGGGGAGAAAGTAAATTTTCGTATTTTTCGAAATATTACCCTAATTTTGGGAAGTAGATTATCATGGAAAACAGGAAATTTGTATCATAAAAAATGGGAAATATCTACTTTCCGGGAAAGTTGGTTAGATAACCAAATTTGCCGAAAATAGATTATCAAAACAGGAAATTTGTATCATAAAAATGGAAATATCTACTTTCCGCGAAAGTTTCTTGAATAATAACTACGTAGTTATCTATAGAAACAGAAATTTATCATAAAAATAGGAAATATCGACTTTCCGGTAAAGTTGGTTAGATAAACCAACTTTCCCGAAAAATAATTATCATAAAACGAAAGCGTATCTCATAAAAAATGGAAATATCTACTTTCGGGAAAGTTGGTTATCTACTTCAAAAAATGATAGATTTTCTAATAATTACAGGAAAAGTAGATATTAGACTTTTGGGAAAGTAGATTTTCGTATTTTCGAAATATTACCTAATTTTGGGAAGTAGATTATATCATGAAAACGATTTGTATCCATAAAAATGGGAAACTATCTACTTTCCGGGAAAGTTGGTTATCTTTGAAAAAGTAGATAGATTTTCCTAATTTCAGGGAGAAAGTAGATTATCGACTTTTTTAGGAAAGTAGATTTTCGTATTTTCGGGGAAATATTACCTAATTTTTGGGGGAGTAGATTATCATAGAAAACCAGAAATTTGTATCATAAAAATGGGAAATATCTACTTTCCGGGAAAGTTGGTTAAATAACAAATTTGCCGAAAATAGATTATCATAGAAAACAGGAAATTTGTATCATAAAAAATGGGGAAATATCTACTTCCCGCGAAAGTTTCTTAGATAATAACTTTCCCGAAAATAGATATCATAAACAGGGAAATTTGTATCATAAAAATGGGAAATATCGACTTTCGCGCAAGTTTCTTAGATAACCAACTTTCCCGAAATAGATTATCATAGAAATGGGAAATATGTATCATAAAAATAGGAAATATCGACTTTCCGGGAAAGTTGGTTAGATAACCAACTTTCCCGAAAATGAAATATCATGAAAACGAAAAAACTTGTATCATAAAAAATAGAGAATATCTACTTTCCGGTAAAGTTGGTTATCTACGTATCATAAAAAATGGGAAATATACTTTCCGCGAAAGTTGGTTATCTACTTCCCCGAAGTAGATAGATTTTCTAATTTTCGGGAAAGTAGATTTTCGACTTCTTGGGAAAGTAGATTTTCGTATTTTTCGGGAAATATTACCTAATTTTGGAAGTAGATTATCTTAGAAAACGGAAATTTGTATCCTAAAAATGGGAAATATCTACTTTCCGGAAGATTGGTTAGATAACCAAATTTGCCGAAAATAGATTATCATAAACAGGAAATTTATCATAAAAATGGGAAATATCTACTTTCCGCGAAGTTTCTTAGATAACTCGAAAATAGATTATCATAGAAAACGGAAATTTGTATCATAAAATGGGAAATATCGACTTTCCGGAAAGTTGAAGATAACCAACAAAATAGATTATCATAAACGAAATTTGTATCAAAAAATGAAATATCTACTTTCCGGAAAGTTGATTATCTTCCCGAAAAGTAGATAGATTTTCTAATTCGGAAAATGAATTATCGACTTTTTGGGAAAGTAGATTTTCGTATTTTCGAAATATTACCTAATTTTGAAGTAGATTATCATAGAAAACGGGAAATTTGTCATAAAAATGGGAAATATCTACTTTCCAGGAAAGTTGATTAGAATAACCAAATTTGCCGAAAATAGATTATCATAGAAAACGGAAATTTGTATCATAAAAATGGGAAATCTACTTTCTGCGAAAGTTCTTAGATAACCAACACCGAAAATAGATTATCATAGAAACGGGAAATTTGTATCATAAAATGGGAAATATCGACTTTCCGAAAATAGATTATCATAGAAAACGAAATTTATCATAAAAAATGAAAAATATCTATTGGAAAGTTGGTTATCTTCCTGAAAAGTAGATAGATTTTCAAATTTTCAGAAAGTAGATTATCGACTTTTTGGGAAAGTAGATTTTCGTATTTTCGAAATATTACCTAATTTTGGGAAGTAGATTATCATGAAAACGGAAATTTGTATCATAAAAAATGGGAAATATCGACTTTCCGAACAGTTTGGTTAGATAATAACTTTCCGAAAATAGATTATCATAAAACGGGAAATTTGTATCATAAAAATGGGAAATATCGACTTTCCGGAAAGTTCTTAGATAACCAACTTTCGAAATAGATTATCATGAAAACGAGAAATTTGTATCATAAAAATGGGAAATATCTACTTTCCGGGAAAGTTGGTTATCTACTTCCCCGAAAAAGTAGATAGATTTTCTAATTTTCAGGAAAGTAGATTATCGACTTTTTCGGAAGTAGATTTTCGTATTTTTCAGGAAATATTACTAATTTTTGGGAACAAGATTATCATAGAAACGGAAATTTGTATCATAAAAATGGGAAATATCGACTTTCCGGGCAAGTTGGTTAATATAACGAAAATAGATTATCACAGAAAACGAAATTTGTATATAAAAAATGAAATATCTACTCAGGAAAGTTGGTTTCTTACGAAAGTAGATAGATTTTCTAATTTTCGGAAGTAGATTATCGACTTTTGGGAAAGTAGATTTCGTATTTCGGGAAGAATTACTAATTTTGGGAAGTAGATTATCATAGAAAACGGAAATTTGTATCATAAAAATGGGAAATATCGACGAAAATAGATATCATAGAAACGAAATTTATCATAAAAATAGAAATATCTACTTTCCGGAAAGTTGATTAGATAACCAAATTTGCGAAAATAGATTATCATAGAAACAGGAAATTTGTATCAAAAAATGAAATATCTACTTTCCGGGAAAGTTGGTTATCTACTTCCCGAAAAGTAGATAGAATTTTATTTTCGGGAAAGTAGATTATCGACTTTTGGGAAAATGAATTTTCGTATTTTTCGGGAAATATTACCTAATTTTGGGAAGTAGATTATCATAGAAACAGGAAATTTGTATCATAAAAAAATGGGAAATATCTACTTTCCGGGAAAGTTGGTTAGATAACCAAATTTGCGAAAATAGATTATCATAGAAAATGGGAAATTTGTATCATAAAATGAAATATCTACTTTCCGCGAAGTTCTTAGATAACCAACTTTCCGAAAATAGATTACCATAAAACAGGGAAATTTATATCATAAAAAATGGAAATATCGACTTTCCGGGAAAGTTATTATCTACTTCCCGAAAAGTAGATAGATTTTCTAATTTTCGAAAGTAGATTATCGACTTTGGGAAAGTAGATTTTCGTATATTCGAGGAAATATTACCTAATTTTGGGAAGTAGATTATCATAGAAAACGGAAATTTGTATCATCAAAAATGGGAAATATCTACTTTCCGAAAGTTGGTTAGATAACCAAATTTGCCGAAAATAGACTATCATGAAAACGGAAATTTGTATCAAAAAATGGAAATATCTACTTTCCCGAAGTTTTAGATAACCAACTTTTCCGAATAGATTATCATAGAAAACGGAAATTTGAATCATAAAAATAAAATATCGACTTTCCGGAAAAGTTGGTTAGATAACCAAATTTGCTGAAAATAGATTATCATGAAAACGGAAATTTGAATCATAAAATGGGAAATATGACTTTCCGGAAGTTGGTTAGATAACCAACTTTCCGAAAATAGATTATCATAGAAAACAAAATTTGTATAAAAAAAATAGAAATATCTACTTTCCGAAAGTTGGTTCACTTCCCTGAAAAGTAGATAGATTTTCTAATTTTCGAAAGTAGATTATCGACTTTTGGGAAAGTAGATTTTCGTATTTTCGGGAAATATTACCTAATTTTGGGAGTAGATTATCATAGAAAACGGAAATTTGAATCATAAAAAATGGGAAAGGCAAGTTGGTTAGATAATAGCTTTCCCGAAAATAATTATCATAGTAAAGAAATTTGTATCATAAAAATGGGAAATATCTACTTTCCGGGAAAGTTGGTTTCTACTTCTGAAAAAGTGAATGGATTTTCATTTCGGGAAAGTAGATTATCGACTTTTTGGGAGAAGTAGATTTTCGTATTTTCGGGAAATATTACCTAATTTTGTGAGTAGATTATCATAGAAACAGGAAATTTGTATCATAAAAATGGAAATATCTACTTTCCGCGAAAGTTGGTTAGATAACCAAATTTGCCGAAAATAGACTATCATAGAAACAGGAAATTTGTATCATAAAATGGGAAATATCTACTTTTTGAGAGAAAGTTTCTTAGATAACCAACTTTTTCGAAAATAGATTATCATAGAAAGCAGGAAATTTGTATCATAAAAAATGGGAAATATCGACTTTCCGGGAAAGTTGGTTATCTACTTCCCCGAAAAGTAGATAGATTTTCTAATTTTCAGAGAAGTAGATTATCGACTTTTGGGAAAGTAAATTTCATATTTTCGAAATATTACCTAATTTTGGGAAGTAGATTATCACCAGAAAACTGAAATTTGTATCATAAAAATGAAATATCTACTTTTTCAGGAAAGTTGGTTAGATAACAAATTTTTGAAAATAGATTATCATAGAAACAGAGGAAATTTATCAAAAATGGGAAATATCTACTTTCCGCGAAAGTTTCTTAGATAACCTTTCCCGAAAATAGATTATCATAGAAAACGGGAAATTTGTATCATAAAAATACAGGAAATATCGACTTTCCGGTAAAAGTTGGTTAGATAGCAGCACCGAAATAGATATCATAGAAAACGAAATTTATCATAAAAATGAAAATATCTACTTTCCGGGAAAGTTGGTTATCTACTTCCCCGAAAAGTAGATAAAATTTTCTAATTTTTCAGGAAAGTAGATGATCGACTTTTTGCAGAAGTAGATTTTCGTATTTTCGGGAAATATTACTAATTTTTGGAAGTAGATTATCATAGAAAACGGGGAAATTTGTATCATAACAAAAATGGGAAATATCTACTACTTTCCGGGAAAGTTGGTTATCTACTTCCTTTAGTAGATGATTTTCTAATTTTTCGGAAAGTAGATTATCGACTTTTGGGAGGAAAGTAGATTTTCGTATTTCAGCGAGAAATAGCCCTAATTTTTGGGAAGTAGATTATCATAGAAACAGGAGAATTTGTATCATAAAAATGGGGAATATCTACTTTCCAGGAAAGAAGTTGGTTTAGAATAACCAAATTTGCCGAAAATAGATTATCATAGAAAACGGGAAATTTGTATCATAAAAATGGGAAATATCTACTTCCCGCAGAAGTTTCATGTAGATAACCAACCGCCAAAATAGATTATCTTAGAAAACAAAATTTGTATCATAAAAATAGGAAATATCGACTTTCCGCGCAAGTTTCTTAGATAACCAACACCAATAAATTATCATAAAATAAAATGTATCATAAAATATGAAATATCGACTTTCCAGGAAAGTTTGGTTAGATAACCTTTTGAAAAATAGATATCATGAAAACGAAAACTTGTATCATAAAAAATGAAATATCTACTTTCGGTAAGAGTTGGTTATCTACTTCCCGAAAAGAAATAGATAGATTTTCTAATTTACTAAAGATAGATTATCGACTTTTTGAAAGTAGATTTTCATGTTTTAGAAAATCTTACTATTTACAGGAAGTAGATATCATAAACAGAAATTGTATAAAAAGCTATTTGTTCTACTTTCGAGAAAATTGAATAAACAATTACATCAATTCTCATTGAAAACAGAGGAAATTTATCATCATAAAAAATGGAATATATCTACACTTTCCGCGAAAAGTTGGATAGATAACCAACTTTCGAAAATAGATTATCTTAGACAACAGGAAATTTGTATCATAAAAATGGCAATTCCACTTTCAAAATTCAGTTGAATAACCAGTATAAAAATAAATCTAAAGCAGGAAATTTGTATCTCAAAAAATGGAGAATATAATCTACTTTCGCGAAAGTTTCTTGAATAATAACCTCCGAAAATAGATTTATCTACATAAAACCGGAAATTTGAATCATAAAAATGGGAAATATCGACTTTCGGAAAGTTGGTTAGACCAACAGCTTTCTGAAAATAGATATCATAGACAACGAGAGAAATTTATCATAAAAAAATGGGAAATATCTACTTTCCGGGAAAGTTGGTTATATCACTACAAAATGAATTAAATTCAAATTTTCAGGAAAGTAGATTATCGACTTTTGCGGGAAAGTAGAATTTTCGTATTTTCATTGGAAATATTACCTAATTTTGGGAAGTATATTATCATAGAAAACAGGAAATTTGTATCATAAAATGGGAAATATCTACTTTCCGGGAAAGTTGGTTAGATAACCAAATTTGCCGAAAATAGATTATCATAGAAACAGGAAATTTGTATCATAAAAATGGGGAAATATCCTACTACTTTCCGCGAAAGTTTCTTAGATAACCAACTTTCCGAAAATAGATTATCATAAACAGGAAATTTGTATCATAAAATGGGAAATATATCGACTTTCCGGGAAGAAGTTGGTTTATCTACTTCCCCGAAAAGTAGATAGATTTTCTAATTTACTAAATGAATTATCGACTTTTGGGAAGGTAGATTTCGTATGTTCGGGAAATATTACTAATTTTGGGAAGTAGATTATCACGAAAACAGGAAATTTGTATCATAAAAATAGGAAATATCTACTTTCCGGGAAAGTTGGTTGAGCCGCTAATTTGCCGAAATAGATTATCATAGAAAACAAATTTATCATAAAATGGGAAATATCTGCTTTCCGCGAAGTTTCTTAGATAACAACTTTCCCGAAAATAGATTATCATAGAAAACGGGAAATTTGTATCATAAAAAATGGGAAATATCTGACTTTCAGAAGTTAGTTAGAATAATAACTTTCGAAAATAGAGTATCATAGAAAACGAGAGAAATTTATCGCAAAAAATAGGGAAATATCTACTTTTACCGGGAAAGTTGGTTATCTACTTCCCGAAAGTAGATAGATTTTCTATTTCAAGTAGATTATGATAGAAAACGGAAATTTGTATCATAAAAAATGGGAAATATCTACTTTCCGGGAAAGTTGTTATCTACTTCCCCGAAAAGTAGATAGATTTTCTAATTTTCGGAAAGTAGATTATCGACTTTTGGGAAAGTAGATTTTCGTATTTTCGGGGAAATATTACCTAATTTTGGGAAGTAGATTATCATAGAAACGGAAATTGTATCATATGGGAAATATCTACTTTCCGGAAAGTTGGTTAGATAACCAAATTTGCAGAAAATAGATTATCATAGAAAATGGGAAATTTTATATAAAAAATGGGAAATATCTACTTCACGAAAGTTTCTTAGATAACCAACTTTCCCGAAAATAGATTACCATAGAAAACGGGAAATTTATATCATAAAAATGGGAAATATCGACTTTCCGAAAGTTGGTTATCTACTTCCCGAAAAGATAGATTTTCTAATTTTCGAAAGTAGATTATCGACTTTTGGGAAAGTAGATTTTCGTATATTCGGGAAATATTACCTAATTTTGGGAAGTAGATTATCATAGAAAACGGAAATTTGTATCATAAAAATGGGAAATATCTACTTTCCAAAGTTGGTTAGATAACCAAATTTGCCGAAAATAGACTATCATAGAAAACGGAAATTTGTATCATAAAAATGGGAAATATCTACTTTCCGCGAAAGTTTTAGATAACCAACTTTCCCAAAAATAGATTATCATAGAAAACGGAATTGAATCATAAAAAATGGAAAATATCGACTTTCCGAAAAGTTGTTAGATAACCAAATTTGCTGAAAATAGATTATCATAGAAAACGGGAAATTTGAATCATAAAAATTGGGAAATATCGACTTTCCGAAAGTTGGTTAGTTAACCAATCCCGAAAATAGATTACATAGAAAACAAGAAATTTGTATCATAAAAAATGGGAAATATCTACTTTCGGAAAGTTATTATCTACTTCCCGAAAAGTAGATAGATTTTCTAATTTTCGGGAAAGTAGATTATCGACTTTGGGAAAGTAGATTTTCGTATTTTCGGGAAATATTACAATTTTGGGAAGTAGATTATCATAGAAAACGGGAAATTTGTATCATAAAAAATGGAAATATCGACTTTCCGGGCAAGTTAAGGATAACCAACTTTCCCGAAAATAGATTATCATAGAAAACGAGAAATTTGTATCATAAAAATGGGAAATATCTACTTTCCAGAAAGTTGGTTACCGAAAAGTAGATAGATTTTCTAATTCGATAGTAGATTATCGACTTTTGGGAAAGTAGATTTTCGTATTTTGAGGAAATATTACCTAATTTTGTGAAGTAGATTATCATAGAAAACGGGAAATTTGTATCATATGGGAAATATCTACTTTCCGCGAAAGTTGGTTAGATAAACCAAATTTGCCGAAAATAGACTATCATAGAAAAACGGAAATTTGTATCACAAAAAATGGAAATATCTACTTCCGCGAAAGTTTCTTAGATAACCAACTTTCCCGAAAATAGATTATCATAGAAAACGGAAATTTGTATCATAAAAAATGGAAATATCGACTTCCTGCAAATAGATTATCATAGAAAACGAGAAATTGTATCATAAAAATGGGAATATCTACTTTCCGTGAAAGTTGGTTATCTACTCGAAAAGTAGATAGATTTTCTAATTTTCGAAAGTAGATTATCGACTTTAAGTAGATTTTCGTATTTTCGGGGAAATATTACCAATTTTGGGAAGTAGATTATCATAGAAAACGGAAATTTGTATCATAAAAATGGAATATTTCCAGGAAAGTTGGTTAGATAACCAACTTTCCCGAAAATAGATATCATAGAAAACGAGAAATTTGTATCATAAAAATGGGAAATATCTACTTTCCGAAAGTTGGTTATCTCTTCCGAAAAGTAGATAGATTTTCTAATTTTCGAAAGTAGATTATCGACTTTTGGGAAAGTAGATTTTCGTATTTTCGGGAAATATTACCTCATTTTGGGAAGGATTATCATAGAAAACGGAAATTTGTATCATAAAAAATGGGAAATATCTACTTTCCGGGAAAGTTTTAGATAACCAATTTGCCGAAAATAGATTATCATAGAAACGGAAATTTGTATCATAAAAATGGGAAATATCTACTTTCCGCGAAAGTTTTCTAGATAACCAACTTTCCCGAAAATAGATTATCATAGAAAACGGAAATTTGTATCATAAAAAATGGAAATATCGACTTTCCGGGAAAGTTGGTTAGATAACCAACTTTCCCGAAAATAAATTATCATAGAAAACGAGAAATTTGTATCATAAAAAATGGGAAATATCTACTTTCCGGGAAAGTTGTCTTTCTTCCGAAAAGTAGATAGATTTTCTAATTTTTCGGGAAAGTAGATTATCGACTTTTTGGGAAAGTAGATTTTCGTATTTTCAAAATATTACCTAATTTTGGGAAGTAGATTATCATAGAAAACGGAAATTTGTATCATAAAAAATGGAAATATCTACTTTCCGGAAAGTTTTAGATAACCAACTTTCCCGAAAATAGATTATCATAGAAAACGGGAAATTTGTATCATAAAAATGGAAATATCGACTTTCCGGTAAGTTGGTTAGATAACCAACTTTCCCGAAAATAGATTATCATAGAAAACGAAATTTGTATCATAAAAAATGGGAAATATCTACTTTCCGGGAAAGTTGAATATTCACTTCGAAAAGTAGATAGATTTTCTAATTTTCGAAAGTAGATTATCGACTTTTTGGGAAAGTAGATTTTATTTTCGTGGAAATATTACCTA
>NW_024713796.1:0-6029 GCF_018991925.1 Homarus americanus
CCCTTATCGAGTATAACAAATTCCCCTTATCGAGTATAACAAAGTCCCTTATCAAGTATGAAAAAATCCCCTCATCGAGTGTAATAAAGGCCCCTAATCGAATATAAAAAAGTCCCCTGATCGAGTATAACAAAGTCTTCCGATCGAGTATAATAAAGTCCCCTGGTTGAGTATAACAAAGTCCCCTGATCGAGTATAACTTATCCCCTGATTGAGTATAACAAAGTCCTCTGGTCGAGTATAAAAAAGTCCCCTGATCGCGTATAACAAAGTCCCCTAATCGAGTATAACAAAGTCCCCTGGTCGAGTATAGCAAAGTCCCCTGGTCGAGTATAACAAAGCCCCCTCATCGAATATAACAAAGTCCTATGGTGGAGTATAACAAAGTCCCATGATCGAGTAAAAAAAACCCTCCTGTTCGAGTATAACAAAGTACCCTGATCGAGTATAATAAAGCCCCCTGATCAAGTATAACAAAGTCAACTGATCGAGTAAAACAAATTCCCCTGATCGAGTATAACAAAGGCCCCTCATCGAGAATAACAAAGTTCCTTGATCGAGTATAACAACGGCCCCTCATCGAGTTTAACAAAGTCCCCATATAAAGTATAACAAAGTCTCCTGAACGAGTATAACAAAGTTCCCTGATTGAGTATAAAAAAGTACCCTTATCGAGTATAACAAAGTCCCCTGACCGAGTATAACATATCCCCTGATCGAGTATAACAAATTCCCTGGTGGAGTATAAAAAAGTCCCCTGATCGAGTATAACATATCCCCTGATCGAGTAGAACAAAGGCCTCTGGTCGAGTATAACAATCTCCCCTGATCGTGTATAACAAAAGTCCCCTGATCGAGTATAACAAAGTCCCACTGATCGAGTATAAAAAAGACCCCTGGCCCAGTATAACAAAGTCCCCAGATCGAGCATAACAAAGTCCCCTGACCGATTATAACAAAGTCCCCCGCTCGAGTATAGCAAAGGGTCCTGATCGAGTAAGACAAAGTACCCTGATCGAGTATAACAAAGTCCCCTGATCGAGTATAACAAAGCCCCCTGGACGATTATAACAAAGTTTCCTAATCGAGTATAACAAAGTCCCATAATCGAGTATGACAAAGTCCCCTGGTCCAGTATAACAAAATCCCATGATCGAGTATAACATTACCCCTGATCGAGTATTACAAAGTCTCCTGGCCCAGTATAACAAAGTCCCCAGATCGAGCATAACAAAGTCCCCTCATCGATTATTACAAAGTCCCCTGGTCGAGTATAACAAAGGCACTGATCGAGTAAGACAAAGTTTCCTGATCGAATATAACAAAGTCCCCTGATCGAGTATAAAATATCCCCTCATCGAGAATAACAACGTCTCCTGGCGCAGTATAACAAAGTTCCCAGTACGAGCATAACAAAGTCCTCTGATCGATTATAACAAAGCCCCCTGGACGAGTATAACAAAGTCTCCTGATCGAGTAAGACAAAGTCCCCTGATCTAGTATACAAAGACCCCTAATCGAGTACAACAAAGCCCCCTGCACGAGTATAACAAAGTTTCCTAATCGAGTATAACAAAGTCCCCTGGTCCAGTATAACAAAGTCCCCTGATCGAGTATAACATTACCCCTGATCAAGTATTACAAAGTCTCCTGGCCCAGTATAACAAAGTCCCCAGATCGACCATAACAAAGTCCCCTGATCGATTATAACAAAGTCCCCTGGTCGAGTATAACAAAGGCCCTGATCGAGTAAGACAAAGTCCCCTGTTCGAGTATAACAAAGTCCCCTAATCGAGTATAACAAAGCCCCCCTGGACGAGTATAACAAAGTTTCCTGATCGAGTATAACAAAGTCCCATGATCGAGTATAACTTAGTCCCCTGGGCCAGTATAACAAAGTCCCCTGATCGATTATAACAAAGTCCCCTGGTCGAGTATAACAAAGGCCCTGATCGAGTAAGACAAAGTCCCGTGATCAAGAATAAAAAAGTCCCTTGGTCGAGAATAACAAAGTCCCCTAATCGAGTATAACAAAGTCCCCTGGTCGAATATAACAAAGTCCCCTGGTCGAGTATAGCAAAGTCCCCTGATCGAGTATAACAAAGCCTCCTGATCGAGTATAACAAAGCCCCCTGCTCGATTATAACAAAGTCCCCTGATCGAGTATAACAAAGGCCTCTGGTCGAGTATAACAAAGCCCCCTGGTCGAGTATAACAAAGTCCCCTGGTCCAGTATAACAAAGTCTCCTTATCGAGTATAACAAAGCCCCCTGGACGAGTATAACAAAGTTTCCTCATCGAGTATAACAAAGTCCCATGATCGAGTATTACAAAGTCCCCTGGTCCAGTATAACAAAGTCCCCTGATCGAGTATAACATTACCCCTGATCGAGTATTACAAAGTCTCCTGGCCCCAGTATAACAAAGTCCCCAGATCGAAACTTAACAAAGTCCCCTGAACGATTATAACAAAGTCCCCTGGTCGAGTATAACAAAAGTCCCCAGATCGAGCATAACAAAAGTCCCCCTGAACGAGTATAACAAAGCCCCCTGATCAGAGTAAGACAAAGTCCTCGCGATCAAGTATAAAAAAAGTCCCTGAACGAGTATAACAAAGCCCCTGTAAGAGTATAGCAAAGTCCCCTGATCGAGTAATTATAACAAAGGCCTCTGGTCGAGAGTATAACAAAAGAATCCCCTGGTCAGAGTATAACAAGTCCCTGGTCCAGTATAACAAAGTCCCCTCATCAGTATAACATATCCCCTCATCGAGAATAACAACGTCTCCTGGCGCAGTATAACAAAGTCCCCAGATCGAGCATAACAAAGTCCCCTGATCGATTATAACATAGTCCCCTGGTCCAGTATAACAAAGTCCCCTGGTCGAGTATAACATATCCCCTCATCGAGAATAACAACGTCTCCTGGCGCAGTATAACAACGTCTCCTGGCGCAGTAAAACAAAGTCCCCAGATCGAGCATAACAAAGTCCCCTGATCGAGAATAACAAAGTCTCCAGGCCCAGTATAACAAAGTCCCCAGATCGAGCATAACAAAGTCTACTGATCGATTATAACAATGTCCCCACACCGAGTATAACAAAGGCCTCTGGTCGAGTATAACAAAGTCCCCTGGTCGAGAAGAACAAAGACCCCTGATCCTAGTATAACAAAGCCCCCTGGACGAGTATAACAAAGACCCTGGTCCAGTATAATAAAGTCCCCTGATAGAGTATAACAAAGTCCCCTGGTCCAGTATAACAAAGTCCCCTGATCGAGTAAAACATATCCCCTCATCGAGAAAAACAACGTCTCCTGGGGCAGTATAACAAAGTACCCAGATCGAGCATAACAAAGTCCCCTAATCGAGTATAACAAAGTCCCCTGATCGAGTATAACAAAGCCCCCTGGTCAAGTATAATAAAGTCCCCTCATCGAGTATAACACATCCCCTCATCGAGAATAACAACGTCTCCTGGCGCAGTATAACAAAGTCCCCAGATCGAGCATAACAAAGTCCCTTGATCGATTATAACAAAGCCCCCTGGACGAGTATAACAAAGTCCCCTGTTCGAGTATAACAAACTCCCCTGATTGAGTATAACAAAGTCTCCGGGTCCAGTATAGCAAAGTCCCCGGATCGAGTATATCATATCCCCTGATCGAGTATAACAAAGTCCCCTGATCAAGTATAACAAAGTCCCCTGGTCGAGTATAACAACGTCTCGTGGCCAAGTTTAACAAAGTCTCCAGATCGAGAATAACAAAGTCCCCTAATCGATTATAACAAAGTCCCCTGATCGAGTATAACATATCCCCTCATCGAGTATAGCAAAGTCCATTGGACAATTATAGGAAAGTCTACTGATCGACTATAACAAAGTCCCCCGGTCGAGTATAGCAAAGTTCCCTGATCGAGTATAACAAAGTCCCCTGGTCGAGTATAGCAAAGTCCCCTCATCGAGTATAACAAAGCCTCCTGATCGAGTTTAACAAAGTCCCCTGATCGAGTATAACAAAGTCCCCTCGACCAGTATAACAAAGTCCCCTGATCGAGTATAACTTATCCCCTCATCGAGAATAACAACGTCTCCTGGTGCAGTATAACAAAGTCCCCTGGTCGAGTATAGCAAAGTCCCCTGATCGAGTATAACAAAGCCTCCTGAACGAGTATAACAAAGCCCCCTGCTCGAGTATAACAAAGTCCCCTGATCGAGTATAACAAAGGCCTCTGGTCAAGTATAACAAAGTCCCCTGGTCCAGTATAACAAAGTCCCCTGGTCCAGTATAACAAAGTCCCCTGATCGAGTATAACATATCCCCTCATCGAGAATAACAACGTCTCCTGGGGCAGTATAACAAAGTCCCCAGATCGAGCATAACAAAGTCCCCTAATCGATTATAACAAAGTCCCCTGGTCCAGTATAACAAAGTCCCCAGATCGAGCATAACAAAGTCCCCTGATCGAGTATAACAAAGTCCCCTCATCGAGTATAGCAAAGTCCATTGGACAATTATAGGAAAGTCTACTGATCGACTATAACAAAATCCCCCGGTCGAGTATAGCAAAGGGCCCTGATCGAGTAAGACAAAGTCCCCTGATCGAGTATAACAAAGTCCCCTAATCGAGTATAACAAAGCCCCCTGGACGAGTATAACAAAGTTTCCTGATCGAGTATAACAAAGTCCCATGATCGAGTATAACAAAGTCCCCTGGTCCAGTATAACAAAGTCCCCTGATCGAGTATAACATTACCCCTGATCGAGTATTACAAAGTCTCCTGGTCCAGTATAACAAAGTCCCCAGATCGAGCATAACAAAGCCTCCTGAACGAGTATAACAAAGCCCCCTGCTCGAGTTTAAGAAAGTCCCCTGATCGACAATAACAAAGGCCTCTGGTCGAGTATAACAAAGTCCCCTGATCGAGTATAACAAAGCCTCCTGAACGAGTATAACAAAGCCCCCTGCTCGAGTATAACAAAGTCCCCTGATCGAGTATAACAAAGGCCTCTGGTCGAGTATAACAAAGTCCCCTAGTCGAGTATAACAAAGTCCCCTGGTCCAGTATAACAAAGTCCCCTGACCGAGTATAACATTACCCCTGATCGAGTATTACAAAGTCTCCTGGTCCAGTATAACAAAGTCCCCAGATCGAGCATAACAAAGCCTCCTGAACGAGTATAACAAAGCCCCCTGCTCGAGTTTAAGAAAGTCCCCTGATCGACAATAACAAAGGCCTCTGGTCGAGTATAACAAAGTCCCCTGATCGAGTATAACAAAGCCTCCTGAACGAGTATAACAAAGCCCCCTGATCGTGTAAGACAAAGTCCTGTGATCAAGTATAAAAAAGTCCCCTCGTCGAGAATAACAAAGTCCCCTAATCGAGTATAACAAAGTCCGCTGGTCGCGAATATCAAAGTCCCCTGGTCGAGTATAGCAAAGTCCACTGATCGAGTATAACAAAGCCTCCTCATCGAGTATAACAAAGTCCCCTGATCGAGTATAACAAAGTCCCCTGATCGAGTATAACAAAGTCCCCTGGTTGAGTATAACAAAGTACCCTGATCAAGTATAACATATCCCCTGATTGAGTATAACAAAGTCCTCTGGTCGAGTATAACAAAGTCCCCTCATCGAGTATAGCAAAGTCCATTGGACAAGTATAAAAACGTTCCCTGGTCGAGTATAACAAAGTCCCCTGATCGAGTATAACAAATCCTCCTGATCGAGTATAACAAAGTACCCTGATCGAGTAAAACAAAGCCCCCTGCTCGAGTATAACAAAGACCCGTGATCGAGTCCAAAAAAGGCCTCTAATCGAGTATAACATAGTCCCCTGATCTAGTATAACAAAGGCCCCTGATCGAGTATAAGAAAGGCCCCTCAGCGAGTATAAGAAAGTCTCCTGATCGAGTATAACAAAGCCGCCAAATCGAGTATAACAAAGTCCCCTGGTCGAGTATAACAAAGTCCCCTGTTCGAGTCTAACAAAGTCCCCTTATCGAGTATAACAAATTCCCCTTATCGAG
>NW_024713797.1:0-7286 GCF_018991925.1 Homarus americanus
GTGGTGATGGTGGACTGTGGGGGAGTTGATCTTGTATGTGCAGCAGCAGTAGGTGGTGGTAGTGGACTGTGGGTGAGGTGATCTTGTTGGTGCAGTGGCAGCAGGTGGTGATGGTGGATTGTGGGGGAGTTGATCCTGTAGGTGCAGCAGCAGCCGCAGCAGCAACAACAGCAGCAGCAGCAGGTGGTGGTAGTGGACTGTGGGGGAGTTGATCCTGTAGGTGCCCTGGCAGCAGGTGGTGATGGTGGACTATAGGGGAAGTGATCCTGTAGGTGCAGCAGCATCAGGTGCATGGTGGACTGCAGGGTGACGGTGGAGGCCGCCGTGGGGGAGGATGTGGTACTGTAATCGTAATTCATCGTACATCCTTCACGGGACAATTAACGTCGCACCTTAATAACACCTGAACCACCACCACCTACCTCCCCGGCCCGCCTCCACGCCCAGTGATAATTGGCCGCCCCTTTATCGTGTTCACCCGGCCGCGGAATCCTGTATCGATCACTATATAAACTTTGTTGACAAAATTGATGAAAGTGTGATAAAAAAAAGATTAAAATTTCTTTATGAAGTACTTTATTGGAATAAAATAATAAAAGATACATATGCAAAAATCTATGAAAAGTTATGTTGTTAGTAAAATTATTGTTGGTAAAAAATAAGCATGCTAAAATGTCTTTATTGATTAAAAAAAAACAAGATTCAACTGCAAAAATCTATGAAAAGTTATGGGCAATTCCCCTAACCTAACCTAACCTAACCTAACCTAACCTAACCACCAGGAAAAGGAAAATACGAAGTGTCAAGCGCTTTCGTATATTACATCTTCAGGACTGAATACAGAATACAAGAATCAGTTCTATTATCTAAGTTTCTCTTATTTTATTTTTTAGTACATAGTTTTACTGTTTTTTTGGATGTTGAATTCAGAATTGACTTGTTTTTAATCATTCGCGAATCAATCGTTCGCTGGTGGGGGTTTAAGGAGCTGCCTTGAGAGCGCAAAATTAGGCGTTTGCAGTTTACCCCCAGTCCGCGGCGGCCAGTCGGCCGCGGCGAGTTTCCCGCGGCCATTTGGGCTGCGGCCAGATGGCGGCGGCCAGTTGTCCCATTCCCCGCCTCCACGGCCTCACTTGGGTTTTGGTTGTCCCAGCCATTGTTTAATTCGTGTCTTATTTATCTCAGGTATTGTTTCAGTCGTTTTTTTGTTTTGTCCCAGCCTTTGTTTGGCGAGTTTCTTGTTTAACTTGTAATTTGTCTTTTGTCTTGTTTACTTTATTTACATTTTCAGTTATTGCTTAATATCCTTCATAGCTCACATTTGATCTCCTGCTCTGTTTGATGCGCTTTTTGTTTACATCCTGTCTTGTATATGTGGTTTTATTTTCCTGTTAACGTGTCTTGTTTGCCTTACACCTTGTTTTATTATTACTATTTTTATCTAGTAATTTATTTTGAACTTTGTTTAACTTGTTTCTTGTGCTATGTTAAAATATTTTGTCGAAATTGTTTGCATATGTTGTTTATTTCTTACTAGTTTCTCTTGCTTTGACTAATACTGTTTACCTTGTTTGTTTTAATGTTCAGTGTATATATTCGGATCTTGTTTACCACGTAGGTACCTTGTTTGTCTAGTCGCTCGGTTAAGAAAGTCTTCCTGTCAGTGTTATGTTGTTGTCGCCATATTTCTGTTGTCAACTCGAGCAGACTTCAAGTGTTGGTTAAACCACAGGTATGGCTGAGGCGTTGGTCTGCAGGTTTGTCTTAGTTGTGGTGGTGGTGTTGTTAGGTGTGGTGGTGGTGTGGTGTGTTAGGTGTGGTGGTGGTGTGGTGTGTTAGGTGTGATAAAAGGGTAAGATGGTGTGTAAGAAAAAGGATGAATAGGCAGTGATGCAAGGAATTGTGGTATGGTGTATTATAGGTGGAAGTTGATGTTGTGTCAAGTGTGGTGGTGTCTGATCCAGGGTGGCGGAAGTGGAGAAGGAGGAGGAGGTGAAGAAGGAAATGGAAAAGAAGGTGGTGGTGTAGGAGGAGGAATAAATTGTAATAAGAACAGACAAAGAAGAAAATAAGTAGAAAAGAAGAAGAAAATAGAAGAAAACGAAGAACGTGTTGGTAAGAGAGAGGAATCAGGGAGTGCCGAGGAAAATTAGTACAGAAACTGGGGTATTAAACTAATCTATTGTTAATACCCGCTCTATATTAACGTGTTAAGGTCCACCATGTTATACTAAATACCAATAATATACCGCATTGACTTAATTGAATAGGTAATGTGTATTAATTTACTATGGCACTAACATATATATATATATGTGTGTACATATTCCGTACTATATAATAAAGGTTACAAATAGATTCAGGATGCTTTAACTTAACATGGTTCTAAAATTGAATACTTATTAATTTCTCTGTTGGTATTAATAGCTGGGACTATCATGACGTACAAACACTGTTAATTTATGTTGTATCCCCTTAAAAAAAACAATGAGTATTAAATTCGTTCTTGGCTCGCAGTTACAATACAGTAATTACACGCTGCTTGAGTAAGGTTAAAAGAAACTAGATATAATAAGATTGGTGAATCGAAAAAGGCTGAATTTAAGGGTCTTATATATATATATATATATATATATATATATATATATATATATATATATATAAAACATATTAGTGCTGTAAGGGTGATCGTGTTAACCTATGTTCTATTTTATGATGTACAGTTGTGGACAAAATTCTCCAAACAGTTGGTAATATCTGCTTTTCATTACATTGTATATCGGAACTACAGACTGAAAATAACACTCCTTAATACAGAGACAAATTCGAGAAAATACGTCAAATTTCCATTCTCCATCACCTAATGATCTTCAAGTACTCACACATTAGATACTGTCACGTGTCCGGGGATTTATGTCGGCAACTGTACATTCGAATTTGTGTGTTGATATATGGGAATGTTTTAAAGTAATTGAATTTATTTGTGTTTACTGCCGTCTGGAGAGAGAACAATAGGAGTGATTATTTTAGGTCCGTAGTAGACTGTTCGACTATACTGTATGTTTGTGTGTGTGTTGGTTTATTAGTCCGTCCTCCAGTCTGTTGGTTTATTAGTCCGTCCTCCAGTCTGTTGGTTTATTAGTCCGTCCTCCAGTCTGTTGGTTTATTAGTCCGTCCTCGAGTCTGTTGGTTTATTAGTCCGTCCTCGAGTCTGTTGGTTTATTAGTCCGTCCTCCAGTCTGTTGGTTTATTAGTCCGTCCTCCAGTCTGTTGGTTGATCAGTCCGTTCCTGTCTATATTAGTTTATCAGTCTGTCCGTGTATCTGTCTGTGTTTCCTATCAGATCGTCTGTTCGTCTGTCGATGTATCAGTCCGTCCGTTTGTCTCTCCGTGTATTAGTCCGTCCGTGTGTCTGTCCGTGTATCAATCCGTCCATAGTATGCTGTCAAATCGAGGACTCAAACAGTCGTAATTTTCTAACTGTGATCTTTGTAGGTGAATGTGTGTCTCAACAAAACCACTGAAGAAGTGGATAATGAGGCTATTCCGTCGGTTCTTGTTTGGAACTGGTGTGGCCCGACGGGGAGATAGCGGTCTCCTCCTCCGCTATTTCTTGTTCCTCCTTCCTTGCTCTTTATGCTGTTGTTGTTGTTGTTGTTGTTCTCCTTAAATCTTTTTCTTTCTTTTGTATTTCTTTCTTTCTTTCTTTAAAATTGTACACACTCAATTTTTCCCCGGTAAAAACCACTGCACTGCACTTTTGCGGAAGGCTTATGACAGGAACATAAGAGTTGAATTAAAACTTGAGTTTTCCAACAAAAATAACTTTAATCACCTTTGGAAGGAAATTGAACATATCGCTTAAAATGTTCCCACCGGACAATATGCTCCCTGCCAGCCAATTTTCCCGAGGCACGGTAAATGTGGCCTCCAAACACGGTGCGCACGCAATTTACTGAATTATGTCGAGTTTCTAATATATTAGCTAGATAATAACTTAATTACTTTTATTACTTATTTATTTAAGTATTTATTTATTTATTTATTTATTTATTTACGGGCATATTTATGTACGAATACACTTATTTACTTATACTGCTTGCTACTTACGCACTCACTTAAGCACTTTATTGTTTGTGTACAACTCTACGAGATAATTAGAATCAGTGATACAAGATTTTTTTTTAGGTAGCACTTAACATGTAGTTTATGTATACATTATAAGTTCAATAATGGTGTGTTAAGAAAGTGCTTCCTCACCATCAGATGCGGTGGATGTCGCGGAGAAAATATTGCATTAGGAAAATAAATTGCAGTTTGTCACAGTATCTCACCTGCTCTTGTAAACTTATTAAGAGTAACGTTGAAATGTACAAGTAACAATTAATTCCCTATAAATATTATTTTTTCCTTCAGCTAATAGTGATATTTTTTTGTGTTTTGCAGGTACGGTGTTTGGCCAGAGACAGCAACAGGTAATGGTTCTAAATTAAGGGTTATGTGTCTTCGCCTGGGGTAGTGGAGGATGTACCAGGGTGCGGGTTGTAAGAACCAAGGGCCTGCCTAGCCAGGTGGTCGCCAGGAGAGGGTGTTCATAGGTCATGGTGCAGGGTGTGATAAAGAGTCCCGGGAACCACATACGTGGTTATATTCCAGGCAGTTGTTGTGTGTGACAACTACAGTATGTGTCTCTGTCATCAGTAATTCCCTTATGTTTGAAACAACTTTGTATTTTTTCGATAGAAAATGAAGTAGTAAACAGTGATAGGATAAAGAGAGGATGATACGTAAAATAAACTATGACCGTCTTGTAGAATATAGAAACAGCGGGAAGTTCGGTTGTGTAGAGTTAAATAAAATAACAGAATTTTTTTCATTTGTTGTATACAAGACAGTTAGGCTTACCGAGACTATAAATTGCATAAAATTCCATTTCCCTGGCAAAGAAAATTATCTTCCTCGTGGGGTTTACGCAAGAGATAAAGGAGAAAAAATAAGCCAACTGTCAGTTTGTTTATCATTCACTAAGTCATGTTGAATAAATACTTTACATTAATCATAGAAACATACGTAACTTATATGAAGTTATCTTGGAAAAGTAATAATTGTTTTTAGATTAATATAACTCGCACAGTAAGAACCCGTCGATCTACCCCCCAACCCCCCAGGCCACGACTGGTGACCCAAGACGACATAGAAGTCACAATTCCTCTACATCAGGAGGAAAAAATATTGCTTATTGGCCTCGTCTGAGAGCCCCAGATCAGGCAGCTTTGTGCCAGAGATGGAGACCATAGTTCAGTTCGTTCTCGTGGCGTCGCGTTCACAACTCTGACACACGAACGTGCAGAGGAACATATGACCAGACAGAGCAACAGATGGACTCATTGAGGGGTGCATGGACGGGCAGACATACAGAGGATTGGAGTGATGGACATACACAGGGAGGAACAAGATGAACGTACAGACAGATGGACACACAACACTCCTAGGACCCTTCAGCTAAGCGGGGGCCGGGAGACAATAAACATGTAAACAACAGTACATATCGCCTTCATAGCTCAACAGTCAGATGCTGGACCCCTAAAAACCTCCCTTCCGTAAGAGTAGTTTTAGTTTTATTACATCTCGTAGAGTTCTCTGTGTATCTGTTAAACGACTGAGAAATCTGGATTGTAGGATGGGGCCGGGGGTGGGGGGGGAGTAGGGGTCGAGGGACCGGGTAGGAGGGTCAGGGGGAGGGGCCCCGGAGGAGGGGTTACTGCCAATCCCCAGTGTAAGGGCAACGAGAAAACTTTTATTGTGAGGCGGAACTTGTTACTGCGTCCGGGATCCTACATGATGAGTGTACTGGGTTTTGGAAATGATGTCTTTGGGAGGTTATAGAAGGAGAGAGAGAGTATATCACACACACACACACACACACACAACACACACTCACTCACACACAACACACACACAACACACACACACACTCACTCACTCACTCACTCACTCACTCACTCACCCACCCACCCACCCACCCACTCACTCACTCACTCACTCCTCCCTCCTCCCTCACACACACACACACACACACACACACACACACACACACACACACACACACACACAACACACACTCCTCCCCACACACACACACACCTCCCTCCCTCCCACTCACTCCTCCTCCCCTCCCCACCCACCCCCTCCTCCCTCCCTCCCTCCCTCCTCACTCCTCCCTCCCTCCCTCCCTGCTCCTCCCTCCCACACACACACACACACACACACACACACACACACACATGTACTTAGTCAACAATACACAGACAGACAAACAGATTAATGATAGAAAACAAGAGAGACAGACACAGGACCACCATAAGGGGAGCGACAAGTACCGTCCAGCGCGTGGTTAGGCTGAGGTGCTTCTTGGCTGTCGGAAGTGGTGGATATCAGTGTCAGCTCCGGGACTCATGGTGACTTGTATCCGAGGGAGGGGAAGTGGCAGCAGAAGTGTATCCTAAGGAAGTCGTAGCAGAAGTTTGTCCAAAGGAAGTAATAGCGGAAGTAGGTCCTGAAGAAGGGGAAGTGGCAGCATAAGTATGTCCTGAGGATGGGGAAGTGACAGCAGAAGTAGGTCCTGAAGAAGGGGAAGTGGCAGCATAAGTATGTCCTGAGGATGGGGAAGTGACAGCAGAAGTATGTCCTGAGGATGGGGAAGTGACAGCAGAAGTATGTCCTGAGGATGGGGAAGTGACAGCAGAAGTATGTCCTGAGGAAGGGGAAGTGACCGCAGAAACAATCCCGCGGGAGGGGAAATAGAAGTACCTGTACAAGGGTGACTGGTTAAAGGGGTAGACTGTGTGAAGGGAAGTAGACATTAAGAGAATAAGGGGAAGGTTGTCGAGGATGGGAGGGGATACTCATGAGCGTCTCCCCTCTGGCCTTTTTCCCCTCAGCCCAGTATGCTAATGAGCAGTTTGAATGGTCGTCTCGGAGTAGTTATGAGGTCATTATGTTACCTCTAATTCCCCCGCTCGGTTGACAGGGACATATGTGGACGGGGGATTTTCTGCGTATACACCCGTCTTGGCTGTCAGTGTCGTCTCGGGGTATTTTTGGCTTCTTTGGATCTGACAATACAGGTACAGGCACACGGGTACAGGTACAGGCACACGGGTACAGGTATAGGTACATGGGTACAGGTATAGACACGGGTACAGGTATAGGCACGCGGGTACAGGTATAGGCACACGGGTACAGGTACAGGCACACGGGTACAGGTACAGGCACACGGGTACAGG
>NW_024713798.1:0-33783 GCF_018991925.1 Homarus americanus
GCACCAGGGAGTCTGAGGTGTTCCTGGGAGTGTCAGAGATGTACCAGAGAGTGTCAGAGGAATACCTAGGGAGTGTCAGGAGGTGTACCTGGGAGTGTCAGAGGTGTACCTAGGAGTATCGGAGGTTTACCTGGGAGTGTCGGAGTTGTACCTGGGAGTGTCGGAGGTGTACCTGGGAGGTGAGAAGTGTACCTGGGAGTGTCGGAGGTGTACCTGGGAGTGTCAGAGGTGTACTGGGAGTGTCAGAGGTGTACCTGGGAGTGTCAGGGGTGTACCTGGGAGTGTCTGAGGTACCTGGGAGTGTTAGAGGTGTGCCTGGGAGTAACAGAGGTGCACTTGGGAGTGTCAGAGGTGCACCTTGAGTGTCTGAGGTGTACCTGGAGTGTCTGAGGTGTACCTGGCAGTGTCTGAGGTGTGCACCTGGCAGTATCTGAGGTGTACCTGGCACTGTGCCATGGTGCACCTGGGAGGTCAGCAGGGTGCCTGGGAGTGTTAGGAGGTGTATCAGGAGTGACCGAGGAGTACCTAGGAGTGTCAGAGGTGTACCTGGAGTGTCAGAGGTGTGTACCTGGGAGTATCGGCGGTGTACCTGGGGGTGTCAGAGGTGTACCTGGGGTGTCAGAGGCACCTGGAGTGTCAGGAGATGTACCTGGCAAAGCCAGAGGTGTATCTGGGAGTAAGTGACGTACCTGGGGAATGCCAGAGGTGTACCAGGGAATGCCAAAGGAGAACCTGGGAGTGTCAGGAGGTGTACCTGGGAGCAAGCCTGGGAGGGAGTTCTTGGGAGAGTCAGGTGGGGGGCACCAGGAGCAAGCCAGTGGGAGTACCTGGGAGGTCAGGAGGTGTACCTGGTAGTATCGGAGGTGTACCTGGGAGTGTCAGAGGTGCAACCTGGGAGGTCATAGGTGTACCTGGGAGGCCAGAGATATACCTGGGGAGTGTCAGAGGTGTATCTGGAGTGGACGTGTACCTGAGTGTCAGAGGTGTACCAGGGAAGCCAGTGGAACACCTGGGAGGTCAGAGGTGTACCTGGGAGTGTCAGGAGGTGTGCACCTGGGGAGTGTCAGGAGGTACCTGGGAGGCCGGAGGTGTACTTGGTGAGTGTGAGAGGTGTTCCTGGGGAGGTATGGGGTGTACCTTTGGAGTGTCTGGGGTACCTGGGAGTGTCTGAGGCCACCTGGGAGTGTCGGAGCCTCGGCCTGGGGAGTGTCGTGGAGGTGTAACTGGGATTAGAAAAGTGTACCTGGGAGCATGTCGGGGGTGTACCTGGGAGTGTTTATGTGCCTGGGAGAGTCAGAGGTGCATTTGGGAGCAAGTCAGAGGTGTACCTGGGGAGCAATGTACCTGGGAGTGCCTGAGGTGTACCTGGGAGGTCAGAGGTGTGCCTGGGAGTCAGAGGTGCACTTAGTGAGTGTCAGAGGCACCGGAGTGTCTGAGGTACCTGGGAGTGTCTGGAGGTGTACCTGGCAGTGTTCGGAGGTGTACCTGGCAGTGTCTGGAGGTGTACCTGGCACAGTTAAGGCGGTGTACCTGGGAGTGTCATGGTGCACCTGGGGAGTGTTAGAGGTGTATCATGGAGTGACGGAGGGTACCCAGGAGTGTCAGAGAGGGTTTGACTGGGGAGCGTCAGAGGTGTACCTGGGAGCATCGGAGGTGTACCTGGGAGTGTCAGGAGGTGTACCTGGGCGTGTCAGAGGTGTGCCTGGGAGTGTCGGAGGTGTACTCTGTGAGTGTGAGAGAAGTGTTCCTGGGAGCGTCTGGGGCGTACCTGGGAGTGTCTGGGGTTTACCTGGGAGCGTCTGAGGTGTACCCAGGAGTGTCACAGGTGTACCTGGAGTGTCGGATGTGCAGCGATGGAGGTCAGAGGCGGCCTGGCAGTGTCAAGGTGTACCTGGGAGTGTCTGAGATGCCTGGGAGTGTCTGAGGTGTACCTGGGAGTGTCTGAGGTGCACCTGCGTGTCTGAGGTGCACCTGGGGAGTGTCAGAGAAGTACCAGGAGTGTCACAGGAGTGGCCTGGGAGTGTGAGAGGTGCACCTGGGAGTGTGAGAGGTGTACCTGGGAGTGTCTGGAGGTACCCGAGTGTCTGAGGGTGGTACCTGGGAGTGTCGGAGGTGCACTTGCGAGTGTGAGAAGTGTTCCTGGGATTGTCTGGGTGTACCTGGGAGTATCTGGGTGTACCTGGGAGTGTCTTAGTGTACCTGGTGAGTGTCAGAGGTGTTACCTGGGAGAGCTGGGGAGGTGTACTTGGGAGGCCACAGAGGTGTACCTGGGAGTGTCAGTGGTGTACCTGGGAGTGTCTGAGGTGTACCTGGGAATGCGTCAGAGGTGTGCCTGGGAGGTCAGAGGTGCACTCCCAGTGAGTGTCAGAGGTGCACCTTGAGTGTCTGGAGGTGTACCTGAGTGCTCCGAGGTACCTGGCAGTGTTCGAGGTGTGGCCTTAAGGTGTCTGGAGGTGTACCTGGGAGTGTCAGGAGGTGTACCTGGGGAGTATCGGAGGTTTCATCTGGGAGTGCTCAGAGGTGTACCTGGGGGTGTCAGAGGTGTACCTGGGAGTGTCAGAGATGTACCAGGAGTGTCAGAGGTGTACCCAGAGTGTTGACGTGTACCTGGGAAATGTCAGAGGTAAACAGCAATGTCAGTGGAGAACCTGGGAGGCCAGATGTACCTGGGAGTGTCGGAGGTACCTGGGAGTGTCAGGGGTGTACCAGGGAGGGTCAGTGGGAGTACCTGGGAGGCCGAGGTGTACCTGGGAGTGCCCGAGGTGTACCCGGCAGTGCGAGTGTACCCGGGAGTGTCGAGGTACCTGGGAGCATCGGAGGTGTACCTGAGCCAGAGGTACCTGGGGTGTCAGAGGTACCTGGGAGTGTCAGATGTGTACCTGGGAGTGTCAGAGGTGCATCTGGGGAGGTGCTGGACGCGTACCTGGGAATGCCAGAGGTGTACCAGGGAATGTCAGCGGAGAAACCTGGGAGTGTCAGAGGTGTACCTGGGGAGTAAGCCAGAGGAGTTCCTGGGAGAGTCAGGGGGCACCAGGAGTGTCAGTGGGAGTACTCTGGGAGGTCAGGAGGTGTACCTGGTAGTATCGGGAGGTGTACCTGGGAGTGTCAGAGGTGTACCTGGGAGTTTCTACAGGTGTACCTGGGAGTGTGAGAAGTGCGCCTGGGAGTGCCGGGAGGTGTACCTGGGAGTGTCGGAGTTGCAACGGGGAGTGTCGGAGGTGTACTGGCAGTGTCTGAGGTGTACCTGGCACTGTTAAGGTATACTGGGAGTGTTGGGGCGGTGCACTGGGAGTGTTAGGAGGTGTATCAGGGAGGACAGAGGAGTACTCTAGGAGTGCTCGGTGGGAGGGGTGTACCCAGAGTGTGAGAAGTGTACCTGGGAGTGTCGGAGGTGTACCTGGGAGTGTCGGAGTTCTCACCTGGGAGTGTCGTGGAGGTGCACCTGGGAGTGTGAGAAGGGCACCTGGGAGTGTCGGAGGTGTACCTGGGAGTGTCGGAGGTGTACCTGGGAGAGTCAGAGGTGTACTCTGGGAGTGTCAGAGGGGTACCTGGGGAGTGTCAGCGGTGTACCTGGGAGTGTCTGAGGTGTACATGGGAGTGTAAGAGGTGTGCCTGGGAGTGTCAGGAGGTGTACCCAGAGTGTCAGAGGCACCTGGAAAGTGTCTGAGGTACCTGGGAGTGTCTGAGGTGTACCAAAAAGTCTGAGGTGTACCTGGCAGTGCCTGAGGTACCTGGGAGTATCGGGAGAGGTGTACCTGGGAGTGTCAGAGGTGTACCTGGGGTGTCAGAGGTACCTGGGAGGTCAGGAGATGTACCAGGGAGCACAGAGGTGGCCTGGGAGCAGCACGTGTACCTGGGAATGTCAGAGGTATACCAGTGAATGTCAGTGGGAGAACCTGGGGAGGCCAGAGATGCACCTGGGAGCAAGTCGGAGGTGTACCTGGAGTGTCAGGGTGTACCAGGGAGTGTCAGTGGAGCACCTGGGAGTGTCAGAGGTGTACCTGGAGTGTCTGGAGGTGTACCTGGCAGTGTCTGGAGGTGTACCTGGCAGTGTCTGAGGTGTACCTGGGAGTCAGAGGTACCTGGGAGCACGGAGGTGTACCTGGGAGCAAGTCAGAGAGGTGTGTACCTGGGGTGCTGGGGAGGCAAAATGGGAGGCTGGGGAGATGTACCTGGGAGTGTCAGAGGTGTATTCTGGGAAAAGGGACATGTACCTGGGAATGTCAGAGGTGTACCAGTGAATGTCAGGTGGGAGAACCTGGGAGTGTCAGAGATGTACTGGGGGAGTGTCGGAGGTGTACCTGGGAGTGTCAGGGGTGCACCAGGAGGTCAGTGGAGTACCTGGGGAGTGTCAGAGGTGTACCTGGGAAATTTCAGAGGTGTACATGGGAGTGTCAGAGGTGTACCTGGCAGCAAGCCATGATGTACCTGGGAGGTCAGAGTGTGTACCCTGGGAGGTCTGAGGTGTACCTGGGAGTGTCTGAGGCAACTGGGAGTGTCAGAGTATGCCAGGAGTGCAAGAGAGCACCTGGGAGGTGAGAGGTACCTGGGAGTGTGAGAGGTGCACCAGACAAGTTCGAGGTACCTGGGAGTGTCAGAGGTACCTGGGAGCATCGGAGGTGTACCTGGGAGTGTCAGAGGTACCTGGGTGTCAGAGGTACCTGGGAGTGTCAGATGTGTACCTGGGAGGCCAGAGGTATTCGGGAGTGTTGGGACGGTGTACCTGGGAATGCCAGAGGTACCAGGCAATGTCAACGAGAACCTGGGAGTGCTGGGAGGTGTACCTGGGAGGCTGGGGAGGAGTTCCTGGGAGAGTCAGGGGGTACCAGGGGAGGTTGCGGAGTACCTGGGAGTGTCAGAGGTGTACCCAGTATCGGAGGTGTACCTGGGAGTGCTCAGAGGTGTACCTGGGAGTGTCATAGGCACCTGGAGTGTGGAGAAGTGTACCTGAAGTGTCGGAGGTGTACCTGGAGTGTCGGAGTTGTGTACCTGGGAGCAATGGGAGGTGCACCTGGCAGTGTCTGAGGTACCTGGCACTGTTAGCGGTGTACCTGGGAGTGTTGGGCGGTGCACCTGGGAGTGTTAGAGGTGTATCAGGAGTGACAGAGGAGTACCTAGGGAGTGTGAGGTGTACCTGGGAGCAGAGAAGGTACCTGGGAGTGCCGGAGGTGTACTCTGGGAGTGTCGGAGTTCTACCTGAGCAAGCCGGAGGTGTACTCAGGAGAGTGTGGGAGAAGTGTGGGGAGTGTCGGAGGTGTACCTGGGAGTGTCGGAGGTGTACCTGGGAGAGTCAGAGGTGTACTTGGGAGTGCCAGGAGGGGTACCTGGGAGTGTCAGCGGTGTACCTGGGAGGCCTGAGGTGTACCTGGGAGTGTAAGAGGTGTGCCTGGGAGTGTCAGAGGTGCACTTCAGTGAGTGTCAGAGGTGCACCTTTTTGAGTGTCTGGAGGTGTACCTGGGAGTGTCTCAGGTGTACCTGGCAGTGTCTGGAGGTGTACCTGGCAGTGTCTGAGGTGTACCTGGGAGCACGGAGGTGTACCTGGGAGCACAGAGGCACCTGGGTTGTCAGAGGTGTACCTGGGAGTGTCAGAGACAAAATTAGGGAGTGTCAGGAGGTGTATCTGGGAGTGTTGGGACGTGTACCTGGGAATGTCAGAGGTATGGCCCAGTGAATGTCAGTGGAGAACCTGGGAGGTTGTGGGAGAGATGTACCTGGGAGTGTCGGAGGTGTACCTTGGAGGTTAGGGGTGTACCAGGGAGTGTCAGTGGAGTTCCTGGGAGGTCAGAAGTGTACCTGGGAGTGTCTGAGGTGTGTACCCAGTGTCTGAGGTGTACCTGGCAGGCCTGAGGTGTACCTGGGAGAGTCAGAGGCACCTGGGAGTATCGGGAGGTGTACCTGGGAGTGTCAGGAGGTGCACCTGGGGGTGTCAGGAGGTGCACCTGGGAGGTCAGAGATGCACCTGGGAGTGTCAGAGGTGCATCTGGGAGTGTTGGACATGTACCTGGGAATATCGCTCAGAGGTGTACCAGTGAATGTCAGTGGAGAACCTGGGAGTGTCAGGAGATGTACCTGGGAGTGTCGGGAGGTGTACCTGGGAGTGTTGGGGGTGTACCAGGGCGTGGGTCAGTGGGAGTACCTGGGAGTGTCAGGAGGTGCACCTGGGAGGTCAGAGGTGCAATATGGAGTCAGAGGTGTACCTGGCAGTGTCAGCGATGTACCTGGGAGGTCAGAGGTGTACCTGGGAGTGTCTGAGGTACCTGGGAGTGTCTGGAGGTGTGGCCTGGGAGTGCTTTCAGGAGAAGTGCCAGGGAGTGTCACAGGAGTGGCCTGGGAGTGTGAGAGGTGTAACGGGAGGTGAGGTACCCAGGAGTGTCTGAGGTGTACCTGGGAGTGCCTGAGGTACCTGGGAGTGCCTGAGGTGTACTCGAGGTCTGAGGTGCACTGGGGGTGTCCGGGGAGAAACCAGGGAGTGAAAGAGGTGTACCTGGGAGTGCGTCAGAGGCACCAGAGAGTGTCTGAGGTGTTCCTGGGAGGTCAGGAGATGTACCAGAGAGTGTCAGGAGGAATACCTGAGTGTCAGGAGGTGTACCTCGGGAGTGTCAGAGGTGTACCTAGGAGACCTGGAGGTTTACCTGGGAGTGTGGAGTTGTACCTGGGAGTGTCGGAGGTGTACCTGGGAGGTGAGAAGGTACCTGGAGGTGTCGGAGGTGTACCTGGGAGTGTCAGAGGTGTACCTGGGGGCAAGCTCGGGAGGTGGCACCTGGGAGTGTCAGAGATGTACCTGGGAGTGTCAGAGGTGTATCTGGGATTAAGGACGTGTACCTGGGGAATTCAGAGGTACCAGTGAATGCCGTGGAGAACCTGGGAGTGGGGCCAGAGATGTACCTGGGAGTGTCGGAGGTGTACCTGGGGAGTGTCAGGTACCAGGAGTGTCAGTGAGTACCTGGGAGTGCTCAGAGGTGTACCTGGGAGCATGGAGGCGTACATGGAGTGTCAGAGGTGTACCCACAGTGTCAGCGGTGTACCTGGGAGGCCAGAGGTGTGCCTGGGAGTGCCTGTTGTACCTGGGAGTGTCTGAGGTGCACCTGGGAGTGTCTGAGGTGTACCTTGGGAGGTCAGGAGAAGTGCCAGGGGAGTGTCAGAGGAGTACCTGGTAGTGTGGGAGAGAGGTGGCCTGGGAGGTGAGAGGTGTACCCAGGGAGCAGCCTGAGGTGTACCTGGGAGTGTCAGAGGTGTACCTGGGAGTGTCTGAGGTGTACCGAGTGTCTGGAGGTGTACCTTGGGGAAGGTTAGGGGAGAACCAGGAGTGAAAGAGGTGTACCTGGGAGTTTCAGAAGTGCACCAGGGGAGTGCCTGAGGTGGGAGTGTCAGAGATGTACCAGAGAGTGCGTCAGGGAATACCAGGAGTGTCAGAGGTGTACCTGGGAGTGTCAGAGGTGTACCTAGGAGCACGGAGGTTTACCTGGGAGTGTCGGAGTTGTACCTGGGAGTGTCGGAGGTGCACCTGGGAGTGTGAGAAGTGGGCACCTGGGAGTGTCGGAGGTGTACCTGGGAGGTCAGAGGTACTTGGGAGTGTCAGAGGCAGTAACTGGGAGGTCAGGCGGTGTACCTGGGAGTGTCTGATGTGTACTCTGGGAGTGTTAGAGGTGTTTGAGTAACAGAGGTGCACTTGGGAGTGTCAGGAGGTGCACCTTTGGAGTGTCTGAGGTGCACGGGGAGTGTCTGGAGGTGTACCTGGCAGTGTTCGAGGTGTACCTGGCAGTATCTGGAGTGTGTACCTGGCAGTTAAGTGGTGTACCTGGGAGTGTCAGCGGTGCGTGCCTGGGAGCAGCTAGGAGGTGTACTGGTGGGAGGACAGAGGAGTGCCCAGGGAGGCCAGAGAGGTGTACCTGGGAGTGTCAGAGGTGTACCTGGGAGTATCGGCGGTGTCCTGGGGTGTTAGGAGGTGTACCTGGGGTGTCAGAGGTGCACCTGGGATGTCAGAGATGTACCTGGGAGTGTCAGAGGTGTACGTAGGGAGTATCGGAGGTTTACCTGGGAGTGTCGGAGTTGTACCTGGGAGGTCGGAGGTGTACCTGGGAGTGTGAGAAGTGTACCTGGGAGTGTCGGAGGTACCTGGGAGTGTCAGGAGGTGTACTTGGGAGTCAGAGGTGTACCTGGGAGTGTCAGGCAGGTACCTGGGAGTGTCTGAGGTGTACCTGGAGAGTAAGAGGGGTGCTTGGAGTAACAGAGGTGCACTGGAAGTGCAGAGGTGCACCTTGGAGTGTCTGGAGGTGTACTGGGAGTGTTGAGGTGTACCTGGGCAATGTCTGAGGTGTACCTGGCAGTAGCCTGAGGTGTACCTGGCCCTGTTAGCGGTGTACCTGGGAGTGTCGGAGGTGTGCCTGGGAGTGTTAGGAGGGTATCAGGGAGGACAGAGGAGCACCTAGGAGTGTCAGAGGTGTACCTGGGAGTGTCAGAGGTGTACCTGGGAGTATTGATGGTGTACCTGGGGTGTCAGAGGTGTACCTGGGGGTGTCAGAGGTGTACCTGGGAGTGTCAGAGATGTACCTGGGAGGTCAGAGGTGTATCTGGGAGTAAGGGACGTACCTAGGAGTGTCAGAGGTGCACCAGGAATGTCAGTGAATACCTGAGTGTTAGAGGTGCACCTGGGAGTTTCAGAGGTACCTGGGAGTGTCAGAGGTGTACCTGGGAGTGTCAGAGGTACCTGGGAGTGCTGAGGTGTACCTGGGAGTGTCGGAGGTGTACTTTGAGTGTGTGAGAGGTGTCCTGGGAGTGCAGGGTGTACCTTGAGTGTCAGAATACCTGGGAGTGTCAGAGGTTTACCTGGGAGTGTCGGAGTTACCTGGGAGTGTCGGAGGTGTACCTGGGATCAGGGAGAAGTGTACCTGGATGTCGGAGGTGTACCTGGGAGTGTCAGAAGTGTACCTGGGAGTGCCGAGGCACTTCAGGAGTGTCAGAGGTACCTGGAGTGTCTGAGGTGTACCTGGGAGTGTCTGGAGGTGTACCTGGCAGTGTCTGGAGGTGTACCTGGCAGTGTCTGGAGGTGTACCTGGAGTGTCAGAGGTGTACCTGGGAGTATCGGAGGTGTACCTGGGAGTGTCAGGAGGTGTACCTGGGAGGTCAGAGGTACCTGGGAGGTCGGAGGTACCTGGGAGTGTGAGAGGTACCCTGGGAGTGTGGGTGTACCTTGGAGTGTCTGGGTGTACCTGGGAGTTCAGAGGTGTGCCTGGGAGACGAGGTGTACTTGGGAGCAAGGTGTACCTGGGAGTGTCAGCGGTACCTGGGAGTGTCTGAGGTGTACCTGGGAGTGTCGAAGTGTGCCTGGGAGTGTCAGAGGTGCACCTAGGAGTGTCAGAGGTGCACCTTGGAGGTCTGAGGTGTACCTGGGAGTGTCTGAGGTGTACCTGGCAGTCTGAGGTGTACCTGGCAGTGTCTGAGGTGTACCTGGGAGTGTCAGAGGTGTACTTGGGAGTATCGGAGGTGTACCTGGGAGTGTCAGAGGTGTACCTGGGGTGTCAGAGGTGTACCTGGGAGGTCAGAGATGTACCAGGAGTGTCAGAGGTGTATCTAGGAGTGTTGGACGTACCTGGGAATGTCAGAGGTGTACCAGTGAATGCTCAGTGGAGAACCTGGGAGTGTCAGAGATGTACCTGGGAGTGTCGGAGGTGTACCTGGGAGGTCAGGGGTGTACCAGGGAGGGTCAGGTGAGTACCTGGGAATGTCAGAGGTGTACCTGGGAGTGTCTGAGGTACCTGGCAGTGTCTGGAGGTGTACCTGGCAGTGTAAGTGAGGTGTACCTGGAGTGTCAGAGGTGTACCTGGGAGTATCGGAGGTGTACCTGGAGTGTCAGAGGTGTACCTGGGGTGTCAGAGGTACCTGGGAGTGTCAGAGATGTACCTGGGAGGTCAGAGGTGTATCTGGGAGTGTTGGACGCGCACCTGGGAATGCCAGAGGTGTACCAGGAATGTCAGCGGAGAACCTGGGAGGTCAGAGGTGTACCTGGGAGTGTCAGAGGAGTTCCTGGGAGTCAGGGGGTACCAGGGAGTGCTGGGGTGAGTACCTGGGAGTGTCAGAGGTGTACCTGGTAGTATCGGAGGTGTACCTGAGTGTCAGGAGGTGTACCTGGGAGGTCATAGGTGTACCTGGGAGTGTCAGATGTACCTGGGAGGTCAGAGGTACCTGGGAGTGTCAGAGATGTACCTGGGAGGTCAGAGGTGTATCTGGGAGAAGTGGGACATGTACCTGGGAATGTCAGAGGTTACCAGTGAATGTCAGTGGAGAACCTGGGAGTGTCAGAGATGTACCTGGGAGTGTCGGAGGTGTACCTGGGAGGTCAGGGGTGTACCAGGGAGTGTCAGGTGAGTACCTGGGAGTGTCAGAGGTGTACCTGGGAGTGCCGAGGTGGTCACAGGGAGTGTTAGGAGGTGTACCTGGCAGTGTCAGCGATGTACCTGGGAGTGTCAGAGGTGTAACTGGGAGTCTGAGGTGTACCTGGGAGGTCTGAGGTGTACCTGGGAGGGTCAGAGATGCCAGGAGTGTCAGGAGTACCTGGGAGGTGAGAGGTGTACCTGGGAGTGTGAGAGGTGTACCTAGGAGTGTCTGAGGTGTACCTGGGAGGCAGAGGTGCAGTGGGAGTGTCTGAGGTTACCTCGAGTGTCTGGAGGTACCTGGGGTGTCCGGGGAGAACCAGGGAGGAAGAGGTGTACCTGGGAGTGTCAGAGGTACACCAGGAGTGTCTGAGGTGTTCCTGGGAGTGTCAGAGATGTACCAGAGAGTGTCAGAGGAATACCTAGAGGCTGGGAGGTGTACCTGAGGCAGAGGTACCTAGGAGTATCGGAGGTTTACCTGGGAGTGTCGGAGTTGTACCTGGAGTGTCGGAGGTGTACCTGGGAGGAGAAGTGTACCTGGGAGTGTCGGAGGTGTACCTGGGAGGCAGAGGTGTACCTTGGGGTGTCAGAGAGGTACCTGGGAGTGTCAGAGATGTACCTGGGAGGTCAGAGGTGTATCTGGGAGTGTTGGACGGCACTGGGAATCTCAGAGGTGTACCAGTGAATGTCAGTGGAGAACCTGGTGGTGATGTACCTGGGAGTGTCGGAGGTGTACCTGGGATTGTCAGGGGTGTGCCAGGGAGCAGTGAGTACCTGGGAGTGTCAGAGGTGTACCTGGGAGCCGGAGGTGTGACATGGAGTGCAGAGGTGTACCTGGCAGTGTCATGTACCTGGGAGTGTCAGAGGTGCCTGGGAGTGTCTGAGTTGGCCTGGAGTGTCTGAGGTACCTGGGAGTGTCTGAGGTGTACCTGGGAGTGTGAGAAGTGCCAGGGAGTGTCACAGGAGTACCTGGTAGTGTGAGAGGTGTACTGGGAGGGAGAGGTGTACCTAGGAGTGTCTGAGGTGTACCTGGGAGTGTCAGAGGTGGTACCTGGGAGTGCTCGAGTGCCTGAGGTGTACCTGGGGCTGTCAGGGGAGAACCAGGGAGTGAAAGAGGTGTACCTGGAAGTGTCAGAAGTGCACCAGGGAGTGTCTGAGGTGTTCCTGGGAGTGTCAGAGATGTACCAGAGAGTGTCAGAGGAATACCTACGAGTGTCAGAGGTGTACCTGGGAGTGTCAGAGGTGTACCTAGGGAGTATCGGAGGTTTACCTGGGAGTGTCGGAGTTGTACCTGGGAGTGTCGGAGGTGTACCTGGAGTGTGAGAAGTGTACCTGGGACTGTCGGAGGTGTACCTGGGAGTGTCAGAGGTACTTGGAGTGTCAGAGGTGTACCTGGGAGTGTCAGCGGTGTACCTGGGAGTGTCTGAGGTGTACCTGGGAGCAGAGGTGTGCCTGGGAGTAACAGAGGTGCACTTGGGAGTGTCAGAGGTGCACTTTGGAGTGTCTGAGGTGTACCTGGGAGGTTCAGAGGTACCTGGCAGTGTCTGAGGTGTACCTGGCAGTATTCTGAGGTGTACCTGGCACTGTTAGCGGTGTACCTGGAGAGTGGGCGGTGCGCCTGGGAGTGTTAGAGGTGTATCAGGTGGTATTATGTATGCTGGATTATGTATTATGTATGTATATTATGATGTGCTCCATTTATATTTATTCAGCTTAGCTAGCAGCGTGGCAATGTTATTACCATATCCCACATGCTTAATTATTGTGCCTGGCGACGTATGGAAGCTGCTAATGTATCACTTGCCATACGTCGTCTATAGTAGGACCAGAGCCTAGCTAGGGAGGAGTGCTACCCCTCTGTGTACATACTTTATCCAGTAAACCGAACCCACAAAACTATACAGGTGTTTGTGTTCTCCCTGTATATAGAACTTATTACCCAGAACACCCAACATCAGGGAGTGACAGAGTACCTAGAGTGTCAGAGGTGCCTGGGAGTGTCAGAGGTGTACCTGGTGGGAGTATTTATGGTGTACCTGAGGGTGCCGGGAGGTGTACCTGGGGCAAGCCAGAGGTGTACCTGGGAGGCAGGAGATGTACCTGGGAGTGCTAGAGGTATTCTGGGAGTGTTGGACGTGTACCTGGGAAGCAGAGGTGCACACCAGGAATGTCAGCGGAGAAACCTGGGGAGGCCAGAGGTGTACCTGGGCAAGTCAGAGAGTCTTGAGAGTCAGGTGGGGGTGTAATTAGGAGGTCAGTTAGGTACCTGGAGCAAGTCAGAGGTGGACCTGGTAGTGGTCGGAGGTGTACCTGGGAGTGTCAGAGGTGTACCAGAGTGTCATAGGTGTACCTGGGAGGTCAGAGATATACCTGGGAGTGTCAGAGGTATCTGGGAGCATGGACGTGTACCTGAGTGTCAGAGGTGTACCAGGAATGTCAGTGAATACCTGGGGAAGCAACTGGTAGTTCAGAGGTGTACCTGGGAGTGTCAGGAGGTGTACCTGGGAGTGTCAGAGGTGTACCTGGGAGTGTCAGAGGTGTACCTGGGAGTGTCGGAGGTGTACTTGCGAGTGTGTGAGAGGTGTTCTGGGAGTGTATGGGGTGTACCTTGGAGGTTCAGTACCTGGGGAGTCTCTGAGGTTTACCTGGGAGTGTCGGAGTTTCACCTGGGAGTGTCGGAGGTGTAACTGGGATCAGGAGTATGCACCTGGGAGCAAGTCGGAGGTGTACCTGGGAGTGCCTGGAGGTGCCTGGGAGAGTCAGAGGTGCACTGGGAGCAAGTCAGAGGTGCACCTTGGAGTGTCATGTGCACCTGGGAGTGTCTGTTGAGGCACCTGGGAGTGTCAGAGGTGTGCCTGGAGCGTCGGGGAGGTGCACCCCAGGAGGTCAGGGGAGGTGCACCTGTCTGGAGGTGTACCTGGGAGTGTCTGGAGGTGTACCTGGCAGTGTTCGAGGTGTACCCGGCAGTGTCTGGAGGTGTACTCACAGCAGCCAGCATGGTGTACCTGGGAGTGTCAGCTGGGGGTGCACCCAGTTAGGAGGGGTGTATCATGGAGTGACGGTGGAGCACCTGGGGAGTGCTTTCAGAGGCACCTGGGAGTGTCAGAGGTGTACCTGGGAGTATCGGAGGTGTGGGGAGTGTCGGTACCTGGCGTGTCAGAGGTGCACCTGGGAGCAATGGAGGCACGAAAGTGTGAGAAGTGCTCCTGGGAGTGTCTGGGGTACCCATGTTCTGGGTTTACCTGGGAGTGTCTGGAGGTGTACTCCAGGAGTGTCACAGGTAAAAATCAGAGCAAGTTCTGGATGTGTACATGGAGTGTCAGGAGGCACCTGGCAGTGTCATGGTGTACCTGGGAGTGTCTGAGATGTGCCTGGGAGTCTGAGGTGCACCTGGGAGTCTGAGGTGTACCTGGGTGTGTCTGAGGTACCTGGGAGTGTCAGGAGAAGCACCAGGGAGGTCACAGGAGTACCTGGGAGGTGAGACCTGGGAGTGTGTGGAGAGGTGTACCCAGAGGTCTGAGGTGGGGCCTCGGGAGGTTCGAGGTGTACCTGAGCAATGGAGGTGTACTTGGTGAGCAAAAAGAGAAGCAGCCCTGGGAGTGTCTGGGGTGTACCTGGGGAGTATCTGGGGTACCTGGGAGTGCCCTTAGTGCACCTGGTGAGTGTGCTTGGGAGTGTACCTGGGAGAGTCAGGAGAGGTGTACTTGGGAGGCCGAGGTACCTGGGAGTGTCAGCGGTGTACCTGGGAGGTTCGAGGTGTACCTGGGAGTGTCAGAGGTGTGTGCCTGGGAGCAAGTCAGAGGCACTTAGTGAGTGTCAGAGGTGCACCCTTGGAGTGTCTGAGGTGTACCTGGAGGTCTGAGGTGCACCTGGCAGTGGGAGGTACCTGGCAGCAAGTCTGAGGTGCAACGGGGAGCGTCAGAGGTGCACCTGGGAGTATCGGAGGCACCTGGGAGTGTCAGAGGTGCACCTGGGGCCAGAGGTGTACCTGGAGCAGTCGGGAGATGTACCAGAGTGTCAGAGGTGTATTCAGGAGTGTTGGACGTGCACCAGAATGTCGGGGAGGTGTACCAGTGAATGCCGGGTGAGAACCTGGGAGTGTCAGAGATGTACCTGGGAGTAAGCCGGAGGTGTACCTGGGAGCGTCAGGGTGTGTACCAGGGAGGTTCAGTGGAGCCCTGGGAGTGTCAGAGGTGTGGCCTGGGAGTGTCTGAGGTACCTGCAGTGTTCGGGAGGTGTACTCACAGGTATGAGGTGTACCTGGGAGGTCAGAGGTACCTGGGGAGTATCGGAGGTGTACCTGGGAGTGTCAAGAGGTGTACCTGGGGTGTCAGAGGTACCTGGGAGTGTCAGAGATGTACCTGGAGTGTCAAGAGGTGGCATGTGGGAGTAAGTTGGACTGCACCAGAATGCCAGAGGTGTACTCCAGGAATGTCAGCGGTGAACCTGGGAGTGTCAGAGGTGTACCTGGGGAGGTCAGAGGAGCCCTGGGAGAGTCAGTGGGGGGCACCAGGGAGGTCAGTGAGTACCCAGCTGAGGTGTGCCTGGTAGTATCGGGAGGTGTACCTGGGAGTGTCAGAGGTGTACCTGAGCAAGCCACAGGTGTACCTGGGAGTGCTCAGAGACATACCTGGGAGTGCCAGAGGTATGTGGGAGTGTTGGGACGTAAACAGGTGTACCAGGAATGTCAGTGAATACTGGAGGCTGAGGTGCACCTGGGAGTTTAGAGGTGTACCTGGGAGTGTCAGAGGTGCACCTGGAGTGTCGGGAGGTGTACTTGTTGAAAGGTGGAGAAGTGTTACTGGGAGGTATGGGTGTACCTGGGAGCTGGGTGTACCTGGGATTGTCTGGGGTACCTTGGAGCGTCTGGGTGTACCTGGGAGTGTCTGAGGTTTAACTGGGAGGCCGAAAGCCCCACCTGGGAGGCCGGAGGTAACTGGGATCAGGAGAAGTTACCTGGGAGTGTCGGAGGTGTACCTGGGAGTGTCGGAGGTGTGCCTGGAGAGCCGAGGTGTACTTGGGAGCACAGAGGTGTACCCAGTGTCATGGTGGGCCTGGGAGTGTCTGAGGTGTACCTGGGAGGTCAGAGGTGTGCTTGGGAGTGGCCACAGGTGCACCTGTAAGTGTCGGGGAGGTGCACCTTGGAGGTCTGCTGGAGGTGTACCTGGGAGTGTCTGAGGTGTACCTGGCAGTGTTCGAGGTGTACCTGGCAGTGTCTGAGGTGTACCTGGCACAGTTAGCGGTGGGCCTGGGAGTGTCAGTGCACCTGGGAGCAGCAGAGGTGTATCAAGGGAGGACGGAGGTGAGGCCTGGGAGTGTCAGAGGTGTACCTGGAGTGTCAGAGGTGTACCTGGGAGCATCGGAGGTACCTGGGAGTGTCAGAGGTACCTGGCGTGTCAGAGGTGTACCTGGGAGTGTCGGAGGTACGTGAGTGTGAGAAGTGTTCCTGGGAGTGTCTGGGTGTACCTGGGAGCAAGGGCTCACTGGGAGCGTCTGAGGTACCTGGTGAGTGCTCACAGGTGTACCTGGGAGTGTCGGATGTGTACATGGAGTGTCAGAGGTGTAATCTGGAAAGTGTCGGGGCGGTGTACCTGGGAGTGTCTGGAGATGTGCCTGGAGTGTCTGAGGCACCTGGGAGTGTCTGAGGTACCTGGGTGTGTCTGAGGTGCACTGGGGAGTGCTCAAGAAGTACCAGGGAGTGTCACAGGAGTACCTGGGAGTGGGAGAGGTGTACCTGGGAGTGTGAGAGGCCCAGAGGTCTGGAGGTGTACCTGAGTGTCTGAGGTGTACCTGGGAGCAAGCCGGAGGTGTACTTGCGAGTGTGAGAAGTGTTCCTGGGAGTGCTCAGGTGTACCTGGGAGCATCTGGGTGTACCTGGGAGTGTCTTTTAGGTACCCAGAGTGCTTGGGAGGTGTACCTGGGAGAGTCAGAGGTGTACGTGAGTGCCGAGGTGTGGCCTGGGAGTGCTGGGGCGGTACCTGGAGTGTTCGAGGTGTACCCGGGGAGTGTCAGAGGTGTGCCTGGAGGTCAGAGGTGCACCCCAGTGAGTGTCAGAGGTGCACCTTTGGAGTGTCTGGAGGTGCACCTGGGGAGTGTCTGAAGTGTACCTGGCAGTGGGAGGTACCTGGCAGTGTCTGAGGCACCTGGGAGTGTCAGAGGTGTACCTGGAGCACGGAGGTGTACCTGGGAGCAAGTCAGAGGTGCAACCTGGGGTGTCAGGTACCTGGGAGGTCAGGAGATGTGCCCAGGGAGCAAGCCAGAGGTATTCAGGAGGACGGTACCTGGGAATGTCAGAGGTGTACCTTGGTGAATGTCGCGGAGAACCTGGGGAGGTTGTGAGATGTACCTGGGAGTGTTTTGAGGTGTACCTGGGAGTGTTAGGGGTGTACCAGGAGGTTCAGTGGAGCAATGAGGTCAGAGGTAAAAACCTGGGAGTGTCTGAGGTACCTGGCAGTGGCCCGAGGTACCCAGTGGCCGAGGTGTACCTGAGTATCGGATGTGCACCTGGGTGTAACAGAGGTGTACCTGGGGTGTCAGAGGTGTACCTGGAGTGTCAGGAGAGTGCACCTGGAGGCCAGAGGTGTATCTGGGAGTGTTGGATCATGCAATTGGAATGCCAGAGGTGTACCAGGAAAGTCATGACATCCTGGGAGTGTCAGAGGTGTGCACCAGGAGTGTCAGAGGAAATTCCTGAGAAATGGGGCACCAGGGAGCAGTCAGTGAGCCTGGGAGTGTCAGGAGGTACCTGGTAGGTATCGGAGGTGTACCTGGGAGTGCTGGGGAGGTGTACCTGGGAGTGTTGCAGTAGGTGTACCTGGGAGGTCAGAGATATATCTGGGAGTCAGAGGTGCAAGGGAGAAAGTTGGACGTGTGCCTGGGAGGTTGAGGTACCAGGGAATGTCAGGTGAATACCTTGAGGCCAGAGGTGCACCTGGAAGCCTCAGGTGTACCTGAGTGTCAGAGGTGTACCTGGGAGGCCGGATTTGCGAGTGTGAAGGTTACTGGAGAAGTGGTGGTACCTGGGATTGTCTGGGGTGTACCTGAGTGTCTGAGGAAGCCTACCTGGGAGGTCGGAGTTCTACCTGGGAGTGTCGGAGGTGTACCTGGTAGGAGAAGTGTACCTGGGAGTGTCGGAGGTGTACCTGGGAGTGTCGGAGGTGTACCTGGGAGTGTCAGAGGAGTTCCTGGGAGAGTCAGGGGGCACCAGGGAGTGTCAGGAGGTACCTGGTAGTATCGGAGGTGTACCGGAGTGTCAGAGGTGTACCTGGGAGTGTCATAGGTGTACCTGGGAGTGTCAGAGATATACCTGGGAGTGTCAGAGGTGTACCTGGGAGTGTCGGAGGTGTACAAGGAGTGTCAGAGGTGTACCTGGGAGTGTCAGAGAAGTACCAGGGAGTGTCACAGGAGAACCTGGGATTGTGAGAGGTGTACTGGGAGTGTGAGAGGTGTAACTAGGAGTGTCTGAGGTGTACCAGGGAGTGTCTGAGGTGTTCCTGGGAGTGTCAGAGATGTACCAGAGAGTGTCAGAGGAATACCTAGGAGTGTCAGAGGTGTACCTAGGAGTATCGCAGGTTTACCTGGGAGTGTTGGAGTTGTACATGGGAGTGTCGGAGGTGTACCTGGGAGTGTGAGAAGTGTACCTGGGAGTGTCGGAGGTGTACCTGGGAGTGTCGGAGGTGTACCTGGGAGAGTCAGAGGTGTGCAGGAATGTCAGTGGAGTACCTGGGGGTGTCAGGGGTGTACCTGGGAGTGTCTGAGGTGTACCTGGGAGTGTCAGAAGTGTGCCTGGGAGTGTCAGAGGTGCACTTGGGAGTGTCAGAGGTGAACCTTGGAGTGTCTGAGGTGTACCTGGGAGTTTCTGAGGTGTACCTGGCAGTGTCTCAGGTGTACCTGGCAGTGTCTGAGGTGTACCTGGCAGTGTCAGCGGTGTACATGGGAGTGTCAGCGGTGTACCTGGGAGTGTCAGAGATGTACCAGGGAGTGTCAGAGGAATACCTAGGAGTGTCAGAGGTGTACCTGGGAGTATCGGAGGTGTACCTGGGAGTGTCAGAGGTGTACCTGGGAGTGTCAGAGGTGTATCTGGGAGTGTCAGAGATATACCTGGGAGTATCAGAGGTATATCTGGGGAATGTGGACGTACCTGCGGAGTTTCAGGGGTGTACCAGGGAATGTCAGTGGAGTACCTGGGAGTGTCAGGGGTGTACCTGGGAGTGTCTGAGGTGTACCTGGGAGTGTCAGAGGTGTGCCTGGGAGTGTCAGAGGTGCACTTGGGAGTGTCAGAGGTGAACCTTGGAGTGTCAGGTGTACTTTCCAGTGTGTTAAGTGTTACTTGGGAGTGTCTGGGGTGTACCTGGGAGTGTCTGGGGTGTACCTGGGAGTGTCTGAGGTGTACCTGGTGAGTGTCAGAGGTGTACCTGGGAGTGTCAGTGGTGTACCTGGGAGTGTCAGGGGTGTACCAGGAAGTGTCAGTGGTGTATCTGGGAGTGTTGGACGTGTACTTGGGAGTGTCATAGGTGTACCAGGGAATGTCAGTGGAGTAAATGGGAGTGTCAGAGGTGTACCTTGGAGTGTCAGAGGTGTACCTGGGAGTGTCAGAGGTGTACCTATGAGTGTCAGAGGCGTACCTGGGAGTGTCAGAGGTGCACCTGGGAGTGTCGGAGGTGTACTTGCGAGTGTGAGAAGTGTTCATGGGAGTGTCTGGGGTGTAACCTGGGAGTGTCTGGGGTGTACCTGGGAGTGTCTTAGGTGTACCTGGTGAGTGTCAGAGGTATACCTGGGAGTGTCAGAGGTGTACCTGGGAGTGTCATGGGTGTACCAGGGAGTGTCAGTGGAGTACCTGGGAGTGTCAGAGGTGTACCTGGGGGTGCCAGAGGTGTACCTGGGAGTATCAGAGATGTACCTGGTAGTGTCAGAGGTGTATCTGGGAGTGTTGGACGTGTACCTGGGAATGTCAGAGGTGTACCAGGGAATGTCAGTGGAGAACCTGGGAGTGTCAGAGGTGTACCTGGGAGTGTCGGAGGTGTACATGGAGTGTCAGAGGTGTACCTGGCAGTGTCAGCGGTGTACCTGGGAGTGTCAGAGGTGTACCTAGGGAGTGTCAGAGAGACCTGGGAGTGTCAGAGAAGTACCAGGGAGTGTCACAGGAGTACCTGGGATTGTGAGAGGTGTACCTGGGAGTGTGAGAGGTGTACCAGGAGTGTCTGAGGTGTACCAGGGAGTGCCTAAGGTGTTCCTTGGAGTGTCAGAGATGTACCAGTGAGTGTCAGAGGAATACCTACGAGTGTCAGAGGTGTACCTAGGAGTATCGCAGGTTTACCTGGGAGTATTGGAGTTGTACCTGGGAGTGTCGGAGGTGTACCTGGGAGTGTGAGAAGTGTACCTGGGAGTGTCGGAGGTGTACCTGGGAGTATCGGAAGTGTACCTGGGAGAGTCGGAGGTGTACCTGGGGGTGTCAGAGGTGTACCTGGGAGTGTCAGAGATGTACCTGGGAGTGTCAGAGGTGTATCTGGGAGTGTTGGACGTGTACCTGGGAATGTCAGAGGTGTACCAGGAATGTCAGTGGAGAACCTGGGAGTGTCAGAGGTGTACCTGGGAGTGTCGGAGGTGTACCTGGGAGTGTCAGAGTGTACCAGGGAGTGTGAAGTGGAGTACCTGGGAGTGTCAGAGATATACCTGGGAGGTTGGGACGTGTACTTGGGAGTGTCAGAGGTGTACCAGCGAATGTCAGTGGAGTACCTGGGAGTGTCAGAGGTGCACCTGGGAGTTTCAGAGGTGTACCTGGGAGTGTCAGAGGTGTACCAGAGAGTGTCAGAGGAATACCTAGGAGTGTCAGTGGTGTACCTGAGAGTGTCAAAGGTGTACCTAGGAGTATCGCAGGTTTACCTGGGAGTGTCGGAGTTGTACCTGGGAGTGTCGGAGGTGTACCTGGGAGTGTGAGAAGTGTACCTGGGGTGTCGGAGGTGTACCTGAGAGTGTCAGAGGTGCACTTGCGAGTGTCAGAGGTGCACCTTGGAGTGTCTGAGGTGAACCTGGGAGTGACTGAGGTGTACCTGGCAGTGTCTGAGGTATACCTGGCAGTGTCTGAGGTGTACCTGGCAGTGTCAGCGGTATACATGGGAGTGTCAGCGGTGTACCTGGGAGTGCCAGAGATGTACCAGGGAGTGTCAGAGGAATACCTAGGAGTGTCAGAGATGTACCTGGGAGTCTCTGGGAGTGTCAGTGTACCTGGGAGTGTCAGAGGTGCACCTTGGAGAGACCTGGGAGTGTCAGAGGTGTATCTGGGGTGGGACGTGGCAGAGGTGTCGGAGGTGTACCTGGGAGTGTCAGAGGTGTGCCTGGGGTTTCAGGGTGTACCTGGGAGTGTCAGAGATATACCTGGGAGTGTCAGAGGTGTATCTGGGAGTGTTGGACGTGTACCTGAGGTCAGAGGTATAGATCGGTGTCCTTGTACCAGGGAGTGCCAGAGAATACTAGGAGTGTCAGAGATGTACCTGGGAGTATCGGAGGTGTACCTGGGAGTGTCAGAGGTGTACCTGGGAGTGTCAGAGGTGTACCTGTGAGTGTCAGAGATATACCTGGGAGTGTCAGAGGTGTATCTGGGAGTGTTGGACGTGTACCTGGCAGTGTCAGCGGTGTACCTGGGAGTATCGGAGGTGTACCTGGGAGTGTCAGAGGTGTACCTGGGAGTTTCAGAGGTGTACCTGGGAGTGTCAGAGATATACCTGGGAGTGTCAGAGGTGTACTGGGAGTGTTGGACGTGTACCTGGGAGTGTCAGAGGTGTAACAGGGAATGTCAGTGGAGTACCTGGTGTCAGCGGTGTACCTGGGAGTGTCAGAGGTGTACCTCTGGGGTGTCAGGTGTACCTGGGAGTGTAAAAGTGTACCTGGGCGTGTCGGAGGTGTACCTGGGAGTGTCGGAGGTGTACCTGGGTGTGTCAGAGGTGTGCTTGGGAGTGTCAGAGGTGTACCTGGGAGTGTCAACGATGTACCTGGGAGTGTCTGAGGTGTACCTGGGAGTGTCAGAGGTGTGCTGGGGTGTCAGAGGTGCACTTGGGAGTGTCAGAGTGCCTTGGGTGACTGAGATGTCCAGGTGCCTGGGAGTACCTGGCATTGTCTGGTGTACCTGGCAGTGTCTGGGGTGTACCTGGGAGTGTCTTAGGTGTACCTGGTGAGTGTCAGAGGTGTACCTGGGGTTGTCAGAGGTGTACCTGGGGGTATAAGGGGTGTACCATTGAGTGTCAGTGGAGTACCTGGGAGTGTGATAAGTGTACCTGGGAGTGTCTGGGGTGTACCTGGGAGGGTCAGAGGTGTACCTGGGAGTGTCGGAGGTGTACCTGGGAGTGTCGGAGGTGTACCTGGGAGTGTCAGAGGTGTACTTGGGAGTGTCAGAGGTGTACCTGGAGGTCATGGTACCTGGGAGTGTCTGAGGTGACCTGGAGTGTCAGAGGTGCCTGGGAGTGTCAGGGGCATCAGAGTGTCTACCTGGGAGGTGTCTGGAGGTGTACCTAGCAGTGTCTGAGGTGTACCTGGTAGTGTCTGAAGTGTACCTAGCAGTGTCTGAGGTGTACCTGGCACTGTTAGCGGTGTACCTGGGAGTGTCAGCGGTGCACCTGGGAGTGTTAGAGGTGTATCAGGGAGTAACAGAGGAGTACCTAGGAGTGTCAGAGGTGTACCTGGGGGTGTCAGATGTGTACCTGGGAGTATCGGAGGTGTACCTGGGAGTGTCAGAGGTGTACCTGGTGGTGTCAGAGGTGTACCTGGGAGTGTCAGAGATGTTTCTGGGAGTGTCAAAGTTGTATCTGGGAGTGTTGGACGTGTACCTGGGAATGCCAGAGGTGTACCAGGGAATGTCAGTGGAGAACCTGGGAGTGTCAGAGGTGTACCTGGGAGTGTCAGAGGTGTTCCTGGGAGAATCAGGGGTGTACCAGGGAGTGTCAGTGAAGTACCTGGGAGTGTCAGAGGTGTACCTGGGAGTAACGGAGGTGTACCTGGGAGTGTGAGAGGTGTACCTGGGAGTGTCAAAGGTGTACCTGGGATTGTCCGAGATATACTTGGGAGTGTCAGAGGTGTATCTGGGAGTGTTGGACGTGCACCTGGGAGTGTCAGAGGTGTACCAGGGAATGTGAGTGGAGTAGCTGGGAGTTTCAGAGGTGCACCTGGGAGTTTCAGAGGTGTACCTGGGAGTGTTAGAGGTGTACCTGGGAGTGTCAGAGGTGTACCTGGGAGTGTCAGAGGTGTACCTGGGAGTATCGGAGGTGTACATGGGAGTGTCTGAGGTGTACCTGGGAGTGTCATAGGTGTACCTGGGAGTGTCAGAGATATACCTGGGAGTGTCATAGATGTACCTTGGAGTGTCAGAGTTGTACCTGGGAGTGTAAGGAGTGTACCATGGAGTGTCAGTGGAGTACCTGGGAGTTTGATAAGTGTACCTGGGAGTGTCTGGGGTGTACTTGGGAGTGTCAGAGGTGTACCTGGTAGTCTCTGAAGTATACCTGGCAGTGTCTGAGGTGTACCTGGCACTGTTTGCGGTGTACCTGGGAGTGTCAACGGTGCACTTGGGAGTGTTAGAGGTGTATCAGGGAGTAACAGGAGTACCTAGGAGTGTCAGAGGGTGTACCTGGGAGTGTCAGGGAGTGTACCTGGGAGTATCGGGAGGAATGTACCTGGGAGTGTCAGAGAGGTGTGCCTGGGGTGTCAGAAGGTGTACCTGGGGAGGTGTCAGGAATTGTACCTGGGAGTGTCAGAGGTGTACCTGGGAGTTTCAGAGGTGTACCTGGGAGCACCGGAGGTGTACCTGGGGGTGTCAGAGGTGACCTGGGGTGTAAGAGGTACCGGGAGGTCAGAGATGTTCTGGGAGTGTCAGAGGTGTATCTGGGAGTGTTGGACGTGTACCTGAATGCCAGAGGTGTACCAGAATGCCAGTGGAGAACCTGGAAGTGTCAGAGGTGTACCTGGGAGTGTCAGAGGTGTTCCTGGGAGAGTCAGGGTGGAGGGAGTGTCAGGAGTACCTGGGAGGCTGAGAGGTGTACCTGGGAGTGTCAGAGGTACCTGGGAGTATCGGAGGTGTACCTAGGAGGTCAGAGGTGTACCTGGGGTGTCAGAGGTGTACCTGGGAGGTCAGAGATGTAGCTGGAGGTCAGAGGTGTATCTGGGAGTGTTGGATGTACCTGGGAATGCCAGAGGTGTACCAGGAATGCCAGTGGAGAACCTGGAAGTGCTGAGGTGTACCGGGAGTGTCAGATATACCTGGGAGCGTCAGAGGTGTATCTGGGGTGTTGGACGTGTACCTGGGAGTGTCAGAGGTGTACAAGGGAATGTCAGTGGGTACCTGGGGTGTCAGAGGTGCACCTGGGGAGTATCAGAGGTGTACCTGGGAGTGTCAGAGGTGTACCTGGGAGTGTCAGAGGTGTACCTGGGAGTATCAGAGGTGTACCTGGGAGTGTCGGAGGTGTGCTTGCGAGTGTGAGAAGTGTTCTGGGGTGTCTGGGGTGTGCCTGGGGTGTCTGGGGTGTGCCTGGGGTGTCTGGGGTTTACCTGGGGTGTCAGGTTGTACCTGGGAGTGTCGAGGTGTACCTGGGGTGTGGGAAGTGTTCCTGGGAGTGTCGGAGGTGTACCTGGGTGTCGGAGGTGTGCGGGAGAGTCAGGGTGTGCCTTGGGAGTGTCAGGGTGTGCCTGGGAGTGTCAGCGGTGTACCTGGGAGTGTCTGGTGTACCTGGGAGTGTCAGAGGCGTGACTGGGAGTGTCAGGGTGCACTTGCAGGTGTCAGAGGTGCCTTGGAGTGTCTGAGGTGTACCTGGGATTGTCTGAGGTGTACCTGGCAGTGTCTGAGGTGTACCAGGGAATGTCAGTGGAGTACCTGGAGTGTCAGAGGTGCACGGAGTTTCAGAGGTGTACCTGGGAGTGTCAGGAGGTGTACCTGGGAGTGTCAGAGGTGTACCTGGGAGTATAGAGGTGTACCTGGGGTGTCAGGTGTGCTGCAGGTGTGGAGAAGTGTTCTGGGGTGTCTGGGGTGTGCCTGGGGTGTCTGGGGTGTACCTGGGAGTGTCTGAGGTTTACCTGGGAGTGTCGGAGTTGTACCTGGGGTGTCAGGTGTACCTGTGAGTGTGGGAAGTGTTCCTGGGAGTGTCGGAGGTGTACCTGGGAGTGTCGGAGTGTGCCTGGGAGAGTCAGAGGTGTACTTGGGAGTGTCAGAGGTGTACCTGGGAGTGTCAGCGGTGTACCTGGGAGTGTCTTGGAGGTGTACCTGGGAGTGTCAGAGGCGTGACTGGGAGTGTCAGAGGTGCACTTGGAGTGTCAGAGGTGCACTGCAGGTGTCTGAGGTGTGCCTGGGATTGTCTGAGGTTAACCTGGGTGTCTGGTGTACCTGGCAGTGTCTGAGGTGTGCAAGTAGTCAGGTGTGCGGGGTGTCAGGAGTGTACCTGGGAGTGTCAGAGGTTGTTGGCAGTGTCTGGGGTTGACAGGTGTCGAGAGGTGTACCTGGGAGTGTCAGGGGTGTACCTATGGGTGTCAGGTGTACCTGGTATTGTGGGTGTAACTGGGAGTGTGAGGTGTGGCTGGAGTGTCTGGGGTGTGCAGGTGTCAGGTGTGCCTGTCGGGGTGTACCAGGGGTGTCAGTGGTGCCTGGGGTGTCAGAGATGTACATGGGTGTGTCAGAGTTGTCCTGGGGTGTCAGATGTGTACCTGGGGTGTCAGAGGTGTACCTGGGGTGGGAGGTATACCTGGCAGTGTAAAGTGTACTTGGGGTGTCGGAGGTGTACCTGGGAGTGTCGGAGATGTGCCTGGGAGTGTCAGAGGGTGGACTTGGGAGTGTCAGAAGTGTACCTGGGAGTGTCAGCGGTGTGCCTGGGAGTGTCAGAGGTGTGCCTGGGAGTGTCGGAGGTGTGCCTGGGAGTGTAAAATGTGCCTGGGAGTGTCGGAGGTGTACCTGGGGTGTCGGAGGTGTGCCTGGGTGTGTCAGAGGTGTGCCCTGGGAGTGTCAGGGGTGTGCCTGGGAGTGTCAGCGGTGTACCTGGAGTGTCTGAGGTGTACCTGGGGTGTCTGAGGTGTACCTGGGGAGTGTCAGCGGTGCACCTGGGAGTGTCAGAGGTTTTACCTGGGAGTATCGGAGGTGTACAGGGGTGTCAGAGGTGTGCAGGTTCAGAGGTGTGCCTGGGAGTGTCAGAGATGTTCCTGGGAGTGTCAGAGGTGTATCTCGGAGGTGTTGGACGTGTGCCTGGGAATGCCAGAGGTGTACAGGAAATGCCAGTGGAGAACCTGGAAGTGTCAGAGGTGTAGCTGGGGAGTGTCAGAGGTGTTCCTGGGAGAGTCAGGGGTGTAGCAGGGAGTGTCAGTGGAGTACCTGGGGTGTCAGAGGGTGTACCTGGGGTGTCAGGGTGTGCCTGGGAGTATCAGGTGTGCCTAGGAGTGTCAGAGGTGTGCCTGGGGTGTCAGGGTGTACCTGGGAGTGTCAGAGATGTAGCTGGGAGTGTCAGGGTGCATCTGGGGTGTTAGGCGTGTGCCTGGGATGCCAGAGGTGTACCCAGGAATGCCAGTGGAGAACCTGAAGTGTCATTGTGTACAAGTGTCAGAGATATGCCTGGGGCGTCAGAGGTGTATCTGGGAGTGTTGGACGTGTACCTGGGGTGTCAGAGGTGTACCAGGGAATGTCAGTGGAGTACCTGGGGTGTCAGAGGTGCACCTGGGAGTTTCAGAGGTGTACCTGGGGTGTCAGAGGTGTACCTGGGGTGTCAGGGAGTGTACCTGGAGTATCAGAGGTGTGCCTGGGAGTGTCGGAGGTGTACTTGCGAGTGTGAGGTGTTCTGGGAGTGTCTGGGGTGTGCCTGGGGGTGTCTGGGGTGTACCTGGGAGTGTCTGGGTTACCTGGAGTGTCAGGTTGTACCTGGGGAGTGTCGGAGGTATGCGGGTGTGGGGAAGTGTACCTGGGGTGTCGGGGTGTACCTGGGAGTGTCGGAGGTGTACCTGGGAGGTGAGGTGTACAGGAGTGTCAGAGGTGTACCTGGGAGTGTCAGCGGTGTACCTGGGAGTGTCTGAGGTGTGCCTGGGGTGTCAGGAGGCGTGACTGGGAGTGTCAGAGGTGCACTTGGAGTGTCAGAGGTGCACCTTGGAGTGTCTGAGGTGTACCTGGGTTGTCTGAGGTGTACCTGGCAGTGTCTGGAGGTGTACCTGGCAGTGTCTGGAGGTGTACCTGGGGTGTCAGAGGTGTACCTGGGAGTATCGGAGGTGTGCCTGGGAGTGTCAGAGGTGTACCTGGCGGTGTCTGGAGGTGTGCGGGGTGTCAGAGGTGTGCCTGGGAGTGTCAGGGTGTACCTGGAAGTGTCAGGGGTGTGCCTGGTAGTGTCAGAGGTGTTCTGGAGAGTCAGGGAAGTTAAGTGTCAGAGGTGTACCTGGGGAGTGTCAGGGTGTACCTGGGAGTATCGGAGGTGTACCTAGGAGTGTCAGAGGTGTACCTGGGGTGTCAGGAGGTGTGCCTGGGGTGTCAGAGGTATGGCGCTGGGAGTGTCAGGGGTGTATCTGGGGTGTTGGACGTTACCGGAAGATGCCAGAGGTGCAGGGGAATGCCAGTGGAGAACCTGGATGTCATAGGTGTGCCTGAGTTCAGAGATGTACCGGGACGTCAGGGGTTATTCTGGGGTGTTTGGGCGTTGTGCAGGGTGTGAGAGGTGTACCAGGGGAATGTCAGTGGGTACCTGGAGGTGTCAGGTGCCTGGGGTTTCAGAGGTGTGCCTGGGGTGTCAGGGTGTACCTGGGGTGTCAGAGGTGTACCTGGGAGTATCAGAGGTGTGCCTGGGGAGTGTCGGAGGTGTACTTGCGGAGTGTGAAGTGTTCCTGGGGTGTCTGGGGTGTGCTGGGAGTGTCCTGGGGTGTACCTGGGAGTGTCTGGGGTTTACCTGGGAGTGTCGAGGTGTACCTGGGAGTGTCGGAGGTGTACCTGGGAGTGTGGGAAGTGTACCTGGGAGTGTCAGGTGTGCGAGTGTCAGGAGGTGCAAGTCAAGTGTGCCTGGGGTGGTCAGCGGTGTGCCTGGGGTGTCGGCGGTGTGCCTGCGGGTGTCTGAGGTGTGCAGGTGTGGAGGGCGTGACTGGGGTGTCAGGTGCTTGCAGAGTGTCAGAGTGCACCTGGGTGTCTGGGTGTGCCTGGGATTGTCACAGAGATGTGCCTGGCAGTGTCTGGTGTACCTGGCAGTGTCTGGGGTGTACCTGGGAGTGTCAGAGGTGTACCTGGGGTGTCAGAGGTGTACTGGGAGTGTCAGAGGTGTGCTTGGCAGTGTCTGGGGGTGTACCTGGGAGTGTCAGGGGTGTGCCTGGGAGTGTCAGGGGTGTGCCTGGGAGTGTCGGGGTGTGCCTGGTGGTGTCGGAGGTGTAACTGGGAGGTGTGAGAGGTGTAGCTAGGAGTGTCTGGGGTGTACCAGAGTGTCAGGGAGTGTAGCTGCGAGTGTCAGGGGGGTGTACTGGGTGTGTCAGAGTTGTACCTGGGAGTGTCAGGGTGTGCCTGGGAGTGTCAAGGTGTACCTGGGAGTGACGGAGGTGTACCTGGGAGTGTAAAAGTGTGCAGGAGTGTCGGAGGTGTTCCTGGGATGTCGGAGGTGTACCGGAGTGTCAGAGGTGTGCCTGGGAGTGTCAGAGGTGTACCTGGAGTGTCAGCGGTGTACAGGAGGTCAGAGGTGTGCCTGGGAGTGTCGGAGGTGTACCTGGCTTGTCTCAGGTGTGCCTGAGGGTGTACCTGGCAGTGTCATCGGTGTGCCTGGGAGTGTCAGGAGGTGTGCCTGGGGAGTGAAACGTTTATCAGGGGTGACAGAGGAGTACCTAGGAGTGTCAGAGGTGTACCTGGGAGTGTGAAAAGTGTGCCTGGGGAGTGTCTGTGGTGTGGGCAGGAGTGTCAGAGGTGTACCTAGGAGTTTCAGCGGTGTGCCAGGGAATGTCAGTGGGGTACCTGGGAGTGTCAGAGGTGTTCCTGGGAGTGTCAGAGAGGTCTGCTGGGAGTGTCAGAGGTGTGCCTGGGGTGTCAGAGGTGCTGGGGAATGTCAGTGGGTACCTGGGGTGTCAGAGGAGGTGCACCTGGGAGGTTTCAGAGGTGTACCTGGGGTGTCAGGAGGTGTACCTGGGGTGTCAGAGGTGTGCCTGGGAGTGTCAGAGGTGTGCCTGGGAGTGTCGGAGTGTGCAGGTGTGAGATGTTCCTGTGGTGTCTGGGGTGTACCTGGGGAGTGTCTGGGGTTTACCTGGGAGTGTCGGAGTTGTACCTTGGGTGTCGGAGGTGTGCCTGGGAGTGTGAGGTGGTACCTGGGAGTGTCGGAGGTGTGCCTGGGAGTGTCGGAGGTGTACCTGGGAGAGTCAGAGGTGTGCCGGGAGTGTCAGAGGTGTGCTGGGAGTGTCAGAGGTGTGCCAGGAGTGTCAGAGGTGCACTTGCAGGTGTCAGAGGTGCACCTAGGTGTCTGAGGTGTACCTGGGAGTGTCTGAAGTGTACCTGGCAGTGTCTGAGGTGTGCCTGGCAGTGTCGAGGTGTGCCTGGGAGTGTCAGAGGTGTACCTGGGATTATCGGAGGTGTACCTGGGAGTGTCAGAGGTGTGCCTGGGGGTGTCAGGTGTATCTGGGAGTGTCAGAGATGTACCTCAGGTGTCAGAGTGTATCTGGGAGTGTTGGACGTGTATCTGGGAATGTCAGAGGTGTGCCAGTGAATGTCAATGGAGAACCTGGGAGTGTCAGAGATGTACCTGGGAGTGTCGGAGGTGTACCTGGGGTGTCAGGGGTGTACCAGGGGAGTGTCAGTGGAGTACCTGGGGTGTCAGAGGTGTACCTGGGAGTGTCTGAGGTGTGCCTGGGAGTGTCTGAGGGTGTGCTGGCAGTGTCTGGTGTACCTGGGAGTGTCAGAGGTGTGGGAGTATCGGAGGTGTGCTGGGGAGTGTCAGGTGTACCTGGGGTGTAGATGTGTGCCTGGGAGTGTCAGAGATGTACCTGGAGTGTCAGAGGTGTATCTGGGAGTGTTCGGCGTGTACCTGGAATGTCAGAGGTGTGCAGTGAATGTCAGTGGAGAACCTGGGGGTTAAGACTGGGAGTGTCGGAGGTGTACCTGGGAGTGTCAGGGGTGTACCAGGAGTGTCAGTGGTACCTGGGAGTGTCAGAGGTGTACCTGGGAGTGTCGGAGATGTACATGGAGTGTCAGAAGTGTACCTGGCAGTGTCAGCGGTGTACCTGGGAGTGTCAGAGGTGTGCCTGGGGTCTGAGGTGTACCAGGGGTGTAAGTGGTGCCTGGGAGTGTCAGAGGTGTACCTGGGAGTGTCGGAGGTGTACATGGAGTGTCAGAGGTGTGCCTGGCAGTGTCAGCGTGTACCTGGGAGTGTCAGAGGTGTGCTGGGGAGTGTCTGAGGTGTGCCTGGGGTGTCCGGTGTGTGGGGTGTCTGAGGTGTGCCTGGGAGTGTCAGAGTGCCAGGGAGTGTCACAGGTGCCTGGGAGTGTGAGAGGTGTGCCTGGGAGTGTGAGAGGTGTACCTATGAGTGTCTGAGGTGTACCTGGGGTGTCTGACGTGTACCTGGGAGTGTCTGAGTGTACCTCAGTGTCTGAGGTGTACCTGGGGTGTCAGGGAGAACCAGGGAATGAGGTGTGGGAGTGTCAGAGGTGCACCAGGGAGTGTCGTGAGGTGGTTCTCGGGGTGTCAGAGATGTAGCAGTGTCTGAGGTGTACCTGGCAGTGTCTGAGGTGTACCTGGGGAGTGTCAGAGGTGTGCAGGATTATCGGAGGTGTACCTGGGGTGTCAAGAGGTGTGCCTGGGGGTGTCAGAGGTGTATCTGGGAGTGTCAGAGATGTACCTGGGAGTGTCAGAGGTGTATCTGGGAGTGTTGGACGTATATCTGGGAATGTCAGAGGTGTACCAGTGAATGTCAGTGGAGAACCTGGGAGCGTCAGAGATGTACCTGGCGGAGTGTCAGATGTCCTTGGAGTGTCAGGGGTGTGCAGGGGTGTCAGTGGGTGCCTGGGGTGTCAGGGTGTACCTGGGAGTGTCTGGGGTGTGCCTGGCAGTGTCTGGGGTGTGCCTGGCAGTGTCTGAGGTGTGCCTGGGAGTGTCAGAGGTGTACCGGGAGTATCGGAGGTGTGCCTGGGAGTGTCAGAGGTGTGCCTGGGGGTGTCAGATGTGTGCCTGGGAGTGTCAGAGATGTACCTGGGAGATGTCAGAGGTGTATCTTTGAGTGTTGGACGTGTACCTGGGAATGTCAGAGGTGTACCAGTGAATGTCAGTGGAGAACCTGGAGTGTCAGAGATGTGCCTGGGAGTGTCGGAGGTGTACCTGGGAGTATCAGGTGTGTTCCAGGGAGTGTAAGTGGACTACCTGGGAGTGTCAGAGGTGTACCTGGGAGTGTCGGAGGTGTGCATGGTGTCAGGTGTGCCTGGTGTCAGCGGTGTGCCTGGGAGTGTCAGGGGGTGTGCCTGGGAGTGTCTGAGGTGTGCCTGGGTGTCTGAGGAGGTGTGCCTGGGGTGTCAGAGAAGTGCCAGGGAGTGTCACAGGAGTGCCTGGGAGTGTGAGAGAGGTGTACTGGGGAGTGTGGGGAGGTGTGCCTGGGTGTCTGAGGTGTGCCTGGGAGTGTCAGAGGTGTGCCTGGGAGTGTCTGGGGTGTACCTCAGTGTCTGGAGTGTGCCTGGGGTGTCAGGGGAGAACCAGGGAGTGAAAGAGGGTGTACATGGGGAGTGTCAGAGGGTGCACCAGGGTGTCTGAGGTATTCCTGGGAGTGTCAGAGATGTGCCAGAGAGTGTCAGAGGAGTACTAGGAGTGTCAGAGGTGTGCCTGGGGTGTCAGAGGTGTACCTGGGGTATCGGAGGTTTACCTGGGAGTATCGGAGGTGTACCTGGGAGTGTGAGAAGTGTACCTGGGAGTGTGTCGGAGGTGTGCCTGGGAGTGTCGGAGGTGTGCCTGGGAGTGTCAGAGTTGTGCTTGGGAGTGTCAGAGGTGTACCTGGTGAGTTTAGCGGTGTTCCTGGGAGTGTCTGAGGTGTACCTGGGAGTGTCTGAGGTGTACCTGGCAGTGTCTGAAGGTGTGCCTGGCAGTGTCTGAGGTGTACCTGGCAGTGTCTGGTGTTCCTGGGAGTGTCTGAGTTGTACCTGGGATTATCGGGTGTACTGGGAGTGTCAGAGGTGTACGAGGGTTCCAGAGAGGTGTGTCTGGGAGTGTCAGAGATGTGCCTGGGAGTGTCAGAGGTGTATCTGGGAGTGTTGGACGTGTATCTGGGAATGTCAGAGGTGTGCAGTGAATGTCAGTGGAGAACCTGGGGTGTCAGAGATGTGCAGGTGTCGGAGGTGTACCTGGTCAGGGGTTATGCCAGGGGTCAGTGAGTACCTGGAGTGTCAGAGGTGTACCTGGGAGGGTCTGAGGTGTACCTGGCAGTGTTTGAGGTGTACCTGGCAGTGTCTGAGGTGTGCCTGGGGTGTCAGAGGTGTGCCTGGGGAGTATCAGGTGTACCTGGGAGTGTCAGGGGTGTACCTCAGGGTGTCAGATGTGTACCTGGGAGTGTCAGAGATGTGCCTGGGAGTGTCAGAGGTGTATCTGGGAGTGTTGGACGTGTGCCTGGGAATGTCAGAGGTGTGCAGTGAATGTCAGTGGAGAACCTGGGGGTGTCAGAGATGTGCCTGGGAGTGTCGGAGGTGTGCGGGGTGTCAGGGGTGTACCAGGGGAGTGTCAGTGGAGTACCTGGGAGTGTCAGAGGTGTGCCTGGGAGTGTCAGGTGTACATGGAGTATCAGAGGTGTACCTGGCAGTGTCACGTGTGCGAGTGTCAGAGGTGTGCTGGGGAGTGTCTGTGGTGTGCCTGGGGTGTCTGAGGTGTACGCAGAGGTGTCTGAGGTGTACCTGGGGTGTCAGAGGAGTACCAGGGGAGTGTCGTGGGGTACCTGGGAGTGTGAGGTGTGCCTGGGAGTGTGAGGAGGTGTGCCTATGAGTGTCAGGGTGTGCCTGGTGAGGTTTTAGCAGTGTGCCTGAGCAGAGTGTGCTAGAGTGTCAAGGTGGTAGCGAGTGTCAGAGGTGCACTTGGGGTGTCAGTGGTGCACCTTGGGTGTCTGGTGTTCACGGAGTGTCTGGGTGAGTGTCTGGCGGTGTCGGAGGTGTGCCTGGCGGTGTCTGGGTGTGCCTGGCAGTGTCAGCAGTGTGCATGGGAGTGTCAGCGGTGTGCCTGGGGTGTCAGAGATGTGCCAGGGGTGTCAGAGGAATACCTAGGAGAGTCAGAGGTGTACCCAGGAGTATCGGAGGTGTACCTGGGAGTGTCAGAGGTGTACCTGGGAGTGTCAGAGGTGTATCAGGGAGTGTCAGAGAGGTGTATCTGGGAGTGTCAGAGGTGTATCTGGGAGTGTTGGACGTGGCACCTGGGAAAGTCAGAGGTGTACCAGGGAATGTCAGTGGAGTACCTGGGAGTGTCAGAGGTGCTCCTGGGAGTTTCAGAGGTGTACCTGGGGTGTCAGAGATATGCCTGGGGGTGTCAGAGGTGTGCCTGGGGTGTCAGAGGTGTGCCTGGAGAGTCAGAGGTGTGCTTGCAGGTGTGGAAGTGTGCCTGGGAGTGTCTGGGGTGTACCTGGGAGTGTCTGGGGTGCACCTGGGATTGTCTGAGGTGTACCTGGTGGGTGTCAGAGGGTGTACCGGGAGTGTCAGAGGTGTGCCTGGGAGTGTCAGGGGTGTACCAGGGGAGTGTCAGTGGGTACCTGGGAGGTCAGGGGTGTGCCTGGGAGTGTCAGGGGTGTGCCTGGTAGTGTCAGGTGTGAGCTCGGAGTGTGAGAGTGTGCCTAGGGTGTCTGGGGTGTGCCTGGGGTGTCAGAGGTGTGCCTGCAGTGTCAGGGGTGTGCAAGGGAGTGTCGGAGGTGCCTGGGAGTGTCAGAGATGTACCTGGGTGTCAGGAGTTGTACCTGGGAGTGTCAGAGGTGTGCGAGTGTCAGAGGTGTGCCTGGGAGTGACAGAGTGTGCCTGGGAGTGTAAAAAGTGTACCTGGGGTGTCAGAGTGTTCTAGAGTGTCAGGGGTGTACCTGGAGTATCAGAATATACCTGGGAGTGTCAGGGATGTACCTGGGTGTGTCAAGTTGTAGGAGTGTCAGAGGTGTACGAGTGTCAGAGGTGTGCCTGGGAGTAGGAGGTGTGGGGAGTGTAGAAAGTGTACCAGGGGTGTCAGAGGAATACTAGAGTCACAGAGGTGTGCCTGGGAGTATCAGGAGGTGTGCCTGGGAGTGTCAGGTGTGCACGGAGTGTCAGAGGTGTGTCTGGGGAGTGTCAGAGATATGCCTGGGAGTGTCAGAGGTGTATCTGGGGTGTTGGACGTGTACCTGGGAAAAGTCAGAGGTGTACCAGGGATGTCAGTGGAGTACCTGGGAGTGTCAGAGGTGCCTGGGAGTTCAGAGGTGTGCCTGGGGTGTCAGAGATGTGCCTGGGAGTGTCAGAGGCTGTGCCTGGCACTACC
>NW_024713799.1:0-9959 GCF_018991925.1 Homarus americanus
TTTTCTTCAATTCCTAATAATCTTCTTTCACCTCTTAACTAATGACTTCGTATCGTATCGTACTATCTAGCCTAAACTGTTTAGCCTGACGTAGAGTTTTTAATAAATCTGGTGATATGGAACCACACACAACCCCCCTTAACCTGGGATAATGCAATCAAATGGATAATTGCTAACTATTCTCAGAGATAATGCAATCAAATGGTTAGTTGCTAACCGGGGGCTGCGCCCCCGGACCCCCTGTGTTAGATACTGTATTTGGTCATGATGAATTGTTTATTAGACTATAAGAAATCCTCTTCCTTCTTGTATTGGCAAGGGGAGTTTGCTTTAACTTAGGTATGCTAGCCTAAGTAAAAATAGATGCCCCTTCCTTATTGGTGTTGTCGATGGCACAGCACAGCACAGCACCGTGCCTATGACGAAATCAACTTCATTTAACTCAACTCATACTTCAAATGCACCAAGAGAACTTGCACACCCGAATGGGAGACCGTCAGAGTCAATCGAGGGTCGATTTAATAGCATACTATATAAAATGATCCGAGAATCTTCACATACCGAGTGGGAGACGGTCGTGAAAGCGTCCGCCCTTGTACGCTGGATGGAACTATTTCACTACAGTAAGGGGTAGGGGCACCTCGGTCATATTATACAACATACCAAAGAATTTCCACACCCGCATGGGAGACCGTCAGAGTCAATCGGGGGTCGATTTAATAGCATACTACAGAAACTTGCACACCCGAATGGGAGACCGTCAAAGTCAATCGGGGGTCGATTTAATAGCATACTACAGAAACTTGCACACCCGAATGGGAGACCGTCAAAGTCAATCGGGGGTCGATTTAATAGCATACTACAGAAACTTGCACACCCGAATGGGAGACCGTCAAAGTCAATCGGGGATCGATTTGATAGCATACCACAGAAACTTGCACACCCGAATGGGAGACCGTCAAAGTCAATCGGGGGTCGATTTAATAGCATACTACAGAAACTTGCACACCCGAATGGGACACCGTCAAAGTCAATCGGGGGTCGATTTGATAGCATACTACAGAAACTTGCACACCCGAATGGGAGACCGTCAAAGTCAATCGGGGATCGATTTGATAGCATACCACAGAAACTTGCACACCCGAATGGGAGACCGTCAAAGTCAATCGGGGGTCGATTTAATAGCATACCACAGAAACTTGCACACCCGAATGGGAGACCGTCAAAGTCAATCGGGGGTCGATTTGATAGCATACTACAGAAACTTGCACACCCGAATGGGGAGACAGTGAAAGTCAATCGGGGGTCGATTTAATAGCATACTACAGAAACTTGCACACCCGAATGGGAGACAGTCAAAGTCAATCGGGGGTCGATTTAATAGCATACTACAGAAACTTGCACACCCGAATGGGAGACCGTCAAAGTCAATCGGGGGTCGATTTAATAGCATACTACAGAAACTTGCACACACGAATGGGAGACCGTCAAAAGTCAATCGGGGGTCGATTTGATAACATACTACGAAAACTTGCACACCCGAATGGGGAGACAGTCAAAAGTCAATCGGGGGTCGATTTAATAGCATACTACGAAACTTGCACACCCGGAGAATGGGGAGACAAGTAAAATCAATCGGGGTCGATTTAATAACATACTACAAACTTGCACACCAGATGGGAGACCTTCAAAGTCAATCGGGGTCGATTTGATAGCATACTACAGAAACTTTTTACCAGATAGAGACAGTCAAGAATCAATCGGGGGTCGATTTATGCTTATACTACAGAAACGAATGGGAACCGTCAAGAATCAATCGAAGTCGATTTAATAACATACTACAGAAACACACCCGAATGGGAGACCGTCAAAAAGTCAATCGGGGTCGATTTGATAGCATACTACAAACTTGCACACCAGATGAACAGTCAAAGAATCAATCGGGGTCGATTTAATAGCATACTACAGAAACTTGCACACCCGAATGGGGAGACCGTCAAAATCCAATCGGGGGTCGGTTGTATACTGAAACTTGCACACCGAATGGGGAGACCGTCAAAAGTCAATCGGTCGATTTGATGTATACTACAGAAACTTGCACCCGAATGGGAGACCGTCAAGAATCAATCGGGGGTCGATTTGATAGCATACTACAGAAACTTGCACGCCCGAATGGGAGACAGTCAAAGTCAATCGGGGGTCGATTTAATAGCATACTACAGAAACTTGCACACCCGAATGGGAGACCGTCAGAGTCAATCGAGGGTCGATTTAATAGCATACTATACAAAATGATCCGAGAATGTGCACACACCGAGTGGGAGACGGTGATGAAAGCGTCCGCCCTTGTACACTGGATGGCACTATTTCACTATAGTAAGGGGTAGGGGCACCTCGGTCATATTATACAACATACCAGAAAAGTTCCACACCCGCATGGGAGACCGTCAAAGTGAATCGGGGGTCGATTTGATAGCATACTACAGAGAACTTGCACACCCGAATGGGAGACCGTCTAAGTCTATCGGGGGTCGATTTAATAGCATACTACAGAAACTTGCACACCCGAATGGGAGACAGTCAAAGTCAATCGGGGGTCGATTTAATAGCATACTACAGAAACTTGCACACCCGAATGGGGAAGACCGTCAAAAGTCAATCGGGGTCGATTTGATAACATACTACAGAAACTTGCACACCGAATGGGAGACCGTCAAGTCAATCGAGTCGATTTGATATACTACGAAAACTTGCACACAGATAGGAGACAGTGAAAAGTCAATCAGAGTCGATTTAATAGCATACTAGAAACTTGCACCCGAATGGGGAGACAGTGAAAGAGATCAATCGAAGTCGATTTAATAGCATACTGAAACTTGCACACCGAATGGGGAGACCAAATCAAAGTCAATCGGGGGTCGATTTAATAGCATACTACGAAAACTTGCACACCGAATGAGAACCGTCAAGAATCAATCAGGGGTCGGTTGATAACATACTACAAACTTGCATGAATGGGAGACTGTCAAAGTCAATCGGGGGTCGATTTAATAGCATACTACAGAAACTTGCACACCCGAATGGGAGACTATCAGAGTCAATCGAGGGTCGATTTAATAGCATACTATACAAAATGATCCGAGAATGTGCACACACCGAGTGGGAGACGGTGATGAAAACGTCCGCCCTTGTATGTTCGATTGCACTATTTCACTATATTAAGGGGAGAGGGTGCCTTCGCACACATATTTGGTGTGAAATATCTTCCGCCCCCCAGCGGAGCGCTTCGGCGCCTCTGCGAAGCAAAGCGCGGCATTCAAAAAAAAAAAAAAAAAATTGCCGTCGCTTTCCCTTCCCTGCCCTGCAATGGCTGGAGCAGGAGAAGGAGAGAGAGAGAAAAAATAGTCTCATGGGGTCAGAGGAATGGCAGTGGAGCGCGATCTATGAATTTCACTAGCCAGGTCTGTCTTCCTATTGAACATTATTACTCTCTCTCGGCGCACACGTCGCCACCACGGTTTCGTGACAGCAGCAGCATCATGATGTTGCGTCTACCAATAAGTCCGGAACCGGGTTATTCGGCTGTTCGCGAACAGTCGGGTTTTTAACCTTGCACAACAACGATCAAAACAACTTCCACTCTCGAGGAGTGCGATGCGGTGACTGTCCTATCGTCCGCTCTTGTATGCTAGTTGCACTATTTCACTATATTAAGGGAGAGAATTGCGCTACACACCCTATTCGGTGTGGAACCTCTTCCGCCCCCAGCCCGGAGCGCTTGGGCACCTCTGCGATAAGCGGCATTCAAAAGCAACAACCAAAGTTGCCGTCGCTTTCCCTTCCCTGCCCTGCAATGGCTGGAACAGCAGCAGCAGCAGCAGCAGAAGAAAGAGAGAGAGAAAATAGTCTCATGGGGTCAGAAGGAATGGCAGTGGAGCGCGATCTATAATTTCACTAGCCAGGTCTGTCTCCCGAATTGAACATTATTACTCTCTCGGCGCCGTCGCCACCACGGTTTCCGCGACAGCAGCAGCATCATGATGTTGCGTCTATTGTAAGTCCGGAACCGGGTTATTCGGCTGTTCGCGAACAGTCAGGTTTTAACCTTGCCTAACAAACGATCAAGCAACTTCCACTCTCGAGGTGCGGTACGGTGACTGTCCTATCGTCCGCTCTTGTATGCTGGATTGCACTATTTCACTATATTAAGGGGAGAGGGTGCCTTCACACACATATTCGATGTGAAATATCTTCCGCCCCCCAGCGGAGCGCTTCGGCGCCTCTGCGAAGCAAAACGCGGCATTCAAAAACAACAACCAAAATTGCCGTCGATTTCCTCTCCCTGCCCTGCAATGGCTGGAGCAGAAGGAGAGCGAGAGAGAGAATAGTCTCATTGGGTCAGAGGAATGGCAGTGGAGCGGGCTAATGGCGAGTAGGCTCGAGATCTATCAATTACACTAGCCAGGTCGCTCTCCCTATTGAACATTATTACTCTCTCACGTCGCCACTGCGGTTTCCGCGACAGCAGCAGCATCATCATGATGTTGCATCCACCAATTAGTCCGGAACCGGGTTATTCGGCTGTCTGCGAACAGTCCGGTTTTAACCTTACCCAACATCCACTCTCGAGGTGCGGTACGGTGAATGTCCTATCGTCCGACCTTGTATGCTGGATTGCACTATTTCACTATATTAAGGGGAGAGGGTGCCTTCACACACATATTCGGTGTGAAATATCTTCCGCCCCCCAGCGGAGCGCTTCGGCGCCTCTGCGAAGCAAAGCGCGGCATTCAAAAACAACAACCAAAATTGCCGTCGCTTCCCTGCCCTGCAATGGCTGGAGCAGAGAGATTTGGATGGAGGGCTGGCAGTGGGCCGGGCTTATGGCAGTAGGCTACGCGCTCTATCAATTACACTTGCCAGGTCTCTCTTCCGTTTGGACATTATTTACTCCGTCTCTCTCTCGGCGCACACATCGCCACCCTACTAGTTTCCGTCACAGCATATGCTGCGGCCTTTCAGTCGGGAACGGGGCTCCCCTTCGCCTTGCTGTCTGCCCAACTTAGCGGACTTGCGTTGGCTGATCACCCCGTCTTCGCGTCTGTGCCGGCCTTCAATGCAGCGCTCAACCGTCTCTTGACCGAGATTCATTGCACTATTCCACGCGCAAACAGCTACCCTAAATGTGCATAGACAACGCTCATGGTTCAACACGACCAGGGCGCAGTCTGGGAGCCGAGTATACTAAAAAGAGAGTTTAGCAGCCAAAACTCGTCAAAGCACACGTTGGGTTACCCCATCACCTAACAACGATGGCGGTTCCCACCCGTGAAATACACAACCTAACCAATATTGGGCGACGATGGCGCTCATGAGCCCACGTCCCCACAAACAGTAAGAGAGAGTGAGAAAGAAAGAGAGAGAGGAGGAGATTGGCCAACGTGCAGTCCCTCGCCCAATGTCTTATGCCTCGCTGGGGCAAAGAGAAGAGGAGCGGATAAGGGAGGAGATTGGCCAACGTGCGGTCCCTCGCCCAATGTCGGCTGCCTCGCTGGAGCTGGGTAAAGAGGAGAGGAGCGGATAAGGGAGGAGAGTGGCACACACGGTGGCGCTGCCGGCGCCGAGGATAGCGAGAGAAGGTGCAGTTTGATCTGATCATCTGGTTTGCTATTTCTCTAAGGCCAACGTGCGGTCCCTCGCCCAATGTCGGCTGCCTCGCTGGGGCAAAGAGAAGAGGAGAGGATAAGGGAGGAGATTGGCACACACGGTGGCGCTGCCGGCGCCGAGGATAGCGAGAGAAGGTGCAGTTTGATCTGATCATCTGGCTTGCTATTTCTCTAAGGCCAACGTGCGGTCCCTCGCCCAATGTCTTCTGCCTCGCTGGGGCAAAGAGAAGAGAAGAGGAGCGGATAAGGGAGGAGATTCGCCAACGTGCGGTCCCTCGCCCAATGTCGGCTGCCTCGCTGGAGCTGGGGCAAAGAGGAGCGGATAAGGGAGGAGATTGGCACACACGGTGGCGCTGCCGGCGCCGAGGATAGCAAGAGAAGGTGCAGTTAGATCTGATCATCTGGTTTGCTATTTCTCTAAGGCCAACGTGCGGTCCCTCGCCCAATGTCTTCTGCCTCTCTCTCAATCTCACTATTTTGGCCGCCGTGATAGGCGCCGCCAACAGCAGCAGCTACCTGGTTGATCCTGCCAGTAGTCATATGCTTGTCTCGAAGATTAAGCCATGCATGTGTAAGTACAAGCCGATTTAAGGCGAAACCGCGAATGGCTCATTAAATCAGCTATGTTTCATTGGATCTGTAAACCCACTTACTTGGATAACTGTGGCAATTCTAGAGCTAATACATGCAATTGGTCTCTGACCGCAAGGGAAGAGCGCTTTTATTAGTTCAAAACTGGTCGGGCCCCGGTCCGTAACCCACCTGTGGTGAATCTGAATAACTTCGGGCTGAGCGCACGGTCTCCGCACCGGCGCCGCTTCTTTCAAGTGTCTGCCTTATCAGCTTTCGATTGTAGGTTATGCGCCTACAATGGCTATAACGGGTAACGGGGAATCAGGGTTCGATTCCGGAGAGGGAGCCTGAGAAACAGCTACCACATCTAAGGAAGGCAGCAGGCACGCAAATTACCCACTCCCGGCACGGGGAGGTAGTGACGAAAAATAACGATGTGAGTCTCATCCGAGACACCATATTCGAGATAGTACTACTTTAAATCCTTTAAACGAGTATCCATTGGAGGGCAAGTCACAGTGCCAGCAGCATGATAATTCCAGCTCCAATGGCGTATATTAAAGTTGTTAGGTTAAAAGCTGCGTAGTTGAATCTCAGTTCGGACTGACGGTGCACACCGCCCGGTGTTTACTATCACTGGCTCCGAACAACCGCCCCGCCGGCTACTTGGGATGCTCTTTGTCGAGTGTCGAGTGGCGAGAGTTTACTTTTGAAAAATTAGGTGCTCTCAGAGCAGGCTATTTGAATGGCGAATGGTGATGCATGGAATAATGGAATAGGACCTCGGTTCTATTTTGTTGATTTCGGAACCAGGGTAATGACTAATCGGAACAGGCGGGGGGCATTCGTATTGCGGCCTTCAGTGAAATTCTTGGACCGTCGCAAGGCAGACTACTGCGAAAAGCATTTGCCAAGGATGTTTTTCGTCAAGAACGAAGTTAAGTTCGAGCGATCAGATACCGCCCTAGTTCTAACCATAAACGTGCCAATAGCGATCCGCCGGCGTTATTCCCATGACCCGGCGGGCAGCTCGAGGAAACCAAAGTCTTTGGGTTCCGAAGGGGAAGTATGGTTGCAAAGCGCTGAAACTTAAAGGGAATTGACGGAAGGGGCACCACCAGGAGTGGAGCCTGCGGCTTAGTGACTCAACACGGGAAACCTCACCAGGCCCAGACACGGAAGGATTGACAGATTGAGGCTCTTTCTCGGTCGGTGGGTGAGTGGTGCATGGCCGTTCTTAGTTGGTGGAATGATTTGTCACCAGTTAATTCCGATAACGAACGAGACTCTGGCTACTAAGTAGTCAGCGGATCTCAGAAAATGGTGTCAGTTCACCAACTTCTTCTTAGAGGATGGCAGCAATTCTAGCCGCACGAGATTGAGCAATAACAGGTCTGTGATGCCCTTAGATGTTCTGGGCCGCACGCGCGCTACACTGAAGGGATCAACGAGTTTTCCCCCTCCGAGAGGAGCGGGTAACCCGTTCAAAGCCTTTCTTGATAGGGATTGGGGCTTGCAATTGTTTCCCATGAACGAGGAATTCCCAGTAAGTGCAAGTCATCAGCTTGCGCTGACTGCGTCCCTGCCCTTTGTACACACCGCCCGTCGCTACTACCGATTGAATGATTTAGTGAGGCCTTCGGACTGGCGCTCTTGGATTGTCGGCCCCGTTGCCCGCGAGGGTTTTCTGGGGTCGTCGCCTCGAGCTGACGGAAAGATGTCCAAACTTGATCATTTAGAGGAAGTAAAAGTCGTAACAAGGTTTCCGTAGGTGAACCTGCGGAAGGATCATTAACAGAGAGAAAGAGAACGGGGCGCTCTTAAAACTACTACTCTCCTGATTTGGGCGGTCTCGGGCTATGCTCTGGCAACTCCAGCAGGGAAAGAGGACAATCCCGGCCCCCGCACCAAAAATAGGTACCACGCTGTGGGTGGACCACACTCGGGCGAGAGCGCGAAGACCGGAGGAGGACGGACAGGGCTTTGGACAGCTGCCCGTCCGTTCCTTACTACCGGCGAATAAGCCTCTTGACCCAAAAAGAGTGAAATTCTAGTGTCAAAAAACAACAACAAGCCGTCCGGCCAAACCCAAACCACAAACTTGGGCTATATCTGTCAAACCCTTTCATCGAGACTCGACCTGTGATGGTTAGTCGCAAAAAGACCAAATGGCAAATACACAACTCTTAACGGGGGATCACTCGGCTCGTGGGTCGATGAAGACAGCAGCAAACTGCGTGTCGGTATGTGAATCGCAAGAATACCAGATACATCGACAAGTTGAACGCATATTGCGGCGGCGGCAGCCATATGAGCTTGTCGCCGCCACTCCTCTACGAGGGTCGGAAATATACATCCATCGGTTGCTGCGAGTTCGGTGCCTGCTGACTGTCTCCCCGACACGAGGGTAACCCGAACCGAGCTTCCGCCTTGGGGTTTAATCGCCCGCGCCTTGCGCGAGGCGTGCCCTTAAAAACAAGCAAGCCTATCACTAGCAAGTCCATGGACTTGGCGCACCCCCATTCAACCACAACAAAGCGACAGTTGTCGCCCTCGCAAATAACTGGAGGCGGCGCTCTTTTGCCTGCTGTCCACAGAGACACGAATGGCCGTCGGCCGCTCATGGCTGATGCTGCACATGTTCTAAGAGGCACTCCATCCCACGAAGAGGAAACGAAACCGGGTCGGATATCTTTTAAGTAAGCCCCGCTGGAATTTCGTCTATCACCTCGAAAAGAGTGCTTGGCATGCATTGCAGTGGAACCTAAATTGATGAGTGCGCCTGGGCCCGCAGTCTACCATGTAGTGGTGCAGGCAGAGAGATGAGAATGCTTGGGTGACGCCGTGCTCTTCCTCACGCGCTCCTCCACCCTCTCCCACGGTCAGACGCGGTGTGGGCGTTCTCTTTGAGAGTTCGCCACGAGTCCACGTCTATCTCATGACTGGGAGGGAGGCAGGGGAGTTCTCTCTAAACGCGTTAAAGACGGTGTTGCGCCTCATAACGGCGCTCGCCGGGATAGAGCACTAGTTCTGCAGCCGGAAAGGCCGCTCACGCCAATTAATACTGCGACTCTCGCTCTCTTTCTCCGGATAAACAAGTGCCACTGCTGTGGCATGCGGGAACGGGGAAAGAGGTCAAAGTTTAAGCGGCAAAGGTGCGGCCGGGTAAGGGCGGAACACGAGCGTATATGCATTAAAACTGTGTGTGTATATGACTCTGCGAGAGATGTTCTGCTGGAACACTTTTCCTATTGGCTATTTACCACTCAATGAGAAGGAACGGAGTCAGGGGTGGGAGTGCCGACGCCATGGCCGCTGGTACCCCCGCGACAAGCCCCTCAAACCTTCCTGCCTGGTAATGTCGGTGGTGAAGAAAGTCGGTGGCAGAGCGTCTTCCGCTTCGTGGTTGGGGAACTTGTTCCCCCTAAGGATGATGAGACCACGATCGACCTCGTAGTAGGAGAGAGCTACCCGCCAAATTTAAGCATATTAATAAGCGGAGGAAAAGAAACCAACAGGGATTCCCTTAGTAAGGGCGACTGAACCGGGAAAAGCCCAGCGCATAACCTCGATGTCTTCGGGCACGAGGGGTGTTGCGTTTCAGAGGGTCCAGCACGCCGTCCCATGCCGTCTAAGTCAAGCTTGAAAGCGGCCACTGCCCATGGAGGGTGACAGGCCCGTATGGCGGCGCCCGTGAGGGTACAGATGGGACGGTCGGAA
>NW_024713800.1:0-17463 GCF_018991925.1 Homarus americanus
TAGAATAAGACAACAAAATAAAAGCACAAATAAATATCAATAACAAATACAAGACAACAACAAATAAATATAAATAACAAAAAAAGACAAAGTAAATAAATACAAGACAAACAATAAAGACAATAACAATAAATAATAAATACAAGACAATAAATAAATAAAAATAACAATAAATAAATAACATAAGACAAATAACAAATAACAACAGTAAATAAACACAAGACAAATAAATAACAAAGATAACAACAATAAATAAATAACAATAACAAAATAAAGAAACAAAAACAATAATAGCAAAAAATAAATACAAGATAACAAATAACAAAGACAATAAATAAATAAACACAATAAATAAATAATAAATAAAATACAAGACAAATAAATAAATAAAGAATAAATAACATCAACAATAACACAAGACAAACAAATAACAAACATAAACAACAACATCAACAACAACACAAGACAACAACAACAAAAGACAAATAACAACAACAACAACACAAGACAACAAATAAATAGACAAATAAACAGCAAATAAATAAATACACAAGACAAATAAATAAATAAAGACAATAAATAACAAATAACAAATACAAATATACAACAATAAATAAGATAAATAACATAAATAAATAAATAACAACAAAATAAAGACAATAAATACAATAAATAACACAAGACAACAGTATAACAATAACACAAGACAACAAATAAATAATAAAGATAAATAAATACAATAACAATACAAGACAACAATAACAACAATAAATAATAAGACAACAACATCAACAAAATAACACAAGACAACAAATAACAAAGACAAATAACAGCAACAACAAATACAAGACAAAATAAATAAATAAAGACAAATAAATAACAACAAACACAAGACAACAAAACAACAACAACACAAGACAACAAATAACAAATAAACAACACAACAACAAATACAAGACAACAACAACACAAGACAAATAAATAACAATGTAAATAAATAACAGTAAATAAATAACACAAGACAACAAATAAATAAAGACAAATAAATAAATAACAACACAAGACAAATAACAAATAAAGAAAAATAAATAAATAAATAAATAACATAAGACAACAAATAACAAATAAATAAATATAAGACAAATAACAATAAAGACAATAAATATCAACAATAACATAAGACAACAAATAAATACAAGACAACAAATAACAAATAAATAATAAATAGCAAATAAATAAAATACAAGACAAAAATAAATAAAGACAAATAACAGTAAATAATAAATAATAGATAACAAATAAATAAAGATAAATAAATAGCAATAACAACACAAGACAAATAACAGAAATAACAACAATAACAGTAAATAAATAACAACACAAGACAAAAAAATAAATAACAACACAAGACAACAACAACAAAGACAATAACACAACAATAACACAAGACAACAACAACAAAGACAACAACAGCATAAATAAATAACAAATAACACAAGACAAAAATAAATAACAACAAATACACAAGACAACAAATAAATAAAGACAAATAACAAATAAATAACAATACAAGACAAATAAATAACAAATAAATACAAGACAAATAACACAAATAAATAATACAAGACAACAATAAAGACAAATAAATAAATAACAAATAAATAAAAGACAACAATAAATATCAACAAATAAATACAAGACAAATAAATAAATAACAAATCACAATAACACAAGATAAATAAATAAATAACAAATAAATAAATATAACAATAACACACATAACAAATAATGAGATAACAGTAAATAAATAAACACAAGACAAATAAATAAATAAAGACAATAACAAATAACAACAAGACAAATAAATAAATAACATAAAGACAACAACATCAACAACAAACAAATAACAAAGACAACAACAGCAAATAACAACACAAGACAACAAACAACACAAGACAACAACAGCAACAACAACACAAGACAACAATAACACAAGACAACAACAATAAATTCCAAGACAACAACATCAACAACACATACAAGACAACAACAATAAGACAACAAATAAATAAAGACAACAACAATAAATAAATACAAGACAAAAAATCAATAAATAAATACAAGACAACAAATAACAAAGACAATAAACATCAACAAAAAAACAAGACAAACAAATAAATAAAGACAATAACAGTAAACAACATACAAGAACAAACAACAAAAAGAAAAAACAGAAAAAAAAAACATAAAAAAAAAAAACAACAAAGACAATAAAAACAACAAAAACAAGACAAACAACAACAACACAAAAAACAGCAAATAACAACAACAGAACAACAACACAAGACAACAACAACAAAGACAAACAACAGCAACAACACAAGACAACAACAACAAAGACAACAACAGCAACAACAACACAAGACAACAACAAACAACAAACAACAAACAACAGCAAACAAACAACAAAACGCGACAACAAATAAACAAAAAAACAAAACAAGACAACAAACAAAGACAAACAAATAGCAAACAAACAACACAAGACAACAACAAACAAAGACAACAACAGCAAAAACAACACAAGACAACAACAACTAAAGACAACAAAAAACAACAACAAACACAAGACAAACAAACAAAAAAAAAAAACAAGACAAAAAAAATAAAACAAAAAAACAACAACACAAGACAACAACAACAAAGACAAACAAAAGCAAATAAACAAACACAAGACAACAACAAACAAAGAGCAACAAACAACAACAAAGAAACACAAGACAAAAAACAACAACATCAACAAAAAACACAAGACAACAACAACAACAACAACATCAACAACAACACAAGACAACAACAAAAAAGAAACAACATCAACAACAACACAAGACAACAACAACAACAACATCAAAACAACAACACAAGACAACAACAACAGGACAACAACAGAAATAACAACAAATAACAAGACAACAAATAACAAAATAACAACAACAAATAAATAACAACAACACAAGACAACAACAACAATAACAACAATAACAACAACATAAGACAATAACAACAATAATAACACAAGACAACAACAATAAATACAATAACAACATAAGACAACAATAATAATAACATAAGACAATAACAATAATAACATAAGACAAATAAATAAAACAATAAAAGACAATAACATAATAATAAATACAAGACAACAATAACAATAATAAATAACAATAAATAAATAACATAAGACAATAAATAAATAAAGACAATAAATAGCAAATAAATATAAGACAAATAAATAATAAAGACAACAAATAAATAACAAAACAAGACAAACAATAAAAGACAACAACAACAACAACAACACAAGACAAATAAATAAATAAAGACAACAACACACAACACAAGACAACAAATAATAACAATAAATAACACAAGACAAATAAATAAATAACAATAAATAAATAAATATAAGACAACAAATAAATAAAGACAATATAAATAAATAAAGACAATAACAAATAAATAATACATAAGACAACAAATAAATAAAGAACAATAAATAAATAAATACAAGATAAATAAATAACAATAAATAAATAAATATAAATAAATAAATAAGACAATATAAATAATAACATAAGACAAATAAATAAAGACAAATAATAAATAATACAAGATAAATAACAATAACAAATAAATACAAGACAACAAAACAAAGACAAACAAACAACAACAAACAACAACAACAACAACAACAATAATAAATAAATAAATAACACAAGACAACAACAATAAATAACAACAATAAATAACAAATAATAAGACACAAATAACAATAGCAACACACACACAAGACAACAATAACAATAATAATAACAATACAATAATAACATAAGACAAATAATAACATAAGACAAATAAATAACACAATAAATAAATAATAAATAAATAACATAAGACAATAAATAATAAAGATAACAAATAGTAAATAAATAATATAAGATAACAATAATAAAGATAAATAAATAAAATAAATACAAGACAAATAAATAACAATACAATAAATAACACAAGAAAAATAACAACAACATTAACAACAACACAAGACAACAACAAATAAAAGACAACAACAGCAAATAACAACACAAGACAATAACAACACAAGACACAACAAATATCAACAACAACACAAGACAACAACAAAGACAACAATAAATAACAACACAAGACAATAAATAATAACAACATAAGACAATAACAAAGACAATAAAATAATAACATAAGACAAATAACAATAAATAACAATATAAGACAAATAATAATAAAGACAACAATATAACACAATAATACAAGACAACAACAATAAATAACAACAATAACAATAATAAATAAATAATAACACAAGACAAATAACAATATAAGACAAACAATAAATAATAAATAACAGTAAATAAATAAATGACAAACAACAACAAAGACAACAACAGCAACAATAACACAAGACAACAATAAAGACAACAGTAAATAACAACACAAGACAACAATAACAATAACACAACACACAATAACAACAATAAGACAATAAATAACAAGACAAATATAAATAACATAAATAACAACAATAAGACAACAACAATAACAATAAACAATAATAAGACAAATAATATAAATAAATAAGACAACAATAAATAAATAATAAATATAAGATAACAATAACAAAGACAACAACATAAATAATAACATAAGACAACAAATAAATAAATCAACAAGACAAATAAATAACAAAGACAATAAATAGCAACAAATAAATAACAAACACAACAAATAACAACAACAACAACAATAAAATAAATAACAACAACACAAGACAACAATAACAACAACAACAATAGTAAATAAATAAATACAAGACAACAACAATAAAGACAAATAATACAACAAATATAAGACAACAAATAATAAAGACAATAAATAACAACAACATAAGACAATAATAAATAACAATAATATAAGACAACAATAAATAACAACATAAGACAACAAATAAATAAAGACAAATAATAGCAATAAATAAATAAATAAGACAAATAACAAGACAAACAATAATATAAATAAATAACACAAGACAATAAATAAAGACAAATAATAGCAAATAACAATACAAGACAACAAATAAAGACAATAACAACACAAGACAAAACAAATAAATAAACAAGACAAATAAAAGACAACACAACAACAACACAAGACAACAACAATAAGACAACAAACAATAAATACAATAAATATAAGACAAATAATAAATACAATAAATAAATACATAAGACAAATAAGACAATAATAATATAAGACAACAATAACAATAATAATAATAGTAAATAATAACATAAGACAAATAATAATAATAATATAAGACAAATAAATAAATAACAATAACATAAGACAAATAACATAAGACAATAACAAAGACAACAATACAATAACATAAAGACAACAATAAATAAATAACAATAAATAGTAAATAAATAAATATAAGACAATAAATAATAAAGACAAATAACAGCAAATAAATAAACACAAGACAAATAACAAAGACAACAACAACAACAAGACAACAACAAAAGACAACAACAAAAGACAACAACAGTAAATAAATAAACAAGACAATAAATAAATAATAACAATAAATATAAGACAACAACAACAATAATAATATAAATAAATAAATATAAGACAACAATAAAGACAATAATATAAATAATAACATAAGACAAATCAAATAACAATAATAACATAAGACAAATAACAATAACAATAAATAATAGTAAATAATAATACAAGACACAAATAAATAACAATAAATAAATAATAAGACAATAAATAATAAATAATAAATAAGACAATAAATAATAAGACAAACAAATAAAAGACAAATATCAACAACAAGACAACAACAAATAACAACAACAAATACAACAATACAAGACAACAACAATAAAGACACAACACTAAATAACAATAACAAATAAGACAAATAAATAATAATAAATAAATAAATATAAGACAACAACAATAAAGACAATAAATAATAAATAACAACATAAGACAAATAAATAACAAATAATAAATAAATAAAGATAACAATAAATAACAATAAATAATAAGACAAATAAATAAATAAATAAATAACACAAGATAACAACAACAACAACAACACAAGACAACAACAACAATAAATAAATAACAACACAAGACAACAACAACAATAAATAAATAACACAAATAAATAACAACAAATAAATAAATAACATAACAATAAATAAATAAATAACAAATACAAGACAATAAATAATAAAAGACAAATAACAGTAAATAAATAACATAAGACAAATAAATAAATAAAGACAATAACAGCAAATAAATAAATACAAGACAATAAATAACAATAATAACACAAGACAAATAACAAAATAATAAATAAATATAAATAAATAAATAAGACAAACAATAAATAATAAGACAATAACATAACAATAAATACAAGACAATAAATAAATAACAATAAATAAAAGACAACAAATAACAAAAGACAATAAATATCAACAAATAAATACAAGAACAACAACAAAAATAAATAACACAAGACAACAAATAACAACAAATAACAATAAATAACAACAATAACAACAAAAAGACAACAAAATAAATAAATAATAAATAACACAAGACAATAAATAATAATAGCAAATAAATAATACAAGACAACAATAACAATAAATAACAAATAAATAATAAATAACAATAATAACATAAATAAATAAATAAATAAATAAATAAATAAATATAAGACAATAAATAATAAAAGACAATAAATAGTAAATAAATAACACAAGACAATAAATAAATAAAGACAATAACAGTAAATAAATAAATAAATATAAGACAACAATAAATAACAACATAAGACAAATAAATACAAATAACAATAACAGCAAATAAATAACACAAGACAACAAATAACACAAGACAACAAATAACAACAAATAACACAAGACAACAACAACAACAGCAACAACAAATTAATAAGACAACAAATAAATAACAAATAACAGCAAATAAATAACAACAACAATAAATAACAGCAACAAATAAATAACAACAATAACAAATACAAGACAACAACAACAAAAGACAACAACAACAATAACAATAACACAAGACAACAATAAATAAAGACATAATAACAATAACACAAGACAAATAATAACAATAAATAACACAAGACAAATAACATAAATAATAAATACAATAATAACATAAGACAATAAATAACATAAGACAATAACATAAATAAATAAATATAAGATAAATAAATAAATAATAAATAAATAAAAGACAAATAAATAATAAAGACAAATAAATACAATAAACAACACAAGACAAATAACAATAAATAAATAAATACAAGACAAATAAATAAATAACAACAATAACAACAATAAATAACAAATAAATAAAAGACACAACAAATAACAATAAATAAATAAACAAATAACACAAGACAACAAATAAATAACAACAAATAAATAACACAAGACAAATAAATAAACAATAAATAAATATAAATAAATAAATAAATAATAAATAAATAATAGCAAATAACAATAATAACAATAAATAACACAAGACAACAAATAAATAAAGACAATAACACAAATAACAACATAAGACAACAAATAACAAAGACAAATAACATAAATAACAATAACATAAAAGACAACAATAAATAATAAATAATATAAGACAATAAATAATAAATAAATAAATAAATACAAATAACAAGACAAATAACATAAGACAATAACATAAACAATAACATAAGACAACAACAATAAATAAATAAATAAAAGACAACAACAATAAAGACAAATAAATAACAACAACAACACAAGACAACAACAACATAAATAACAACACAAGACAACAACAATAACAACAACAACAACAACAACAACAACAACAAAGACAACAACAACAAAGACAACAACAACAACATAAATAAATAACAATAAATACAATAAATACAAGACAACATAATAATAATAACACAAGACAATAAATAATAAAGACAATAATAATAACATAAGACAATAATAATAATAAATAATAACAACACAATAAATAACACAATAAATAATAATAAATAATAAAGACAAGATAACACAATAAAATAATAAATACAATAAATAAATAATAAAGATACAATAGTAAATAACAATATAAGATAAATAAATAAATAAATAATAACAATAACACAAGACAAAATAACAAAGATAACAATATAAATAAATAACATAAGACAACAATACAACAACAATAAATGACAACAACACAAGACAACAACAAATAAAAGACAAATAACAACAAATAACACAAGACAACAACAAATAAATAAATAACACAAGACAACAAATAAATAAAGACAACAATAACAAATAACACAAGACAACAATAAATAACAATAAAGACAATAAATAACAACAACACAAGACAACAAATAACAAATAAATAACATAAAGACAAATAAATAAATAAATAATAAATAAATAACACAAGACAACAAATAAATAAATAAAATAATAAATAATAAGACAACAAATAAATAAATAACAAATACAACAATAACAAATAACAATAAATAAATAAATACAAATAAATAAATAAATAAATAAATAAAAAACATAAGACAACAAATAACAAAAGACAACAACAGCAACAACAACACAAGACAAATAAAAATAAATAAAGACAACAACAGCAACAACAACAACACAAGACAAATAATAAATAAATAAATACAAGACAACAAATACAATAACAAATAAATATAAATAATAACACAAGATAACAATAACATACATAAATAATAGCAAATAAATAAATATAAGACAAATAAATAATAATAACAATAAATAAAAGACAAATAAATAAATAAAGACAATAAATACAATAATAAATACAAGACAAATAAATAACAATAAATAACACAAGACAAATAACAATAACAATAACAATAAATAATAAATAACAACAAATAAAGACAATAACAATAAAGACAAATAACAATAACAACAAATAACAATAAATAATAACAATAATAAGATAAATAAATAAATAAATAACAACACAAGACAACAACAACAAAGACAACAACAGCAACAAATACATAAGACAACAAATAACAACAACAACAACAACAACAACAACAATAAATAACAATAAATAACAACAATAAATAACACAAGACAATAAATAACAATAAATAACATAAGACAACAACAATAAAATAACAATAGCAATAAATAACACAAGACAACAATAATAATAATAATAAATATAACAATACAAGACAATAAATAATAAAGACAATAATACAATAAATAACATAAGACAACAATAATAATAATAAATAATAAAGACAACAATAACAATAATAACACAAGACAAATAAATAAATAACAATAACACAAGACAACAACAATAACAATAAATAACAATAACAATAATAAGACAATAACAATAACAGTAAATAAATAACAACACAAGACAACAACAACAACAAATAACAACAAACAACAAATAACAACAACAACAACAAATAAATAAATAACAATAACAATACAAGACAAATAAATAACAAATAACAACACAAGACAACAACAAATAAAGACACAATAAATACAATAACACAAGACAACAAATAATAACAACAATAACAACAATAATAATAAATAAATAAATAAATAACACAAGACAAATAAATAACAATAACATAAGACAATAAATAATAATAAAGATAACAATACAATAAATAACATAAGACAATAAATAACAAAGACAATAACAGTAATAACAATAAGACACAAATAAATAAAGATAACAATATCAATAAATAACATAAGACAACAATAATAAAGACAATAACATAACAATAACATAAGATAACAATAACATAAGACAAATAACAACAATATCAATAAATAAATAAGACAATAAATAACAACAATAAATAACATAAATAACAATAAATAACATAAGACAACAACAACAACATAAGACAAATAAATAACAACAACACAAGACAACAACAACAAAAACAAATACAACAAATAACACAAGACAACAAATAACAATAAATACAATAAATAACACAAGACAACAATAAAGACAATAATAGCAAATAATAAATACAAGACAATAAATAAATAAAAGACAATAACATAAATAAATAAATACAAGACAACAATAAATAATAAAGATAATAAATAATAAATAAATAAATAGATAACAATAATAAGACAATAACATAAAGACACAATAACAATAATAACATAAGACAACAAATAATAACAATAACAGTAAATAAATAAATACAAGACAATAAATAAATAAGACAAATAAATATAAATAATAACACAAGACAATAATAAAGACAATAAATAAATAATAAATAAATATAAGACAAATAACAATAAAGACAATAAATAAATACAAGACAATAAATAATAAGACAACAACAGCAATAACAACACAAGACAACAAATAACAAAGACAAAAACAACAATAAATAAACACAAGACAACAACAACAATAACAACAAATAACACAAGACAACAACAATAATACAAGACAACAATATCAACAATAAATACAAGATAAATAAATAAAGACAATAATAACAATAACAACACAAGACAATAAATAATAAAGACAACAAATTAACAATAACATAAGACAACAATAACAATATCAACAATAAATAAGACAAATAATAAATAATAAATAATACAATAAATAACATAAGACAACAAATAACATAAAGATAACAAATAAATAAAGATAAATAACATAATAATAACATAAGACAACAAATAAATAAAGCAATAACAGTAAATAACAATAACATAAGACAATAAATAATAAAGACAATAACAGCAATAACAACACAAGACAACAACAACAAAGACAATAACAGCAACAACAACACAAGACAACAACAACAAAGACAACAACAACAACAAATAAATACAAGACAACAAATAACAAGACAAATAACAGCAATAAATAAACACAAGACAACAAATAAAGACAAATAACAAATAAATAACAACATAAGACAACAAATAACAATAAATAACATAAGACAACAATAAAGACAATAACATAATAAATATAAGACAACAATAAATAAAGACAATAAATAACATAAGACAATAAATAAATAAGACAATAACAGTAAATAATAAATATAAGACAACAATATAAATAACAACATAAGACAATAAATAAATAAAGACAAATAAATAAATAAATAAATAAATACAAGACAACAATAATAAATATAACAAATAACATAAGACAAATAAATAATAAATAACAAATATCAATAAATACAAGACAATAAATAAATAAGACAATAACAGCAAATAACAAACACAAGACAACAAATAACAAAGACAACAACAGCAACAACAACACAAGACAACAACAACAACAACAACAAATAAATAACAACAAATACAAGACAACAAATAACAATAAATACAACAACAACACAAGACAACAACAACAAAGACAACAACACAACAACACAAAGACAACAACAACACACAACCAACACACAAGACAAACAACAACAACAACAACAACATCAACTAACCGAGACAACAACAACAAAGACAAACAAACAACATCAACAACAACACAAGACAACAACAACAAAGACAACAACAAACAACAACAACACAAGACAACAACAACAAAAAGACAACAATAGCAACAACAACACCACAAGACAACAACAACAAAGAGACAACAACAGCAAAACAACAATGACAACAACAACAAAGAGACAACAACAACAACAACAACACAAGACAACAACAACAACATCAACAACAACACAAGACAACAAACAACAACAAGACAACAAACAACAAAGGAAACAACAACAACAACACATAAACAACACAAGACAACATACAACAAAGACAACAACATCAACAACAACATAAATAACAACACAACAAAGAAATAACACAACAACAACACAAGACAACAACAACAAAGAAACAACATCAACAACAACACAAGACAACAACAACAAAGAGACAACAACAGCAACAACAACAAAGACAACACAACAAACAACAACAACAACCAAGACAACAAATAGAATAACCAACAAAAAATAACAACAACAACAAAACAACAACAAACAACAACAACAACATCAACAACACAAGACAAACAACAACAACATCAACAAACAAACAAGAACAACAACAACAACAACAACAACAAAAGACAACAACAGCAACAACAACACAAAAGACAACAACAAAGAGACAACAACAAACAAGACAACAACATCAACAACAACACAAGACAACAATAACAACAAGACAACAATACAACAACAACACAAGAAACAACAACAAAAAGACAACAACAGCAACAACAAACACAAGACAACAACAACAAAGACAACAACAGCAACAACAACACAAGAACAACAACAACAACATCAACAACAACTAGGAACAACAACAACAACAACATCAGCAACAACACAAGACAACAACAACAAAGACAACAACAACAAAGACAACAACAACAACAACAACACAAGACAACAACAACAACAACAACAACAACAACACAACTAAATAACAACAACAACAACACAAACAACAACAAAGAGACAAACAGCAACAACAAATACAAGACAACAACAACAAAAGACAACAACATCAACAACAACACAAGACAACAACAACAGACAACAACATCAACAACAACACAAGACAACAACAACAAGACAACAACACATCAACAACAACACAAGACAACAACCAGTAACAACAACAACAAGACAACAACAACAACAACAACAGCAACAACAACACAAGACAACAACAACAAAGACAACAAACACATCAACAACAACACAAGACAACAACAACAACACAAACAACACAAGACAACAACAACAACAACAACATCAGCAACAACACAAGACAACAACAACAAAGACAACAACAAAACATCAACAACAACACAAGACAACAACAACAAAGAACAACAACAGCACAACAACAACAAAGAGACAACAGCAACAACAACACAAGACAACAACAACAACAAAGACAACAACAGCAACAATAACACAAGACAACAACAACAAGACATAACAACAACTAACAACAACCAGCAACAACAATAACACAAGACAACAACAACAGCAACAACACAAGACAACAACAACAAAGACAACAACAGCAACAACAACACAAGAACACAAACAACCAATAAATAACAAACATAACAACAACAGACAACAACAACACAAGACAACAACATCAACAACAACACCAGAACAACAACAAAACGAACAACAACAACCAACAAACAACAACGACAACATCAACAACAACACAAGACAACAACAACAACAACAACAAAGACAACAACAACAACAACAACACAAGACAACAACAAAAGACAACAACATAAACAACAACACAAGACAACAACTAAAAAGACAACAACAGCACAAACAACAACAACAAAGACAACAACAACAACAACACAAGACCAACAACAACAACATCAACAACAACACAAGACAACAACAACAACAACAACATCAACAACAACACAAGACAACAACAACAACAACAACAACATCAACAACAACAACAACAACAGAGACAACAACAACAACAACACAAGACAACAACAACAAAGACAACAACAACAACAACAACACACAGACAACAACAACAACACAAGACAACAACATCAACAACAACACAAGACAACAACAAACCAAGGAACCAACAACAGCAACAACACAAGACACCAACAAAAGAATACAACAACAACAACAACACAAGAGACAACAACAAACCAAAGAGACAACCGCAAACAACAACAACACAAGACAACAACAACACAAGACAACAACATCAACAACAACACAAGACAACAACAACAACAAAGACAACAACATCAACAACAACACAAGACAACAACAACCAACATCAACAACAACACAAGACAACAACAACAACAACAACATCAACAACAACACAGAGACAACAACAACGACAACAAATAAACACACAGACAACAAGACAACAACACAACAACAACAAGAGACAGCAACAACAGAACAACAACAAAAACAACAACACGAGACAACAACAAACAAAGACAACAACAACAACACAACAACCAACAACAACGACAAACAACATCAACAACGCAGACAACAACAGCAACAACAACACAAGACAACAACAACAAAGACAACAACAGCAACAACACAGACAACAACAACACAAGACAACAACAACAACAACAACACAGAACAACAAACAACAACAAGACAACAACATCAACAGCAAAACACAAGACAACAACAACAACATCAACAACAACACACAAACACAACAACAACAAGACAACAACAAGCAACAACGCAAGAACAACAACACAAGACAACAACATCAACAACAACACAAAGACAACAACAACAAGACAACAACAGCAACAACAACACAAGACAACAACAACAAAGAAAGACAACAACATCAGCAACAACACAAGACAACAACAACAACATCAGCAACAACACAAGACAACAACGCAACAAACAACAACAAAGACAACAACAGCAGCAACAACACAAGACAACAACAACAAAGACAACAACAACAACACAAGGACAACAACATCAACAACAACACAAGACAACAACCAGACAACAACAGCAACAACAACACAAGACAAAACAACAACAAAGACAACAACAACAACAACAACCTAAGACAACAACAACAAAAGACAACAACAGCAACAACAACACAAGACAACAACAACAAGAGACAACAACAGCAACAACAACACAAGACAACAACAACAAAGACAACAACAGCAACAACAACACAAGACAACAACAACAAGACAACAACATCAACAACAACACAAGACAACAACAACAACATCAACAACAACACAAGACAGCAGCAACAACAACATCAGCGACAACACAAGAGACAACAACAACAAAGACAACAACAACAAAGACAACAACATCAGCAACAACAACACAAGACAACAACAACAAGAGACAACAACAGCAACAACAACCAAGACAACAACAACAAAGACAACAACAACAACAACAACACAAGACAACAACAACAAAGACAAACAACAGCAACAACAACACAAGAGACAACAACAACAAAGACAACAACATCAACAACAGCACAAGACAACAACAACAAGGACAACAACATCAACAACAACACAAGACAACAGCAACAAGAGGAACAACAACATCAACAACAACAAGACAACAACAACCGAGACAACAACAGCAACAACAACACAAGACAACAACAACAAAGAGACAACAACAGCAACACAACACAAGACAGCAACAGCAAAGACAACAACACAGCAACAGCACAAGACAACAACAACAGCACAACAACACACAAGACAACAACAACAACAACAACATCAACAACAACACCAGACAAAACAACAACAAGACAAAAAAGCAACAACAAGACAGCAACATCAACAACAACACAAGTAAGCAACAACAACAACATCAAGACAACACAACAACAACAAGCAAGATAACACAACACAAAGACAACAACAACAACAACAACACAAGACAGCAACAACAAGACAACAACAACAAAGACAACAACATCAACAACAACACAAGACAACAACAAGCAACAACAACGTAACAACAACACAAGACAACAACAACAAAGGAACAACAACAACAAGAGACAACAACAGCAACAACAACACAAGACAACAACAACAAGACAACAGCATGCAACAACACAAGACAGCAACCAACAAAGACAACAACAGCAACAACACAAGACACAGCAAAAACAAGAGACAACAACAGCAACAACAACACAGAGACAACAACAACAAAGACAACAACAACAACAACAACAAACACAGGACAACAAACAACAAACACAGAGACAACAACATCAACAACAACACAAGACAAGCAACAACAAAAGAGACAACAACAGCAACAACACACAAGAGACAACAACAACAAACAAAAGAGACAACAACAACAACAACAACACAAGACAACAACAACACAAGACAACAACATCAACAACAACACAGAGACAACAACAACAACAAAGAGACAAAACAGCAACAACACAAGACAACAGCAACAACATCAACAACAACACAAGACAACAACAACAACAACAACAACAAAGACAACAACAGCAACAACAACACAGGAACAACAACAACCAAAGACAACAACATCAACAACAACACAAGACAACAACAACAAGCAACAACAGCAACAACAACACAAGACAACAACAACAAAGAGACAATAAACAACAACGAGACAACAACAACAAAAGACAACAACAACAACAACAACACAAGACAACAACAACAAAGAGACAACAACAGCAACAACAACACAAGACAACAACAACAAAGACAACAACAGCAACAACAACACAAGAACCAACAACAACAGCATCAGCAACAACACAAGACAACAACAACAACATCAACAACAACACAAGACAACAACAACAACAACAACAGCAACAACAACACAAGACAACAACAACAACAACAACATCAACAACAACACAAGACAACAACAACAGAGACAACAACAGCAACAACAACACAAGACAACAACAAACAGAACAACAACAACAACAACAACACAAGACAACAACAACACAAGACAACAACATCAGCAACAACACAAGACAACAACAACAAAGAGACAACAACAGCAACAACAACACAAGACAACAACAACAAAAGACAACAACAGCAACAACAACACAAGACAACAACAACAAAAGAGACAAACAACAGCAACAACAACACAAGACAACAACAACACAAGACAACAACATCAACAACAACACAGACAACAACAACAACAAAGAACAACACACAGCAACAACACAAGACAAACAACAACAACATCAACAACAACACAGACAACAACAACAACAACAACAACAAAGACAACAACAGCAATAACAACACAAAAGACAACAACAACAAGACAACAACATCAACAACAACACAAGACAACAACAACAAAAGACAACAACGCAACAACAACACAAGACAACAACACAAGAACAACAACATCAACAACAACCAGAACCAACAACAAACATCAACAACAACACAAGACAACAACAACAACAACAACAACAAAGACAACAACAGCAACAACAACACAAGACAACAACAACAAAGACAACAACAGCAACAACAACACAAGACAACAACAACAAAGACAACAACATCAACAACAATAACAACACAAACAATTATAACTAA
>NW_024713801.1:0-15000 GCF_018991925.1 Homarus americanus
ACCGTGCAACATCTGTGAATGGCCCTGCGGTCTCATATCAGCCTCTCGGAGTCACCTGAGCTCACCAACGAAGGTGGCATCCTTAATAACTCAATAAATCATATCATTGTATCATAACTGGATGATCATGATACTCGATTCTGGTGACAGTAAAGTAGTAATAGTAGTAGTAGGAGTGTGTGATGTTATTGAGAGTTAAAAGTTCTCTCTCGTTATTTTCAGCGTCACTGAGCGTATTATATGTTTACACAGAAATAATGAACTTTTATGGTGACAGAATATTATGTAGACAGGTAGATTAATAGACAGACAGGTACATAAATAGGTAAATAAACAGGTAGAATAACGGTCGGCGGGACTTCTAAGGTCAGGATGCCCGGCGGCGTGTCTGGTGGAGAAGACGCCCGCTTTCCTCCGGCCAGTCACCCCTGCTGCTGGCCCCTGACCGAGGGGCCAGGTCCCCTACACCTCCACGAGGATCCGTCCTGATGCGCCTCGGCAGCAGGCGACTTGGACTAGAAGTCCGCTCAAGACAAAGACTACGAGAGAGTGTGAGGGGAGGAGATGTAGGTTAATAACTATCCCTTCACTGTGCCAAGTAGCAAACTTGTAAATAAGCTACTGTGCCGAGTAGCATTTATATATCTCAATTACGTGGCAGCACTGCACGTGTTATGTGGCAACATTGCCCCGAGGAACTGCCATATAGCGAAACGGTCTCAGTCTGACTCCGTGGGCCGTGCATGGCTGCGCTAGTCTCACTTGGATTTCTCCTATCACGTTATTAAATGTGGACTTCAGAGTGTTACCCAGTGTTTCCCTACCCATCACTGCCTTCCACAGGGAACACTTGGAACCTTCATACAGTATAACCTCTTCAGCTTCAACTGTTAGTCTGCATTGTCAATTCACACTCTCCGTCGCGGTGTAGACCCTGGGAGTATCGATTCATGGATCTGAAGCATTCTGAATTGATCAAGGAGGAGGGGCCAGAGGATGACTTTGGGGCCGGTGGTGATGGGGGAGGCTCTGAGGACTGAGAGGGTCCAGAGTGTGAGAGTGGGAAAGAGTTGAATAGTTACACCATGCGAATACATTAAACAAGGATATAAATATTAGGATAAAACATAAATTATGAGAAGAATGTTTTGCACTGCATATTGGGGTGATATTCCCGGGTTGAGCTACAGGTCTGAACCACTTTACACAAGAACATAAAGTTCTGCTGTGTCGCCAGTTTAGCTGTGCATAGCAACTCCTGTCAGCGAAAGTTCCTACCCTCTATCATCCATGAATATATCCAGCCTCCTTTTGAAACTTTCCAGCGTTCCAGCACTTACTACAAAGTTGATAAGCGTGTTCCTCTCGTCCCACCACCCTATTTTGTAAGCCGGTTCCTTCCTATCTCCTCCTAAGCCTAAACATCGCTTAAATCCGTTGTTCCCAGAATCCTATCCTGCTCGGACCCATAAGAACTTTGTCTATATCACCTTTATTGATTCCTTTCACCCACTTGAATACTTCTATCATATCTCCCGCACTCTTCGTCTTTCTGGGGAATGCAATTTTAGTTTCTTTAACTATCCTGATATGAAAGGTTTAAGTCCCGGAATCATTTTTCGTCGTTCTTGGCTGCACCGACTCCTGAGTGAATTGTTATCCATTCTATAATAAGGGCACCGGAACTGAACCCGCATAATCGAGGTGCAGCCTGACTAACACCTAAGATATAGTTGCAATCGACCTCTGCACTCTTATTACTTACACTTCTAGATATAAAACCCAATACTCTGTTTGCCTTATTTCGAACTTGTTAACGCACAGTTTCCTGGGCCGTCGGTTTGAGCCCTAAGTACCCCCAGGTCTCTTTTCTAAAATCGACTTCTCTGATTCGATGTTGTTAAGGCTGTATACGTGACAGTATTTGTTCTTCCAATAATGAAATGCGCTGCACTTGCTGGTGTAATTTCATTTGCCATTTTCGGAGCCACCCCTGCAGTTTATTTAGATCCTCACCATAATTCATTTGCATCTGCCCCAAATTAATCACCGCCCACTATTTTGGTGTCATCCATAAACTTGCTTGTGTCACTACTGGAGTCTGATTTCTAGATCGTTTATGTAGATTATGAACAGGAGTGGGCCTAGTACTGACCCCTGGGGAACCCCACTGGCTACGACCCCACTCCAGACAGACACCATCTGTGCCTGACCCTCTGTGTTCTATCAGTGAGTCATGATTTTATCCATTAAAAACTTCCCTGATACCATAGGCCTTAATTTTCTCAAAGCCTCCTGATGCGGTACTTTCGGTCCAAGTGCTTTGTAAGTCTAAGTAAATAATATCGTAATTTTCGTCATTATCTACTACCTCAAGACTTTTCCTAAAAATATCCTTTAGATTTATTAGACAAAGATTTTCCTTTTTGTAAACCCATATTTGAGAGTCGTAGATTAATTTGCTTTTCTCCTAAATGCGATGGGATGTTATCTGCTATAATTGATTCAAGAAATTTCCCTACAACTTCAGCGATCAAACTGATCGGCCCGGTAATTTGGCGCTGATGCTGTCTCCTTTCTGAATATACGTTTCACATTTGCCTGTTTCACATGTCTGCTTTAAGTCCGGTGTCTAATGATTTTTTATACTAAATAAACTTCGAGGGGTCGCTAATATGTTCCCTACACTCTTTCAAGACTCCGGGAAAATTTCATCCGGCCCTGGGGTTCGTTTTTATTATTTATCTTCTTAGAACATCCTCTTTTCTGGTAGTGATTTTCTTTAATTTCTCTTCTTCCTCCATAAATATCAGTTCCTCTGGAATTTCATCAGTAATTTCCTCTGTGAAACTGATAAAGTACTTGTTCAATGCTTTGCTTGGCCCTTCACTGCCATTTATCACTTCTCCCTCCCCTGACTTTAAAAGCCTTTGTCCTTGACCTTTGTTCTATATACCTGGAAAAATCCTTGGGATTCGCCTTGGATTATCTTGCTATTTTGATTTCATGGTCTCTTTGCTTTCCTTACATTTTCTTAACATTTTCCTAGATAGTGCATTTATACCTCTGTTTCTGAGCTGCTTCTCTCCTCCTTTAATTTTACTTATATATTCCTTTTCTTTGTTCCCAAATTTACTGTATGGTATATTTTGTTCTTTGTCCTTTTATGTAGTATACTTCCTTGAATATTATTATGTCATGATCAATTGTTGTTTCATCTATGACCTCACCTTCCTACTGAGGACTGGCGTGACTGTTCCCAGAGTGACCTCCTAGTACCTTTTTAACTCTTGATATCATAACCCGAAAGTTTGGGACTCTGGCCATATTGTCATTGTTTATCGTTTCCCCAATTTAGAGTGAACCTATGATTTATCTGTGATCACTGTTACCTAATTCTTCCCTACTGTGATATCTGATATTTTCTTTATTTTAATTTCTACTAGGTCTAATATGTTGTCACCTCTATTAGGTTCATATAATTAGTCGTTTCAGAAATTGTCACCATGCTGCGTCACAAAGTCTTCAGATTCAGTCACACCTAATATTGTCCCAGTCATCATGTTCCTGGTTAAGGAAATCCCATAATGCACAGGTTTTATACCCTCCTCCATTTCCTGCCATATGGGCTGAGCTACTTCTTCTTGCCCAGACTTGAGGGGCCTGTAAAATCCACTCCCCATAATTAGTTTTCTCTTCCTTCCGTGATTTCTAACCATACAGACTTATTATACAACATTTTAATGTATCATGACGAAAATTAGAGCCCTTCCTACCTTCCTATCCTTGTGAAAAATGTTGTGCCTTCTATGTATTGGTACTCTGATAAAAAAAATTTGTTGTTCGCCAAATTCATCAAATTTCGGTAATTGCTGTAAGCGTCTACATTCTCGTACGCCTAACCGCTCTCCAGCAAGTCTATTTTATTTCCTAACGCTCTACTGTTTGTATAGTATACATTTTTAAGCCTACTTCCCTGGTCCTGTTTACCCTTGTCCTGAGTAACTAATTTTACTTCCCAGGACCTGCTTGTTTAGCTCCACTTTCCCCGACCTCTCTGGCGAAACCCCCCCCCTCCCCTTTGGAGTGACATTTCACACTCCCGGGATGCAGACGTCTTTACCCCGGCACGAGACAATTGTACGTCGTCCGACTGTACAGTAGTCGTTGCCATAGAATCGTTGCCAGCTATCGTGAATGCAACCATTGTTTGCACAATGTTTTTCCAGTCGGCAATTTATAATTGCCTGGACGGCCATTCACGACCAACCCCTCTTCTGGGAGGATCCTCCCCTATCTCCTAATCTTCCCCGTTTTTACTCCTATGCCTCTTGAAAATTTCCTCCTCCTAACCTTGCTTTCCTCTGTCGTTTCCTCGACACTAAGACACACTACTGGATTGGTACCCTCTAATAAAACCTATCTCTCCTCTCCAATACACAGCCTATATCCCAGCCCAGGAAAACACACCTAGTCCAGCGTTTCTCCCTATCTCTGTCCAAATTGACAAGATAATATACAACTGTGATCTTACCTCCCCCCCTCCCAAGTTGCACACACATGCATCGGTCATGCAGCAGTCCTCCATGTCCGTCCTTCATTCTAGCAAACCTAGCAACTCTCACTTACTTCATGTGGGTGAGAGGTGGAAGAACTGGGGCCCTCTACATGTAAGTGTAGTTAACGACAGGGATGACCTAGTGAATAATGGATGCATTGTAATCCTAGTGCACACAAGCATCGTCATTGCTAATAGTGTAATGAACAATAAAAGCTGTCCAGAAGGTGTCAAACAATTAATTTAGAAAACAATACTGATATAACCTCAGATGTGTTGTCTAATGGTAGACCCTACTACTTACATGAGCAGCTACCAAAAATTGTGAGGCCAAGTACAGGTTGCTAAAAATCTAATTTCTTCTCGTTACACACAATTGCGGGTCTCAGGTATCTTGTAACAACACAACATTGACATGTATCATTTCTCATTATTAATCTTTTTTCTTTTCTTTTTTACGGTCGCTTTATTATTATTCATATTATATCTTTATTTAATTTTTTGATAATTTTTATTAATTATAATTAAAAGTATTATTTTTTGCCCCCAGGCCTGATGTGGGTCATTGGCCTGCCAATCGCCTGGTATTTAATGTAAAAATCTGTATTTAACCAGCATCAGACTCAACAACCAAATTTTTTGGTGTGATCAATATCAATGGTAAAAGTCTTATCACATTTAAAAATCAAAATCGGTTTGAATATGTAGCGCCACTTTAAATCCATGGTTTCCTTTCTGGCCCACAGAGGTGCTGTGTGCTTAACATCCATGTGGCCAAACACACTGGGCACTGCCATTACAATTGCCTTAATGAAAAACTAGTTTTAGTGGAGTCTTAAGGAACTTTAGTGTTTAAGGAACTTGCTTAAGCCTGATAAAAGTGAGTAGATTAAATGATTACTGTACCCATATTTTACTCAAGAACACCATCACCTGAAAGCTACGCCATGATAAGGCCTAAAACAATTGACATATTTCTATCATCATTTCTGGTTTCATATGCCTCATTTATTGGTGGCTTTACGCATTTTGGTTATAGGAGAACATTGAAATTTGCATAATGAATATATAACATCCATAAAAATAAGTTGTACATGCACAAGAAAAGCTTTTTGTAAAAGGAACTATTACGTATTTGGAAATGTATGCGTGTTTTTAAAACATTGAAGAAATTGGAAAGGCAATCACCCTCATATGGCACTGGAACCTTACCCTCCCCTATGGCCGAAGTGTTGGTCGGCAATTTATATTGAATAATCTCCTATGATTTTAACAACTGTCCAAATAATGTTTTTTAGGCATCAAGTTCAGCCAAGGTTATAAACATGCTGATATTGTTTCTCAACAACATCACTATTCGTGAATATATATGAGTTTAATGGACATAACCAATCGCAAATAAACTAAGTGTTTATGTCTACCAGGATTGAAATGTAGCAAAAGGTACCAAGTATACAAAGATGGGAAAGACTGCAAACTTGACACAACTGGTTATGTATGATCACACTGTATGATAATAATATTGTACTCATTAACACTCACAGGATTCACAGCACGGTGAGTATATAGATTATTTAATACAGCTAACAGTTTTAGTGGAAGGGTGTACATTTTATAATTTCTTCCATACTTTCACTCACTAAAGCTCTTCCATCAGTTGTTTTGTAACCACAGACCATTATATCAAGGTTTATAGATTTGAAACCTTCATATAATGGACTATACCTGTTCATTAGTTTGATGTCTGTTAATTGGAGATTTTACTGCAAATAACTGGTGTTTAGATATTATATATCATCAACAAGCTTCAACTTTCTCAAATAAACTAGACTTACCTTAATCGGTAGATATTGATGGCTCTAGCTGGCGATCAGCCCCAATTTATGGTGGATCTTCTGACAGCTCTGGCTTTTGGCTTGTTCCATCCTTCTTAGCGGGCCTTTAACTTTCTTCATCAGGAGGCTGGTCAGGCTCACCACGTCTCCCTCAGTACATTATCCTCCTAATTTTAAAAGTTGAACATCGGTCCAGGGCAAGACCCAGCCCATATTTGTTCCTTTTGTTTGCGAGAAATTTAACTCGGCGAGAACTTCTTGTAGATCGGCAGTGCTACGTTTGCTTCCTGACACAAAGTATAAAATAATTGAACAAAAATAGAGTAAAATTATCGTTTCCGGTCATCCAGCAATTTTGGGGAATTTAAGTTTTTACGGAATCCAGTAGTTTGAGAATTCTAAAGACACCTTTGTTCTACAGCATTTCTTCTGTTTGTGATTACTTTCAGAAAATATAAAAAATAAAGGTTTAGGTTAGGGAAAAATCACAAAAAATGGTAATTTGTGATAGAACTGAATGTCAGAATAATCCAAGCAACCTAACCTTGAATCTCACCTTAATTAGACTCAGAAGACTCCGAGTTAGGGTCATGAGATCCTTCTCTCGTCACCCACGGAGTCGCACTGCCTAGCACCTCTCTCTTTCTCTGGGGGAAACCTACTGTTATACCAACTGTGATTGGTTGATCAAATCATATCAACCAATCAATGTCCAGAGAACAACTGCATGTGTGTAATGAGGATGGTAACCAGCCAAAGCGGGGAGCACAGAGGAGCTCTCTTGGACAGTGGAAACAATAACAAGAACTTGGAAAAAATAAGAAGATTTCAACAATTTATTTTTATTTTCACTCTGAAAGTAATGTGAACAGAAGAAATGCTGTGAAGAATAGTGTCTTAGAATTTTCTAAACTACTATTCAAAACTTAAATCCTAAAGTGCTGGATGACTGAAAAAGATAACACCATGAAAAATAAAAGTCAACACCTGAAAACTGATATAGTAGTGGAAACATATAGTGCATGTATCATGATAATCGTTGAGGTTGGGTTCAGAAAACTACGTGATAAGCAAAAGTGTGCATTTGAAACACAGCATAAAGGAAAATTAGTTTTTGTCCACTTTGACCCCAAAAGATGCATCCTAAACTGACCAAAATATACCCCCAAAAACGTGTGAGCGCACTAAAAGATATATACTAGTAACATATATTTACTAATTAATAGATAAAATAAAAATCTGACAGTACTGTACAATATTGTATTATCAATGAAAGTCACAGTAGAATGAAACTTGATGTCTCAGTGATATGCAGTGGGTGGGAGGGAATGTGGGAGGATATTGTGCAGTGGACATCGTGCTAATCTACTCTGGTGATAAAGGAGGTAGTGGTGATGATCATCTATTGGGCTGAATTACTAGGGAGAGAATAAGTGGCGAGATGACGGAGTCACTCGGACTGTTAAATACTGACTACCCACACACAGACACAACAGAACGGCGATGTCCACCCACAAAAATTGATTAGCCGCAGTAAGTCCTCGGCAACGTCGGGCGCTTTTAAGTTGTTTGATTGCTGTAAGCTAAACTTTAGAGACCAAAAAATTCGTTTCGCGTCCTGTTCGGTCAACGTCGTTTTTGCGTCATCATGGACTACTTTCAGCGGTTCACCCTCTTTCATCCTGGCAGGGGCATCACTCGTCCCCAAGCACTGCCAGTCTTTATTGGAAAGGCTTCCACAGTGACTGCTTGAGTGTTTAAGTGTTTTGCTCTTAATAGTCTCTGTAACCATTCAAAATGGCTTCCAAGTGCCCATCAAGTGCTACTGATGCTGGTGTTGTGAACAAGCAGCGTAAGACCATTATGCTACAATAGAGGTTTTAAACCTTTGAGAGGGAGAAGGAGCTACCCGCCAGGTCTCAGTGAATTGCCACCCTCCTGGCTCGCCATCCGTCTCCACCGCTTCAGTACCCACCACACACTCGTGAACCACCTCCAATTGGTGAATGCCAATACCAACTTAGTAGTTGTATATGCATGCACTGTTTTCTATAGAAATGGCAATGATTTTCTGTACATGTAGTATATCATGGGGCAAAGGAGGCTCAGGAACGTTAGTCCCGTATTTTATCCATTTCTTATGGGGAAAATTTATCTGCTTAACTTTGTTTCGTATGTCGGATTTTCAGGAACGTAACCCCGACGTTAAGCGAGGACTTACTCTAAGTATAAATAGCAACACTGTATCATAGTATGAGCTTGGCACATGGGTACCTAACTCTGAGGTAATGGGGTGATTGATAAAGAGTGTCTCTGGTGGGTGGGTGAGTAGGTGAGGCAGGTGGTATGCCACACAGTAGATGATAGAAGCAGTGATCTGGGTTGGCACGTGACAGTGTCACGTGCCAACCCTCCTAGAACTCATCACTTACCCATAATGCCTCCACATCAGCTGCGACTAAAACAATCAGGGTGATGGGCGAAGTTCATCTTGACAGATGAAGGCAACGCCCTCCATGTCCATGTGAATGAAGGTGATGAAAGAGTTGATATCCTGTGGCATGTTTCAGGAACAATTTGTCAAGCTTCGCATATAGCAGCGACGTTGGCGGCAGTTGATTGGACTGTGGTTGCCAATTTGTCAAATTTGTTTGCTAAGTGAAGTTGGAAACAGTAAGGAGGGAGATCGTACCATATTCGGGGAACTTCAGTGTATTGGTACAGTCTGTCGGATGAGTTTCTCTGGTTTTCTAGTGGGTAATGGTCCTAATGGGCCTTCTATTTATGACATCCTTGTTTACAGCTGCAAGCATGGAATACGTTCAATGATTTAAGTCGTGCAATAACACTGCCACGGGGATATCAGGGCACATCTGGAGTTTGTCACTGGTGGGAATCTGTTAATATCTGTTGTTGTGGACGAACAGTGTTTGTCCGCGGCGGGCATAACCTCAATGGCGGCACTTTGAGGCCCTGACACTAGTTAATATTGTCTCGTCAACACTGCGAGTCCTTGTCTCTGGCACTAGAGGTCATCGAAACAGTACTGGTATATTGCAGTAAACACCGCGGTGGTCCTTGTCACTGGCACTTTGAAGTTGACTGACAAGGTGTCACAATCTGGTATAACACTGCTGTGAATCATGCCTGTTTTGTGTTTTTCTCGGAATACATTAATGGTCCAATCATTACTCTGATAACTTGAATGTTTTGCTGATAAATCCGTGTAGTGAGGTAGGTAGAGGCGGGCTATAATGGGGAGGGAGGGGTCAGGGCCAAACAGGCTTGGCCTGGCTACCAATCATGATTACCTATAGGACACGTCTTGTCTCACGGAGGCTGTGTGTGTGTGTGTGTGTACTTTCAAATGACAGTTAAATGTCTATCTTTCCTTCCACATTTGTTTGTTAATTAGTTGTTCACTGCATGTAGACCACCATTCATTTTGTACAATTTGATCAAACATAACCAACCATAATTATCTGAAAGTGGATGGCAAAAATCTCATCGTCAAAACATCCGATTGCCCAGACTGGAATTATTCAGTGGGATGACACCTACGGTAGTTGATCAAAAACCTTAGTGTTAATGACAATAACTCAACCATGTCCATAATGTAGTATGTTAACTCCCCAAACTTTAGTGGCAGTGACTATACCTCAACCATGACAATAACGTATGACACTGAAGTTTTAAGTGCATGACTGAATAAAAGTGGTATACAACATAGTGTTGGAGGATTGTAAGGAAGGCAGCATGGTCAGCGTTCTGCCTTCAAGAACTCTTGTTTGCCAAGCTTCACACTTATAATCTGCAAATATGAATAATTTAAAACAAAAGTAATGTGCCTTAAAAATGTTTGCAATATCATGAAAGATATTCCCAAAATATTTTATCATATACTGTACCTAACCAAGCCTGAGTAAGTTAATACTGCATTGTCCAACCTACAGTAAGTAGCCATCATACAGTAAAGATAATAATACAACTTTGGTGGTAAAGCATCGTAACAAAATCCATCAGAGGTTGTGGTATCAGTAAATCTGCATGAAAACCTTACAGTACTGAATAAATATTATTATTATTGTTAGATTATACCAAAAAAAATCAGATTTAAATCAAAAAAAACCAATTGGTAAGAGCTATAAGATGATGGGTCAGTTAAAATGTGTGTACCATACTGTACACTACTACACTGTTTAGTATGGCATGTGTGTGTCTGATCAGGCCCTACACTAAGTAAAAAAAAAGTAATTGTTTACTATGTCCAATATTTTATAATGTGTACTATCAAAATTTTTTTTGATTTAGTGTTTTGTATATTTAAGTGAGGTTAGGTTAAGTAGACTAAATATATCATTCTAAGTGCTGCTATTGCTAGTAGTGAAGTCTCCATTTATATCTTGAAAAAGATGCAGAAGCCATTAACAATATTCATTGAATACCTACATTAATATCAACATGAAGAGACCTGACACGAAGAAATAGTAATATCAAATAACCCAATAATTCTCCTTCAATATAGCTACAAGATCCTGGGGAGACCAGATTAAATATTTCAAGATCACAGAAAATGTACAACAATGCTGGAGTTACCGGATGTCATGTGTTTGTCAAGTGAAAGTTATAATAGGACGAGATAAAAGATCAGGAATTAATATTAGTAATGAATGTCTTTAACCCATGACAGTGGTTCCTGTCCGTTCATCTGTATTTCTGATAGCTATTCTAATGGTTATGGCTGGTGACATCATTATGCTTCCTTGATTACTGAATGTGGTCACTTGCAAATACATATTACCTAAGTTAATCTAACCATACCGGCTAACTAAACCAAACCAAACCTAAGTTAATCAACCCAACTAACCAAATCAAACAATCTAATATAAGCTAACTAAACATAATTACTTGTATACCAAACCTAACTAACCATACCGTTCTAGAAGGTTGCTCGTTACAGCTCATAAACCTGAAAACCATGTTTCATCAATGGGTTTTTGATAATTGGTTCCAGCTCACCAAAATTGCCTAAATTCAACAAAAAATAGAAAAATACACTTACTTTGAGGTGTGTATGTAGATTATTTTATCTAACCTGTTTTCATCTGTCAAGAAGTTAAGGAGTGAGTGTTGTGTGGAGGTGTGGGTAGAAGGATGAATTGGAAATTGAATGAGAGACAGGTGCAGGGGAAGTGGAAGGAAGGTGGGTACAGGGGGGTTAGGAGATCGCAGCCGTTTACACTTACTATACAAACTTAAATTAGCGATAATTTCATACATAAACCAAGAAGTTATTATAGTCTTCAGTCATGATCAAGCTTTTCATCAACTATTTATGCATAATATGCAATTACCTAAAACAACTATCTGTACATACTTTGTGGGAAACAATTATGAGACCATGGACGATAAATTTTGGTATAAGGCTGTCACTAGTCACATGTAAAATTTTATCGACCCCCACCTGTACAGACAGTTGTTTTTGGCACTGTACCATAATTAAGCTTCCATAACTGAAAACTGCAGCACATACCTCCACCCCACATCATGTCGACCCCATCACCCCGATCTCACCCATCACCCACCCTTTCTCTAACTTCAGAACTTTCCTAGGCTTCCAACACACAGAGGAAACTTTCGCCTACAAAATGGGTAAAAGTAACGCATTGACCCGCAAGAAAACAAACTAGTATAGATCCTGCCTCCCAGTCGCTGAGGAAAATCTTCTCTTATCTATGTGACAGGTGGAAGTTCCTAGAGGTCCAGAAACGTTTAAATGTCTAATGGCAAAACCTTGCCACTGTAAACCGTGACGCTTTGGTGAAATGAGGGAAGGTGATGGAGGTGGGGTGGGGGTCAAGTCCAATGCAGGTCAGGTTGGATGAGTTAGGTTTGGCCATATTAGGTTAGGTTGGGGTACCGTAACTTTCCCCCACCAATCACTGCAGGAATTTTTCGGTGGTGGTTTAATTTCTCTGATTTAGTTAAAATATCCCGCGATATTTTTCTATCAATCTGTGGCGACATTTAATGACAGCTCCATATCCTCTCACTAATCTTTATTCCCTTCATTACTACATCTTCTTAGGTCTTTATTCACTCAGAAGTTCCACTGAAGCTTCTCTCCTGCCTCGCATTTTTACTCACTGATCTGAACTTACCAAGCTTACGAACCTCTTCATCAAATATATGTTGCAGGAATTTCTAGTCATGTTGAGATTTTTCGAAATAAGGTAAGTTACTTGAGGTTGTACTAATTGTAACACTATGATGAGTTGTATTATTGAAAAAAATTATTTACACCTAATATTAAAACAAACAATGGCGAAATCACCCAAACAGCGGCCAAATCACCTTCAAAAACAACATATAAGCATCAAAACTTAGACAGACAGACAACAAATACATGTCCCTCGTAACTGACTCCAGAGGGCTGGAGTAGTGTTACAGCGCACTCTGGTGGCAGGAAAAATTTTTACCATAATATAATTAACTTTTATCATATATGGTGGAACAACTTCCTACCTCCAGTACAAAAATAATTCTCAATTTACGTTTACAAAATTTACTCGGCAGATATTATGGGAGAATTTACTGCACGCCTAATCTGTTAATTTAATTTTAATTATATATAGGAATATAAACCGAAAAAAAAGGCGATACTTTTGTAATTAATGGAGAACAAATGGGAAGATTATCGAGGGCAGATTATAGTGGTAACAGACAATATAATTATTGTTTTTGGTGATCATTCAGTACAAATATTATATATCAGTAATAAGGGGAGATAAGTCAGGATAGAGTATACAGTACGTATTATTAGTGATAATATAGGTTTAAGCATTTATCGTTTTGTACACCGAGTTACATACCAGGATTATAGTAGAGTCTTCCTACAGGGGCACAAGAGGACCGTCTTGTTCGACCATTTATTCCATCGACTGCTACTTTTTAATCGCATCTCCTTGTAAACTTGTAGGGCAAGTGTCAGCTGTAAGGAAGGATAAACATAACACAGACAGTTTAAGTCGTCAGCCATAGTCAGTTCTGAAGGGAAGCTGCTATGACATAAACCAACTTCATCAGCCCTTGTCCGGTTGTTCTGAGGGAGTTGTTCTCCATTAAGCTAGACTTAAGGGAAGGAACTAAAATATTTACATACTACTTTTCGTTTACAGCAGTTATTCGGCGAAGCTTACGCGAAACAATTATAGTTCAGTAAACAGTGGGGTGTTTGTGGTACCCAGGTTCGATCCCGGGCACGCCCTAGTACACCTGAGTGGCATGGGTACCTTACTTTACATTTGGAAATAGAGGCGGTAGTACAGTCCCCGGCCACGCACTGCTTCTTCTTTCCGTCTCGAGTCTTAACATACGGTGTACTGTGTTCTGATGTCCCTAACAGCCCGTCATGTCTGTGGGACCAGCATAAGCATTTCGAGACAGCGGACTCCGTTATAACCTGAGGTAGTAAATTTTTGCCAAATTGAAGCCGTGGGTCACAACAACTACCCCACTCCCTCTGGGGAAGCTGCTACATCACGGAGGGTGTGAAGCCCAACAGCAACCTGTCAAAGTCTAGAAACAAAACACAGCTCTGACTCTATTTGAAGATCCATTCGTTTTTTTTAGGAAATACAGACACTGCAGCGCTGGGTCAGGCCCTCAGGTCTGCACTTGGTTCAGACGAGCTTTTCAAGCCCTCACCTGTCTAAAGGAGTGTGTTACGACCCTTGGCCTCTTAGGGTGTAACAATGTCACAAATTACACTTTGTATAGGTCCAGGAATAAATCCCACCAAATTATCTCCTCATTACTATGGGGTATATTGAAATTCAATGCAGTGGCTTTACTTACCAAATATATTTTAACAAATAAACAAACAATAAAACAAGTATATCCGGATGTACAAAAACTAAATAAATACAAATTAACACTGAACAAATGAACTACTAAACCGAGTGACAAAACAACGAACATCAACGTAATGATTGAACACTTATTTAGTCTAGACATTACCCAAAACAACGTGGTTATCCAACACACGTAACTCATAAACAAATACGGTATTTATCGTTGAATTCTACAGTATGACTACACACAGTCTCACATATAAATCACTATGTAATACTTGGTGTTCTCAAAAGTCGAGCAAGGTTAACACGGTATACCACTAGAGATATTGGTTTTGTCAGCAAGTTACATAAAGTGACAATATGTTGTGTGTGTGTGTTGGAAATTCCGGTACAATTTATCTGTTTATGGCAAAGTGTGGCAGGTCCTATTAATGACAAGTGCCAGGCCTGTCACTAAGAGGAGGATATCTGGTCAGGGAGGAGAGGTGTTGGTAACGGCTGAGGACCTGTAGGAGGTGGTCATAGGGAAATGAGGATGTGGTGAAAGTCAGTTGACCACAAAGTTTACAAACAGTGCGGCCAGGCTCAGGGATGCCAATGTACTACGTGGCGAGGTACAGTGGGGGTGGTGAAGGTGATATGGTATGGTGGGGCGGACAGTAGGGGTGGAAGGAGGCACATAGGCATTGACAACATTGAGGGACACGCCATTTAGTGTAATTGTGATGGTGTGTGCGTCGACATGTCGGTG
>NW_024713801.1:20000-49004 GCF_018991925.1 Homarus americanus
AGTACACCCCTGCACAGCAAGTCTTCAGTTCCCAGCCCCCACCTCTTCAATCTGATGCAACATATCAAGTATACCGTCAATGGCGACGTCGTTTCGAAGACTTTGCTGTTATGTCTGACCTCAATCGAATGCCCCCTCATAAACAACTCATCCAATTAAGATCGTGCATTTCCCTCGATGTTCAACGCCTCCTAGAGCACACGCTAGCCATCCCCCTGACTCCCCCAGGTCAGTGACAGAGGTTTTAAACGCCTTGCAGAGTCATTTCCGTGGCCTCCGCAATGAAGCTTTGCGTTGTAGGGAACTGCTATCCTGCAAACAAGCTTCTGGGGAATCATTCTCAGACTTCTATGCACGACTTAAGGACCTAGCAGCCGAGGTGGACCTATGTACAGGCGATCCTGTAACCTGTGCTGAGATCCAGCTCAAGATGATCTTGCTGATGGGTGTATGTGACGAGGACCTGCTTCAGAAACTCCTCACCCTCGACGCCGCCTCTTCCCTCACCGACTTCGTCACCTGTTGCAGGTCGTATGAGGCCACAAGAGAGGCTGCCTCAGCTATACACTCATCGCCATCTCAAGTCCACGCCGTCTCCACCTACAAGAGGAATCAACGCCAGATGCAGACGACGTCCTCTCCACAGCCCCCGCCACAGTCACCAGTTTCTTCTCCCGAATCCTGCAGAAACTGTCAGCGCCAGCATGGTCCAGGAAAGTGCCCTGCGGCTGATAGTACATGTCGAAACTGTGGGTTTCAAGGCCATTGGCCCCGCACAACTCGATGTCCTGCCAACAAGGCCTCATGCAACGCTTGCAACAAGCAAGGACACTTCGCCAAGTGTTGCAGGTCCACCAAGAAGCCTCCATCTCCAGGTCAAAACGTCTCTTTACAGCCCGACAGAACGTCCACACCACCGTCTCTCAAGAACAACAAAGGATGCCGACGCGTGGATGATGCCTCGAGTGACAGGTCCCCCAAGCCCGTCAATGTTCGTCTGTCCTACGGTACCAACTCTTCCAACCTCCTGATGATACCTGACACGGGCGCGGACATCACGGTGATTTGACCAACACACCTGGACGCCCTCAACATCCCCAGGAGTAGCCTGTCACCCACAGCCATGAACGACGTGCTCACAGCGGATGGGTCCCCGATGTCTCCACCTTTGGGTTGCTTCAAGGCAACACTACAGCTCGGTCCCAAGTCTTGCCTTGCCACAGTCCACGTCCATGAGGGCATCCAAACCCCTCTCTTGTCATGTGGCCATTGTCAGGACTTGGCCATCATCTCATCCGAGTTCCCAAAGCCCATCCTCGCTGTGACACACCTCAACAGGTGTGCAGAGATACCTGTTTCAGCCATGACCACACCTGCTGCTGCCCGGGAGTTCTTTTTTCGTCAGTTCAGCGACGTCCTTGTCTCCAAGCCCGACCTCCAGAAGACGCCGCTCAAGAAGATGACAGGCCCCCCGATGAGAATCCACCTCAAGCCTGGCGCGACGCCTTTCGCCATCCACACACCCAGGCCTATCCCCTTTGCCATACGGGACAAGGTGAAGGCGGAGCTCGATTCTCTGGTGCAGCAGGGGATCATCAGACACGCCGGGGAGGAGCCCTCCGAGTGGTGCCACCCTATGGTCTTGGCACCCAAGCCTGTAGGTGTTCGCATCACAGTGGACCTCACCCATCTCAACTCGCAGGTCTCCCGTCCCGCCCATCCATCGCCTACGCCTATCCAAGCAGTCCGCAGCGTCACCCCGTCTGCAAAGTTCTTTACCACGGCGGATGCACTACATGGGTACTGGCAAGTCGACCTGGCGGAAGAAGATCGCCACCTCACTACATTCATCACGCCCCACGGCCGCTTCCAACACTGCCGCGGACCCATGGGCTTCGCAGCAACGGGGGATGCGTACTGCCTCCGTGGGGATATGGCTCTGCAGGGTGTCACCAACTGCGTGAAGGTCGTAGACGACATCCTGCTCTTCGACGATGATCTCCCGGCCCACTTGAACCGAGTTCATCTGATGCTCACAAGATGTCGTGCCCATGGTATCACCCTGAACAAAGATAAATTTGTGGTCGCCGCCTCCCAAGTTAACTATTGCTGCTACAACATCTCGCCAGAGGGGATCTCAGCTGATGAGGAGAAGGTCAAGGCCATCAGGGACTTCCCTACTCCAGCGAACCTGACCGACCTTCGCTCATTTATGGGCCTGGTAAATCAGCTGGCCGACTTCTCCCCTAAAATCGCTACATCAGCCCAACCTCTACGCCCCCTCATGAGCCCCAAGCGCTCTTTCCTCTGGACTCCTGACCACGACCTAGCGTTCAGGAATGTTAAGAAGGCGTTGCTGTCACCACCAGTCCTGGCACCCTTCGACCCGTCCTTACCAGTGGTCCTCCAGACCGACGCCTCCCGTCTATACGGCCTCGGATATGCCCTCCTCCAAGACCACGGCCAGGGTAGACTGCGCTTAGTTCAGTGTGGCTCCAGGTTTTTGACGGACACGGAGACCAGATACGCCACCATTGAACTAGAGATGCTGGCAGTCGCCTGGGCTATGGCCAAGTGCCGCCTTTACCTGTTCGGCCTTGGGCATTTCACCCTCAGGACGGACCATCGCCCGCTCATACCCATTCTTAATCACTACACGTTGGACGCCATCGAAAATCCTCGCCTCCAACGTCTCAAAGAGAAGACCGCCCCTTACGTCTTTACAGCTGTGTGGCGCGCCGGGAAGCTTCTGTGCATACCAGACGCCCTCTCCCGAGCCCCTGTTAGTCGCCCCACACCTGAAGATGAAGTCGACTGTACCACGGCCGCTGCTCACGTTCGGTCTTTAGTGACACACACAGCCACTTCTCTTGCTGACAAGACGACGACGACGCCCTCCATCGAAGACAATAGGACTCTCCAGGAGCTTCGCATCGCCGCCGCTCAAGACCCGGCATACGTCCAACTCCTCGACTACGTCTCCGCTGGATTCCCCACCAACCGCTACGACATTCACGCCTCCGCCCTCCCCTTCTGGAAGCTAAGGGATAGCCTCTATGCGGACGGAGAGCTGGTGTTGCACGGCCCCAGGATCGTCGTTCCCGCTGCCCTCCGCCGGCGCACCTTATCCCGCCTCCATGACAGCCACCGCGGCGTTGAAGCCACCAGGCGCAGAGCCCGTCAGACCGTCTTCTGGCCTGGTATTGACGCCGATATTAAGAGCACGGTTGAGGCCTGTGAGCCTTGCCAGCAACTCCAGCCCAGCCAGCAACAAGAGCCGTACCTGTGCAATGACCTCCCAAAGCGGCCCTTTGAGTCCGTGTCCGCCGACTTCTTTAATGTGGCCGGAAAGTCTTTCCTGGTGGTCGCCGACAGGCTCTCTGGATGGCCCGTGGTAGTTCCCTGTGGTCGGGACACCACCTCTTCCAGGGTCATCCGGATGTTTTGTTGCTTCTTCCGGGAAGTCGGAGTGCCTCTCCGCCTCCGAACCGACGGTGGGCCCCCGTTCAACAGCCACGAGTTCAAGAGCTTCGCCGAACGCTGGGGCGTCCACCACATCGTCACCTCCCCTCATTACCCGCAGGCGAATGGCCACGCCGAGGCAGCGGTAAAGTCCGTAAAATACCTCATCCTCAAGACAGCACTGACGGGGAACCTGGACTGCGAGGAGTTCGACAAGGGCCTACTGGAACTCCGTAACACCCCTACCCCTGCCGGACGCTCTCCTGCCCAGGTGTTGTATGGCCGCCCCCTTCGTACTTGTGTGCCTGCCCACCCCCAGTCCTTCTTAGATGAATGGCAGATCAAGGCGGACGAGTGTGACCGCCGTGAGGCTGCCCGGATGGCCCAAGTGACAAGCCACTATGACGCCCACGCCCGCCCCCTTCCCAGGTTGACCGTCGGCCAGCAAGTACGAATCCAGGACCCGACGCCACACCGCTGGGACAAGGTCGGGGTCGTCATGGGCCGTGGCGAGTCTCGTTCGTACCAAGTCCGCCTCCCCAGTGGTCGTGTGTGGTGGCGAAACAGACGCCATCTCCGCCCAGTGCCATCCTCTAGTGACGAACCTTCCTCCCCGTCCCCTGTGTCCCCTTGCCCAGACCAGGAACGAAGGTCGTCAGTTGATCCTCCCATTGTCCCTCGCCGCTCCCCCCGACTCATGGAAAAAGAGTCCGTAGCCGCTCGAGATTGCACTACGAGCGTAAAGGGGGAGGGAGGTGTATAGATATGTACATACCAAGATATGTGAACACGCCTGACGCCAGGACTCTTGTTACCATTCATTGTACCATTTATTCACATGTCCGTATTACTACATATTATTATAGCATGTCTGATGTCTATGCTTATGTCTAATGCCTATGTCCATTTACTATGTCCCGATGTACTATGTCTGTACCGCGCTAGTCGAGTAATTAGAAGACCTCATTTATTGTCCTAGTAATGTCTAGCAACTCTCCTTGCCTAGCTAGCTAATTTCCTTCAGATCGGCTCCGGCCTACCTACGGTCCGGGGTCCCTAGTAATCGCTCCTGTATCGGTTGGCTATCACGCCCAGTCTTGTACACTTATTGAATATACCTACTGCTCGTGCCCTGGAGTTTCAAGAACCTTGTCTAGGATTACATCCACACCACAGTGTTCAGTACAGTGTTAGTTAGAATCTTTTGAAGTAATCTCGTAACTATCTTGACGAAACAGGCAGTACAAGGGTGGTTGCATTCGTAACATTATATTGGTGACAGCGAACTATACGTTAATCCACGCCCTCCTCACTTAGTTATTATAATGGTAGCAGTGAACTTAACGTAAACTCACGCCTTCACTCGGTTAGCCATAACACCTGGCTCGTCTCATCCTTCATTTGATTCAGTCTAAGTATTGTCTACAATTGTGTAATAAGTAATTCCTGTGTCGTAGCGTCGTAGCGTGAAAAGTGTCCTAGTGTGTCACCTTTACAGCTCAAGTAAATGTCTCTCGTTGTGGTATACGCGAATTGCTTCTAGCAAAACACTCCCAGAATATGTTCAGTGCTTAATATAATTTCTCAGTGTTCCCAGCGTTCTGTGAAGTTCTCAGTATCCCAAGTGCATTTTAATTGTCGGTCAGTGTTAAATGTACCCATTGTGTTTTAGTGATAGTAGCTGTGTCTATACTAACTGTTATAATTTAACATGTCTTACAACCTACATCCTCCTCCTTGTCCTAATCCTCACCTCACCCTCCGTACCCATCCGTTCCCGCCTCGCTCCGCCCCACCCCGCCCCGCCACTCTACACCTCACCCCACCAGGCGTGCATCATGCCCGAATGTTTCTCGCCCCGCTCCGCCCCGCCCGTGTGACCACCAATGTTTTGTCCTGTGAGTTATGCTTCGAAATCGGTGGTTAGTGTTACTTAATATTGCGATAATTACAGAGCTTCACTCAGTGTGTTTTTATGCTAGTATGATTTGTAATGTACTCTTTGACGCGTAGTGATAAATAATATTCAATGTAGTGAGCAGAGCTTAACTCCCCGACCCAGCCAGATGAGAAAATTGTCGTGACGGAAATAATAGTTACCAAACATTGACATAACGTATAAAGTAAACTTTTTTTTTGCGAATGCACTTCCAACTAATCCATCATCCCTTTAGGATTGTTTCTCTGGCAAATATCACACACAGTACCGCCCCATGGCTAGCCGGAATCCAACCACAGCACATATAAGCAGAGAAGAAGAAGCGTGATGAATGCAGCACTACACCCGCCACTCACCACCGCCACTTCTTTCAAGTCCTCCCTGGTCTAGGATTAAGAAGATTTTATATTTTTCTACTTTAGGAAGTTAAGGAGTGTGGAATGCAGCGCCACACAACGAACCCTGGTGAGCCCAGCCAGGGAGGGATTCACCACTGTGGAAGGTGTAAGACAGGACGGTCTTTGGTCTCGCCGACACTCACGTACGGAGGGCGAGCCCTGGTCAACGGAACCTGCCTTACAGTCATCTAAGGAGACGACAGCCCAAGCAGTGGACCGGCTTTCATCCCGGCCGGAGGGGGCCGACGGCAGATGAACAGAAAATCGTCTGGAATATGTTGAAAATGATGATGTTGCAGAGAAGAAATACAGATGGAGCAGAAAAATTCATCTGGAATATGAAAATGCTCTAAACGTAGAGGACGCGCAGGTGAACAGAAAAATCATCTGGAATATTATAGAAACCAGGAGGAAGTGTGAAGAAGTCAGATGTGGTGACACGACCTACAAAGTGTGGTATTGAAGAAAGAAAGACGTGCTATGTGACGAAAGAAGGTAGAAGACGTCCTGTGCTGACATCAGAAGAAAGTCGACGATGAAAAGGTGGATCATCAGAAGGACCAACCGACTACCACTGTTGTGCTGCCGGCATTCCTTATTTTCAGATACCAGCTGGACGGAGGACTTGAGCCATGCTGGACCCAACAAATGTACTGATGTTGTTGATGTTGTTGATGTGTAATAAAAAGAGATAACACCCTAACATGTGAAGTAGGAGCATTTTTTTATGTACTTTGAAGTATTTCATTCTCTGATTTTTGTTAACATGTACTACAAAGAATGTTTTTTTTAAAGATTAGTCACTTTTTCTATAAGTTCATTTGATCAATGTTTTGTATTACCAAATGCAATGTTGTAGACATACTACTGAGTGGGACGAATTCTTATTTTGACACGGCCTGGTTAGGCAATGTAACGCCTGTTTTTGTTTGTAGAATGTAATTTGCAAGTTTGCCTCGGACACTATGCTAGATATGAAGGATCTTTAGATCACTATGTTCACTTACTGTGTATGTATTTTTTTTTTTTTCTCCTGTCATAGAAGCTTTAATCTTGGCGGGAGGTATAGTAAGCTTTGTCAGATCAAACTATGCCAGTAGAAAAACATACATCTCTAGTGTTATAATTTGTAAAATGTAAGGATGCATTATCGCCTCAGGGACTATATTAGATACTGCACATGATGTTACTGTCTACTTAAAATGTGTCATCAGTGCTCTGAGCATGAAAGCTTTGGTCTTGGCGGGAGGTGCAGTGATGGGTTGTCAGACCACAGCTTACATCTCAGAAACAGTCCAGACTTGACCCGACATTAGGGGGGTCAAGTGTAAGGGTATCCCTCGTGGCTGACCAAGGGTTATAAATCAGCCAGGCTCCCCTCCCATGTCACACATGTAAGAAGGCGCCGGCCGACTCTCTCCCAATATACACAATAACCTACACCGCAGAAGAAGTCCAGACCTGACCCTACATTAGCGAGGGCAAATGTAAGGAGACCCTTCGCCGCCGCCCCCCCCGATCAGCTCAACCTGACGGCTCGCCTTCCAATATATAGGACGTCCTAGTCCTCACTCTAGGGAGAGAGAGAGAGACAGAGATAGTGTGTGTGTCTTGTAACCAAGAAGGGCCAGCTACCACGTCCCCAGTCCCGCTCGAGAGAAGCCCGCCACTAAGTGTAACGAAGTCTCAGCCGGGTCCATCGACAGAGTGCTGTCAACTCAACGTGTAACAGTAAGTGCTGGCTGTGTAGACTGTAGAAGTGCAGTGATCCCGAACCTCCCCAACGATCGACTCAGTGAAGTGCCCATTCTAATTGTGAGGTTAGGTTATACGAGAATACCATAGTCTATCATAAATTGTGTACGAACCCCCCCATTAATCCCCCCTATTGAACTAGTAAAATAAAGCTGTAACACGCATTGGTGTTTTATATACTACACTTGTACTGTGCCTGTGTTAATATACAGTGTTGACATCACACCCTCGAGACACGCTACCATTTCCTCTCGCTATAATACTCTACTACTATAACCTCCTAACTTACCTCTTCATGTGAGATTTTGTCTCATTACATATATATATACATATATATATATATATATATATATATATATATATATATATATATATATATTTATATATACATATACATATACATATATATATATATATATATATATATATATATATATATACATATATATATATATATATATATATATATATATATATATATATATATATATATACATATATACTCACATATATATTATATATATATATATATATATATATATATATATATATATATATATATATATATATATATATATATATATATATATATATATATATATATATATATATATATATATATATATATATATATATATATATATACAAGGGAGACGGTACACGGGCAACAAGGAGACGGTACACGGGCAACAAGGGAGACGGTACACGGGCAACAAGGAGACGGTACACGGGCAACAAGGGGAGACGGACACGGGCAACATAGGGAGACGGTACACGGGCAACAAGGGAGACGGTACACGGGCAACAAGGACGGTACACGGGCAACAAGGGACACTACACGGGCAACAAGGAGACGGTACACGGGCAACAAGGAGACGGTACACGGGCAACAGGGGACGGTACACGGGCAACAAGGAGACGGTACAGGGCAACAGGAGACGGTACACGGGTAACAAGGAGACGGTACACGGGTAACAAGGGGACGGTACACGGGTAACAAGGGAGACGGTACACGGGCAACAAGGGACCACGGGTGGCAAGGAGACGGTACACGGGCAACAAGGAGACGGTACACAGACAAGGGAGACGGTACACGGACAAGGGAGACGGTACACGGGCAACAAGGGACGTGCACAGATGGGAGACATGGGTAACAAGGAGACGGTACACGGTAACAAGGGACGGTACACGGGTAACAAGGGGACGGCACGGGTAACAAGGGAGACGGTACACGGTAACAAGGAGAATTGGTAACAAGGAGAGGCGTACACGGGCAACAAGGAACACAGGTAACAGTGAGACGGTACACGGGTAACAAGAGACGGTACACGGGTAACAAGGAGACGGTACAGGGTAACAGGAGACGGTTGGGTAACAAGGAGACGGTACACGGGTAACAAGGGAGACGGTACAGGGTAACAAGTGAGACGGTACACGGGCAACAAGGGAGACGGTACAGGCAACAAGGAGACGGTACACGGGCAACAAGGAGACGGTACACGGGTAACAGGAGACGGTACACGGGCAACAAGGGAGACAGTGCACAGGTAACAAGGAGACGGTACACGGGCAACAAGGAGAGTACACGGGTAACAAGGGAGACGGTACACGGGTAACAAGTGAGACGGTACACGGGTAACAAGGGAGACGGTACACGGGCAACAAGGGAGACGGTACACAGGTAACAAGTGACGGCCATCTTACTACTAAACATTATACGGCCCTTAAGTTCACAGGTTTAAACTCAATTATTTTATCCCCAGACTATATAATGACGGTCAGTTTGTAGTTTCGACCAACCATAGCTCTCGAGTTGAGCAATGTGTTTTTTCCGATGGTTTAGACAATTTTAAGGCACTTTTTCTTCTATGACATTTCCCCCGCAAATGACCTAAAACACCTCACCTAACCTACCAGGGGGTCTCCATCCCATTGTCTCCCCCGGTATATTTAAGTCATTTGCGAGGGAAACGTCATAGAAGTAAGGTGTCTTAAACTTGTCTAAACTACTGAATCCAATAGTTAAATTCCTAAGATTCCCGGATGACCGAAACTAAAATAACGATTATTTTTTTGGTCATTTCCTCAAAAGTTTTGTATGAACGTGGGCCCGATTCTTCCCAGTTACGTAACTTTTGGGGTAGTTGAAGTGAAGGGATTCGTACATAATTCAAGTACTACATAATTCGTAACCATTGAGAATCAAACCAACGATCATTCAACACTTTTGACTGAAAATTACGGTATAAATTAATCTCTAATGTATTGAAATTAAGTCACGGGACTGTGTAACATAAGTTCAACTTATGACGTATTGTTGACGACGAGAAATATTTATTAAGCAACATTTTACTCAACTTACCTGGGTCACTAGAGTATTTGTCAACAATGAGGAAGAGTTGATCAGTCTTGTTCCCACATCGTAAGTTTCCAACAATATTTCGAAACAACTTCACCGGCTTCTCTCTCCTCCCAAACTTCACCTAAGTCTCCTTATTGTACTATATAGTGTTGTTTATAAGAGCATTGTGATGTAGGACACCTGACGAGCCTTACAACACAGGGTTTATTAATGTACTTTATGGTCGGCCAGGTAGAATAAGTTCACTTTTCACGAAGTCACTCAGTGGACCGTCCCGCCACTCACAACCATCTACTACTCTACTCTTACAACAAAATCATGAAGAATTGAGTAAGGGAAGCTAATCCTTTACACTATACTGTTAATTTAATAATGCCAAATGGCCTCACAAGCGCCACCTGTGACAAGCGCTACCTGTTGCCCAGGTAGTAAACTATAAATTAAGAGAAAACGTTGTTAAGAAAACGGAGACCAGCGCTTGAGCTGGCCCAGTGGAGTGGTATCAACCTTTCCGACTGATATATCGCCAATTAAGTTCTATTTATTAAGTAAAAGTTAATGAAACAGTTTAATATTTACAACTTAATAAGCATTTATAAATATTTATTGGGATTTTCTCTTAAATTATATTACAATGACTAATTCTTCTCAACGACTCGACCGCCAATCTTCAACCTGTATTGTGTAGTGTTTGTGAGCTGAGCTCTGAATCACTCGGCCAAGCATAACATCAAGTGTGAAAAGACGACAAACAGACAGTGCGCCACCTAGAGCCGGAGTAGCCAACTAAAAGTAATCGCCCAATGTCTCTTATCACACCACTCATGTTTTACAGGAGTCATATTTCCTTAATAGATCTTCCTTGACCAAGAAAATCGACCTTGTTACCTCTGACACATGTATTTTGTGGTGAGTGAGGGAGGGTGAGGAAGGTGAAAGAGAGTGAGGGGGGGGTGATGGAGAGTGATGGAGGGTGAGGGAGAGTGAGGGAGGGTGAGGGAGAATGAGTACAAGTAATATAATAAAGGCTCTCCATAATAAAATAATCCTCACACTTCACGTTAACCCGCCTCTACTACCAATAACGACCAGTGTACTCAGAGTCTAATAAGTTTCCAGCTGACAGGACAAAATAGGAGCCTCACAAACTCAATAAAATAAACTTAAGAAATGACAGAAATATCAATTACCAGCTAATTGGTTAAGAAAGGAAACATCTAAATGGGTCTCTTCTTAAGCTATTGGGAAAAATGATGGATTTTCAAGGATCACTCCATTAATCTACCCCTTTTATGGTGGATTATCTTAAGTTACGACATGCAGGTGGATTCTAAAAGATTCTTAAGTTAATTTATCGTCATGATTACCGATGTAAACACACACCAAACAAAGGTTCTCTTAGTCTACAGCACAAGGAGAGGTTCTTGAAGATTCTTAAGTGATATTTTCTCCCTAACAAGTGATGCTCTATCGGACACTCCTCACAGGTAGAAGTACGTGGATGACTGCACTGTGGGGGTCTCAGTGGACAACACCGCACCAGACTACTCATCGCTACTAGGCACCCTGGACAGGCTACAGGCATGGACTACGGAGAACAAGGTCACCATCAACCACACCAAAACCGTAGTCATGCACATCAATACCGCCATCACTCCAGTGCAAGCCCCAGCAGTCACAGTGGGTGCCCATCCTCTCCAGCTGGTGCAGTCTGCCAAACTCCTGGGTGTAACTATAGACAACAAACTTGACTGGAAGGCCCATGTAAATAACACAGTCAAGACAGCCTCGTACCTTCTATATACTATACCATAATAGTGTTTTGTTGAATACTATACACTATTATAGGATAATATAAAATAGTATGTTATTATGTGTTATAAAATTAAGTCTTATGTTATTATTATTATTATTATCATTATTATTATTATTATTATTATTATTATTATTATTATTATTATTATTATTATTATTATTATTATTATTATTATTATTATTATTATTATTATTATTATTATTATTATTATTATTATTATCATTATAGGATAATCTAATATAATACTAAGTTGCCCGCCCGATTTCCTCTCACCGTGTCAGAGCTGGGCGGAGCACATTGGCGGCAGTGTTGTTTGTGCCCCGCCCGATTGCCTTTCACAGTGCCTGAGCTGAGGAAAGCACATTGGCAGCGGTGATGTTTGTGCTCCGCCCGATTGCCTTTCACCGAGCCAAAGCTGAGGAAAGCTCATTGGCGGCGGTGTTGTTTGTGCTCCCCCCGATTGCCTTTCACCGAGCCAGAGCTGTTGAGAGCATATTGGCGGGCGGCGTGTTATATGCCACGTTTTGTTTCGCATTGGGTGTACCGCTCAGCTTGGGAGTAAGAGATTTCATAGAAAGAAAGTGTGAGTGCAAAGCACACCTTTCCCTCTTAAATATAGTGATTTTATACATTATACTAGTATAATATTTTGCACTCAAATACTATACACTATTATATAGTTTATTATTATGCTTTTTTGTATGATTTCATAGGAAATTTTTAAACAAAATAACATACACTAATAGAGAGTTTATTATTACATTTTATAATATTATTTCGTACAATATTTGGTAATAAAACAGTATACACTAGTACAGTATATTATTGGGGTTTATAGCATTATGTCGTCTACTAGTATAATATTTTGCACTCAAATACTATACTGTACACTATTATATAGTTTAATATTATGTTATTTATTATTGTTTCGTATACAATTTTGTAATAAAATAATATACACTATTAGAGAGTTTATTATTATGTTTTATAGTAATATTTCGTATAATATTTGGTAATACAATAATATACACTAGTATAGTTTATTATTAGGGTTTAGAGCATTATGTCGTATAATATTTGGTAATAACTAACTATCTACCTATCTCTCTCTCTATCTATCTATCTATCTATCTATATAAAATATAAAAGTCTGTCTGTTAGTGTGTCCACACGAGAATCTCGGAAAATAATGTTATGATCTGTAGTGATGATGGATGGTGTTATATGTAATGATAATGACTGATGTTATGTGTAGTGATGCTGGGTGGTGTAATATGTACTGATAGTGGATGATGTTATATGTAGTGATGGTGGATGATGTTATATGTAGTGATGATTAGACAATAAAAGAATGAATGTTTAATGCTAAGAAATTATACTTTGCTCTACCGTTGTAGCACAAACCATGGTAAAACTTTCATACCACGTTAATGAAGTATTGATGGAAGAAGATCTTTGTAGGAATGAACAATGAGACAAGGTGTAGCCTCCCGGATGGCGGCGTTTCTGCTATTAATATATAATAATGTAATAGAACAATCTGTTCGTCTCTACCTGTATTACCTTTGGGATAGCTCAGGATCCCATACCCCTTTTCCTTACCCTCCATACGCTTGGTTGCGTTAGGTTACGTCAGGTCAGGTTAGGTTAGGTTAGGTTAGGTTAGGCTAGTTTAGGTTAGTTAATGTTATGCTATATGAGGTTACTTTACGTTAGGTTAGGTTAGGTTTGGATAGGTTTGGTCAGGTTAGGTTAGATTAGGTTGGGTTATGTTAGTTTAGGTTAGTTTATGTTATGTTAGATTACGTTACTTTAGGTCAGGTTAGGTTATGTTAGGTTTCGTTACGTTTCGTTACTTTAGGTTACGTTACCGTAGGTTACCTTAGGGTACTTTAGGTTAGGTTGACTTGAATTATATTAAGTTGATTAAAGTTGAGTTGAGTTTAAATAAGTTAATTTTATTTTAGATATCTTAAGTTAACACTAACACTACAGCTAAGCGCCACCAATACCGAAGAGTGTACAGTGTAGCTCGATGAGGTAGAGGATGATTTCACCATACGGATGCATGACGAAAACTACGTCCTGGTAGGGGGAATGCTTGCTGCCTGCCTGGATTATCTCTCTCTCTCTCTCTCTCTCTCTCTCTCTCTCTCTCTCTCTCTCTCTCTCCCGTGAACTCCCTGCTCTGTATTGTAAACTTTAAAGTCCTCTATCTCAATTAGTTATGAACTTTGTAAACATATTTCTTAATATATTTTATGCTTCATATAAATATATCAACATATCCAATAATCATTTAAATATTCAACCAAACATCTAGCGATCGTTTGATGAAGTTCTGAAAGAGACTTGGAAGGGCCGTTCACTGTTCAGAGATGCACGGGACCTTTCCAGCGAGTTGAGAACGGACATTTCAATAACAAAAGAAAATTTTGTGTCTTTACTTACATAGGAAGTTTTTTATTTATATATATCTATTAGGGTTGCTCATTTTTTCACACTTTTATAACATTGTGGGTGGGGGTGTTTTTTCCCATTATTTTGTTACTCCTGAATTCATTGGTGCCAGAATTAATGAAATCCAACATATTCTAGGGGTCGCGAATCCAAATATAAAAAATGAATTTTTACGCGAGGTACCATGTATACTTCATTTTTAGTCCATATAACATGGTACCTCGTGTTTCATACCAGCTGGATTCGGAAAATGCTACTGACATCCACATAAGCAGTACGGGAAGTTCCCAATGAGAGGTTCACGGCGCCATCAGCTCGATGAACAGGCCTTGTGTGAAATATCACATAGTCTCGAACTGCTTTTAGTGCTCTTGTGGTATGGTCGGTAGCGTTCCCTGGTCCCATGCATTAGGTCCAGGGTTCGAGTTCTGGCTGATGAGGTCGTTGATTATATGTTCAAAGTCCGCGTGTTATATGGACTAAAAATGAAGCATACATATATGTATGTAGTCATCAATAAAGAAATCTCGTAAACAATGATACAATCAAGTAATCAATCGATTTAGCGTTTCTTCGAAAATGAAGATTTTAATTATTCATTAATATAGTTATATATATATATATATATATATATATATATATATATATATATATATATATATATATATATATATATATATATGTATGCGTGATCTATATATATGCTGATAACCACAAGGAAAGAAGAAAACACGAAGTTCCCAAGCGCTTTCGTAATTCACATCTTCAGGGGTGAGTACAGACTAAAGAGAAGTACAAAACAAGGTGTATATATACAGAGGAGGGTGAGACCAGGTCCACAATGGTCAGGTATTAGGTAATGACCCTACTAATCTTTAAATAGCACCGCAACGGTCGGTAGTCAGGTCAGAGGGTAAGGTGACCCAACCTTCTCACCTGGTTACAAATCTTCTTAATTACAAAATTGTCCAGTTTGTACATGCCATTACTCAAATTCATGTTGAATGCTTCGGTATGTTTAATGAGACTAGATTCTATGATGTTCCTACTATCAATTGAATTACAAGGTAATATTGAGGAGGCATTATCCCAGTCAATGCAATGCTTGTTGTCCCTCAAATGAACAAACAGAGCATTGGATTCCTGGCCTGTCCTAACACTATATTTATGTTGTTTAAGTCTAGTTACAAGATCTTTACCTGTCTGGCCTAAGTAAAACATATTACATTCCTTGCAAGGAACTTTATAAATGCAACCAATTGTGTTGTTGGGGGAGTTCTTGATTAACATTTGTTTAACAGTGCATGAGTTTTTAAATGCCACATTGACGTTCCAGGTTTTTAGTTGTAAAGGAATGTGTGAGAAATTTTTGTGAAATGGTAATATTAAGATATTCTTATGGTCATGGGTGGGCTTGGGATCAGTTCTATAAAAAGTTTTCTTAGTAATGTTTAGGCATTTGTCTATGAAAGATCTAGGGTATTTAAGGTTTGAGCCAATATTATATATATATTTATATTCCTCATCAATGAATTCCGGACTGCAAATTCTCAAAGCACGTAAAAACATTGTTGAAAATACTGACTGTTTGACTCTATTATGGTGGGCAGAATAATAATGAATGTATGAACACACATTAGTTGGTTTTCTATAAATACTGAACTTAAAAGTGTTACCTATTCTGTGTATCAGACAGTCTAGGAATGGCAATTTACAGTCTTGCTCTAATTCCACAGTGAATTTGATCGAGGGGGCTAAGTTGTTAAGTTGTGGCAGGAAAGCTTTTAGGTCCTCATTTTGTACTCCACTTAGTTCTACTCACCCCTGAAGATGTGAATTACACGAAAGAACTTCTGTATATATATATATATATATATATATATATATATATATATATATATATATATATATATATATATATATATATATATATATATATATATATAAGGATGTGTATGTATATATTTTCAGATCTTCCTATACAAAATAGATTTTGGTATTTATCTATCTATCTATCTATCTATATATATACTGTTACGAACCATCAATTGTCCTGATCTACCAACCCAGCACTACGAACCACGCCATTTATTGTCCTGATCTACCTACCCAGCACCACGAGCAACGCCATCTAGGGAAGAAACCCGTGTATGACTACTCTTAGTTACCAGTCCGGGGTTTCCCTTCTCCATATCCTGGTTGTTGCGTCACCTCCTCCAAGTCTTCTTCATAAGCTCCAGTTCGATGAGAGTTCAGTTCACTCTGGGAAGTGACCACAGGATCACCTATCCTGGAAACCTACGGCACAGTGACTACCTACCGTCTTCTACAATACTCAGCCTTACTCGTCAGCCATCTCAGCTCCGCACTTAAGTATTTGTAATCTTATATTGCTTTCCCCCCTCCACCTTGCTTCAAATTATTTTACGTTGTATAAATATGTATATACTGTTAATGTTTAGGTTAAGTATGGTTATGGTAAATTATAGAAAGCTGAATATTTTGTAAAGAAATTTATGGTACTTTATTATACACTACAAAAACTCGCATCCTTTGTCTACCCTTTTATAGTCCGATTGTCTTTGTTTTTTTATTGTTGTTGCCTGTTGGGATCTGGGTAGACCTTTAACTATATTCTAAATCCCCAATTCGTAACAAATTGGTGTCAGGTGTGGTGTCTTAAATTTACTAACAAAATGAATTGTCCGTGACCCGTGGAAGGATAGCGTCTGTGACTGGGATGAATGAGACACACTGTAAAATTTAGACACTTATATTCCCTCCAACACTACAAACACAATCAAATAATGGTACACCAAAATGCGCACCTCTTAACTTGAACTTAAAACACTACTCTGGGGAATAAAAGTTATACATGATATTGAAATTATTAGAAACTTAGGCAACAATAAATTTGAAGTAGTAAGAAATGTTGCTTGCACACATGAAACAGGCCTTAAGGGTTTTCACAGAATAATATCCACCACTGCGGAAGTGGTATAAAAATAAGAAATTATTAATTCCACCATGAATAGGCCTAAAGGGCACTCAATATAATTATGTTACACCAACAGATGCAGGCCTTAAGGGTTTTCAACAAAATAATATCAATCACTGAGAAAATGATATTAAAAGATGAGAAATTAATAACTCTACAATGAATAGGCCCTAAGGGCACTCAACAAAATTATATCAAGCACTGAGAAAATGGTATTAAACAAATAAGAAATTAATAACACTACAATGAATAGGCCTTAAGGGCACTCAATATAATTATGTTACACCAACAGATGCACACCTCCTAACCTAACTTAAACACTACTCTAGGGAACAAAGGTTATATCTGAGATTGAAACTATAAAGAAATATTAAATGCGCACAGCATACATTAGTAACTGAAAAAATAGTATTAATTACACACAAAAATATAGTCACTATTATAAAGACGTTACTGAGTCCGATACCCGTGAACCATGCTCCCTAACCTAACACACACACACACAGATTCCACCTGCACTCCGTAGTCGTTTAAGGCACAACCAACAGGCACCCGTAGTTGAAGGCCCAAATCAGCCTTTCTCCACCTTGGAAAGTGTACCTCTAAACTCCACTGACTCTTGGCCCCAGTGTGCGACCCTGTATCACTAGGCTAGCTTCACTTTACCCCCAGTTCATCCATGATGGGGAAGGGAGTGAGCCAATCAGACCTTGTACAGTTGAGAGAAGCTTTAGCTTCCCGTTAGCAAGAGGGTTTCACTAAGCTGCTTGAGACATGTGGTATTGTGAGCCGAGGTAGAGGAGAGCTGATGACCCCAACGATCGTCCCGTCGTCAGCTGGGCACCCAGACGGCTAGATTCACTCAAAAGATCCTTTGATACCCCGCTAAACAGTGACAGGCCTACACTTATCGGTTCAATGGCGACAATCGCCACCCTCAATCATCAACGGCAGTCTCAAACGGCAGTCAATCTCTCGCAGTCATCACTCTCTCAGTCAATTTCTCGCAGTCAAGTGGGTTCTGATGGAAACCCTGAAATGAACTCACTGTTAGCTCTTATTAACTTTATCACTGCCCTATCTAAACCCTGTCTGAGATCGAATATGACTTACTTGTTATACTGCAATAGCGCAACACAGGTGACTAGACCACTTGACTATTTCTGTGGACGGACGCGCAGGGATGTCCTGTAGGTCCAATCGCTTTCACGTGACTGAGGACCAGCCAGCGTCGCGTCTCTCCAAGGCGCTAGCTTAGGCCTACGTGACATATTTTCCGCCTAACTAATAACTCCTTGGGACACCCGTAACATTATTCAGACTGATAAATGATCTATAATAATTCCAAATTCAATAACAGTCCCTTAACTTCATGAATCGCATCATTATTAATTCGGCAAATTACATTCAATATCATATAGGCCTAGTTCCACAACCTCTCACTATGTGCGGGGAGCGCTCTCTTCCCTCAAACGAACTTGAAAGCTCAGTATCGCCAATGGCGCGGCGTTTGAAATTACACTGAAATTTCTGAATATTACATATATATATATTATACTATGTTTCTATCTATCTATGTATGTACTTCATTTTTTATATAAATGTATGTAACTATTCTTAATAAATATATCTAGTGTTAGCCTTTGTACCCAGTGAAAACTACACCAGTTACTTAACATGGTAACGGAAGGAGGGTGGGTCGCTTACAAACCAACACACAACACACCCCTATGGGAGGAAAGGTTACTATGGCAAAACACACACAACCCCCTTCCGGGAGAGTCACCAGCGACGACACCACCCACCCCTTCCTTCACAGTCTTCAGAACTTCACAAGTGTTCTCAAAAAAAAAAATAAAAATACAAGGATCACCAAGCCTTACAGGGGGTCGGTAGGGGTCCTTTTAACGTCGCCTTTAGGTCGCTTTTAAGTCGCATAATATTTTTTACTATACTATATAAAAATAAAATATAAAATTGTAATCGTTTCTACCTGCATTACCTTTGGGATAGCATGCCTCCCCTAACCACATGTACTTACTCTCCTTACGTTAGGTTAGGTTGACTTTAATTATGTTGAATTCAGTTTCTTGTAGATATTTTAAGTGAACAGCTTAGCCCCAACAGTACCGAAGAGTGTAGAGGATGATTTCGTCATAGGGATGCGTAGGGAGAAGTCTTAATGGAGGATGGTGCTGTGCCATCTACAACACCCTGACCCACCGGCAAATCAGCAAGCAACATTTATTCATACTATTTTTAACTGTGAACTACAAACTCCGTCCATCGCTTATTTCCTTAGGCTGGCATACCTGTGCTGGAATTGGGACACGAATTCCCCTTGTTAAGTTAAACAGACACTTCTGCTGCTGCTGCTGCAACTGCCAATACACCAAAGAGGATGATTTCGCCATAGTGTGGCGTGACGAAACCTCCGGTGGCCAGGTAGTGGTGGCTGCCTGGATTATTTCTTTCTCTGTCTCGTATTGACTTAGGCTGTCATGGTTAGGTTAAACAGACACTTCTGCAATGGAGCAGGCAGCTAGACGCTACTGCTGCCGCTACAAAGGAGGATTTCGCCATAGGGGGGCGTGACGAAACTTCCGGCCTGGTAGGGAGAAGTCTTAATGGATCGCAGTGAGGATGCTGCTCTGCCATCTACAAAACCCTGACCGGTGCGTAAGTCGTCTACGAACGATTCTGTACGGCACATCAGAATTCGGGCGATCCGCATTTGGGACGGGAGAGCCGGCACTGATGACATGACTCCCCCGAGTTCCCCTTGCATGGGTCCATTCTCCGACGGTGCGGCGAGCCGCCCGCCAGAGTCTCGTAATATCTTTGACCGTCCCAATGTGAGCTGTACGCGGTATCGTTGCTTTTCTAACCGGGAGGCTGCCTTAGAGGCTTTCAGGCATAATCCCACGGACGTAGCCTCGCTCCACTGGCCGATCGACCAAGAACGGAACCATATGTCCGGACCTGCCGTTCCTCTCGTACTGAGCAAGACTACTATCGCAACGACCTCATTTTAACAGTAGGGTAAAACTAACCTGTCTCACGACGGTCTAAACCCAGCTCACGTTCCCTGTTAGTGGGTGAACAATTCAACGCTTGGTGAATTCTGCTTCACAATGATAGGAAGAGCCGACATCGAAGGATCAAAAAGCCACGTCGCTATGACCGCTTGGACGCCACAAGCCAGTTATCCTTGTGGTAACTTTTCTGACACCTCTTGCTTAAAACTCCTAAAGTCAAAAGGCTCGATAGGCATTGCTTTCGCAGTCCGTATTCCTACTGAAAATCAGGATCAAGCCAGCATTTGCCGTTTTGCTCTACGTGAGGCTTCTGTCCATGCTGAGCTGGCCTTATGACACCTGTGTTATCATTTGACAGATGTACCGCCCCAGTCAAACTCCCCACCTGATAATGTCCTCGGAGCGGATCGCGGCGGGCGCGAGCGCCCGGCCTTCTCGTAGACTCGGGCTTGGACGGCTTCGCTGTTAGCGTACCCGGCTGGAACCGCACGTCCACTCGTCGGCCCTTCCGCCGCTTAGGGCTAGAAAGAGGAGATACTCCCGCGCTGGGAGACTCCCAGTCCGTCTCACCGAGTAAGTAAAGAAACGATCAGAGTAGTGGTATTTCCCTGGCGGTCGCCCACACGGAGGCGAAACGACCTCCCATTTATGCTACACCTCTGATGCCTCTCTACAAAATCAGACTAAAAAATGTTGAAGTCTGGCTCCCCGTACACGAAGTTTTTTTTATGCGAGCGTCCCCAAGTGGGGTGCCGGAAACAAGGTTACGTCACAGGGAACGCAGTATCTCGGTGGACCGAGCTCTTGGACAAGGAAATGGTGGTACCGCCTTGATTACGGTGTGGCACACGCCCCCAGTGCTCATCGTAGGCACGTCTGTTAGCTAGCCGGACGCTTGCACCCTGAGGATTCGCAGGATCTTTATTGAACCCTCGATGGCCATGGTGGTGAGGATAGCAATGCCTGGGCCTCTGATACCCATTTTTCTGAGCAGTTTGGTGGTGGCGGTGCGAATGCCACCACGTGCACCGACGGCAGTTCCGAGGAAGGTGATGTCCCCGACTGGGGCCGCCAACTCCTTGCTGACGATGTACTTCCTCATTTCTGCCTCATACGCTTGGTATTTGTCGATCTTGAACTGCTCAGCTTTTTGAAGGGCATGTTCGTCACTCTTGTAGGGTATACACAGGTCCAGCACTGTGTAACGGCCGTTTTTCTGCAGTAATAGATCAGGCTTCACGAATGTGTGATTTGTTGGTATTCTGGGCTCGGTCTTGATGTCATATCCCTCTCTCTAGAACCATTGGCCGAGCTTTTTGAGGATCGCATCATGTCTCTTGACTGTGGTTCTGAGCAGCTCGACATGACTGCAGCAAGTGCATCAGGTTCCTCCTGCCCTTCTCCACAGCGCCGACACGTTAGCGTTGCGAGCTCCTCACCCGGCACGAGATGGATTGTGACCGGAGTCGTAGCAGGTCAATCGGTTTTCTTCCTGGTCCAAGATCATTTTTCAGGATCCCGTTGCAGGCCTGTTTCCCGTAGAAGTTCTCAGCCCCCTTGCCTTGCCAGGATTGGTTCCACTCCACCCTCTTCTCCTTAATTTCCTTCTTCATCTGGCGTGTGGTGTCGACGCTGATATGTCCTACCCCGAAGTGCCGCGCCATTGTTGTCACCTCCCTCCCCCAGAGACCTTCGGCTGTAATGAGCCTGACGCCCGGATTGCTGGAGGTCTTTAGGCGGTGAAGTAATCCCATCTTTATGTGGGCAACGCTCTCAACGAGGCTTGGCACTCCCATTCCCCCATCCTTCACGGGTAGGCCAATTAAGGATGTATGAAGAGTATGAGGAAGGTGAAGCCACTGTCTGACACATACATTGATCTTTTTATCAAGGCATCTGAGCAGGTTGAGGGAGCTCGAGCCTTTCACGTACTTGTACTGGAGCTTGGGGATGACGTGTTGCTTCAGTAGCCTTAGCTTCTATAGGGTCTTGAGAAGACATTTACAATCCTGTCCATGATGGTCGCCAACACAGCTTTTTCCGAATTGAACTGTCGCCCCGGTTTCTCTAGCTCTGAGGGACCCACTCTTAGTCCGAGGTATTTGACATATTCATCGGGCTGGATGCTCGGAATGGGTATCGCTTCGCCAGTGTCTGGATGTCGTAGGTGGACACACGATTCCGTCACTACGCGGAGTCTTACTCCATTTCGGTTCCCTGCCCCTCTCTCGAGACTTATCGTGGCGCACTTTGCTGGTTGTGCGGCCAGACCTCTTGCTTGTAGGAAGTCATCTAACATGGCAAGGTTTCTCCTCATGCCCAGACTGGATTCAGAGACTACTAACAGGTCATCAGCGAATCCGGTTACTCCAACGCTAGTGTGTTCGTCGAAGCGGTAGCCGGTCGATTGTCCTAATGATGCCAGGTACTCATCCACCACTGAACAAAAGAGGAAGGGCGAGAGTGGACAGCCCTGTTTAACTCCTCTAGTTATGGAGATGGTCTCTGACTCTTCCCCGTTGACACAGAGCTGGGTCTCCAAGCCGTCGTACAAGTCCTGCACAATGGCTAGAATATGCTGTGGTGTATCTAGCCTGCGGAGAGCTCTGGTGAGAGAAGAGTGCGAGATGGTGTCGAAAGCTTTCGCAACGTCTATGAATGCAATATAGACGTTTTTCTTCTCTTTCCGGGCGTGTTTGATGATACCTTCTACGAGTGCGAGATTTTCCCAGCACCCGTCGACTTCCCAAAATGCCTTCTGGCTGATGCTGGTGTCCGCCTTCTTGCTCAGCCTGTGTGCCAGGATCTTGCAGAATACCCTTAGGAAGTGCGACCCGATGGTGATGGGTCGCCAGTTGGATGGATTTCCTAGGGGCGACTTCTTGGGGAGCATAGTTGTTCTGCTTGTTTTGGTCCATTGGGGAACCCTTGCCAGGCATAGCCATACGTTAAAAACCCTGCACAGAACTCCTGATCCCAGTCTTAGTAGGGCTTTGGAGTCTAACTCTGGGTTGTCAGGGCCTGCTGCCGTCTCAGGTCCTCGTAGTGCTGCCAGAATGTCGTTTTTAGAGATTGGCAGGAGAGTGTCTATCATTTTGTCATTGTTTTTGCTGGTGAATGGTAAGTTATCGGGGGGGGGATGGTACGGAGAACCTAGGTCTATACTCGTTGTCAAATTCTGATACAGTAGGGGTCTCCCTCTCGAATTCTACAGCATCAATGATCTTCTCGGCAAGCTCTTTAGGGTTTCGTTGGTAGGCCCTTTGTGATCGTGCATATTCCCTCTTCTTCCGCACTTTTCTTGGAAGATGGTGTTTCCTAGGCTGGTTATTGGTGGTGTTGCTCCTCCGAGGTTGTCTCCTTCCGGTGAAGAGCCTCGGTCTGTGTTGCCTCAGCGCCATCTCTAATCCGTCCAGTGCTGCACCATAGTCCCCCTCCGTTAGGTCTTCGGGAGCAGGGATGTTGCGGAACACCTGGCGTTGACTCTTAGGAATTTTAAGTTTCAAAGTCATGTAACTAGGGACAGGGTGGTAAACAGGATAATTTTGAAGAGGCAAAGGCATCTGCCTCAAGTAAGGTAAATGTCCGTAGTGGCTCGGAACAAAAATATCCCGAGTTTGAGAGTGAGAATTGAGTGATTTGTTTCTACTGTAAACAGATAGGTCACGTTAATGCTAATTGTCTTAAGCTCAAGAAGAAAAAGGAAGACTCTGTTCTTTCATTCGTGCAGCTGGAGAAGTTAGACCCTCAGTCAGTTAGTTCCTACTCAAAGGAAGATTTACTTGAGACCTTTATGTTTGTTGGGACTGTCTCAACTGATGAGTCCAGTGATGCTCGGTACCCTTTTCGGATTTTGTGAGACACCGCTGCTAACCATAGTATTGTGTTGAAAGGTGCTTTACCCTGTGTGGAAAGTGCTTATACTGGTGAGCATGTGTTATTGAAGGGTGTCGGTGGTGTAATCACTGTTCCTTTAAGTAGGATGTTCGTGAGGAGCGACATGCTTTCTCAATGGGTTACTACTGGTGTCCAAGGCTCTTTCCCTGTATCTGGTGTTACCTTCTTGCTAGCTAATGACATTGCCGGTACTCGTGTTGTCCCGGATCCTGTAGTGACCACGACTCCTACGGTGGACAATAATACTGAATTCCTTGAAGATCAGTAACCTGGTTAATTCCCTGCCTGTGTTGTTACCACAAGTATCGCTTAGAGAAGAGCAGAATACTCGTGTTGATCCTGTTCCTAATGTAGCTGATACAAGTGGTGCAGTTTGTGATGTAATTGACATAGGTATTAGGGACCTATATGTGTCGCAAGACAATTCTGTTAATGACAGTGAGTCGTATTTGACGGAAGCCAGTGGCGTCAGCGGCGATAATCCCTCTGAAGTCAATGGTGCCGTATTTGATAACTAGCTTTAAATACTGATGTACATCCTATAAAACAAGTACCCATATAAAGGAAAAAAATAATTTCCACCTGGAAAGTTATCCAGAGTTGTTAGAGTTGAGTAACAGTGTGGTAAGCAAGGAGGAAGCTGATAACTTGCCTGCTTGTTAATATTTGGACTCTGGCCTCCTGATGAGGAAATTTAGACCACCTTCGGTGCCTGCTGGGGAAGACTGGCATGTGAATAGGCGGAAGCTCTACTACTCCGGGGACGCGATTGTGTGTGTTATGGAGACCCAGGAGCCACAGGAACAAGAGCAAGATTTCTTGGGGGAAGTTCCAGTTAATGTGTACAATTCACGGCCGAGGGAGGGTTGATTGGTCGCCTCTCGGGTCTATTAGAGAGTTGATTGGTCATCTGTCGGGTTTACTGGAAGGTTGATTGGTCGTCTGTCGGGTCTATTACCACCACTAATCACTACTACTACCACCCTCACCACCACCAACCTCACCCTCACCACCACCACCACCCTCACCCTCACCAGGTACTGTACACACCAGGTGGGGTGAGGGAGGTGTAGGACCAGGTACTGTACACACCAGGTGGGGTGAGGGAGGTGTAGGACCAGGTACTGTACACACCAGGTGGGGTGAGGGAGGTGTAAGACCAGGTACTGTACACACCAGGTGGGGTGAAGGAGGTGTAGGACCAGGTACTGTACACACCAGGTGGGGTGAGGGAGGTGTAGGACTAGGTACTGTACACACCAGGTGGGGTGAGGGAGGTGTAGGGGTGAGGGAGGTGTAGGACCAAGTACTGTACACACCAGGTGGGGTGAGGGGGTGTAGGACCAGGTACTGTACACACCAGGTGGGGTGAGGGAGGTGTAGGACCAGGTACTGTACATACCAGGTGGAGTAAGGGAGGTGTAGGACTAGGTACTACACACCAGGTGGGGTGAGGTAGGTGTGGGGCTGAGGGCGGTGTAGGACCATGTACTGTACACACCATGTGGGGTGAGGGAGGTGTAGGACCAGGTACTGTACACACAGGTGGGGTGAGGGAGGTGTGGGACCAGGTACTGTATACACCAGGTGGGGGTGAGGAGGTGTAGGACCAGGTACTCTACACACAAGGTGAGGTGGGGAGGTGTAAAACCAGGTACTGTACACATCAGGTGGGGTGAGGGAGGTGTGGGACCAGGTACTCTACACACCAGGTGGGGTGAGGGAGGTGTAGGACCAGGTACTGTACACACCAGGTGGGGTGAGGGAGGTGTAGGACCAGGTACTGTACATACCAGGTGGAGTGAGGGAGGTGTAGGACTAGGTACTTTACACACCAGGTGGGGTGAGGTAGGTGTAGGGCTGAGGGCGGTGTAGGACCATGTACTGTACACACCAGGTGGGGTGAGGGAGGTGTAGGACCAGGTACTGTACACCAGGTGGGGTGAGGGAGGTATGTGTGTGTTTCACTAATTTGGGAATGAACTTGACACTGATAGCTTCTTCCAGAGGGTGGAGGAGGGGACCGATATCAGGGATAGTACGCATCAGGTAGTTCCAACGATGCTTGACACAATGGGTGAATGCAGCAAAAGCAGCATGTGGCTCTGTGTTAGCAATCTCAGACAGAACTTGGATTTCACTAACCCACTCATTCACCTTTCCCGCTACGTACTCGGTCTTGAAGTAGTGCCAATTACTGCGCCTAGATGTTTTTGGCCATCCTTAGTTATTTTGACCACACTTCCGCCAAAAACCTCCTTTGCCCGTTCATAATGTTCTGGCTTCACGATGAGGAAGGATTTGCTGGCGTTTGGGTGGTACCCTATTTGTGGACCTCGCGATGTTACCAAGTCCCACCACTTTTTTATGCCCTCCACTTTTCCTGCTCCTGTAAGGTCGTCAGCATATGCCACTTGTTTGACCCCAGTTGTTTCAAATTTTATTTCTTGTTGGAGCACTGATAGGCATATTGCATACATTGCCATTGCAACAGGGTCCCCCTATGTTGTTCTCTCGGTTGACTGTAAGATGGTATCACCTCTTAGGGCCTTGTTGTTTACTATATAAAGGTCTGATGGATTCCTATTGGAGTTTTCAACGTACATTGCAAAGCTTGGACACTTGATCTTGATGTTGTGCAGTGCGGCCTTGCGGTTAAGTATATTGAATGCGTTTGAAGCGTCGACCAGGAGAACGGCCTCACAATCGCGTTGCTCAAATATCGTTCTCATGGCGTGAATGGCAGCTTCCCCTCCAGCTTGTTGGCCGGCACAAACTTGCAGGTTCCCTGCTGCTGCCCTGACATCGTCCTTTACCACCTCCATTATGCATTTTCCGATGATTCGCCTCAGCACTTCCCCCACTCCTATTGGCCTACATCCTGTATTCTTATCCAGAGGAACGAGGCGGCAGGCCGTCAGAGCATGAAGGTGATGGCAGCATGAGGATGCCAGCTTTCTTGCAAGGATGGCAATGGCAGTGCAGAGATCACTTGCTGCGGGGCCAAACATATTAGTGCTGAGGATGACTCTCCATCCGTTTGCATCCAGACCTGAAGGGCTGGCACCTCCCTGAGTCTTCAGTGCCTTTTTCCACACCATCCCTCCTGTTATTTTCTCGAACAGGACAGCATTTGGTGGGATATAGGCACCCTGAAACCTGATGCCCTCGTCATCACTTGCAGAGGGATGTTTTTCTTTCAATTGTCTTAATGTCTCTCTGTTTGTTGGCAGGACCCCACCGGTGGATTCCTCTGTGAGAGATCTTACCGCCAAAATCACTTTTCCCACACGCATTTTGTTTCCAAACTTCCTTGCAGCATCATCGGTGTTTTGCTTTCCGTCTCCTGCAGACTTTAGTCTCTCCTGCAGTGTTCTTGCTTCACATAGGAGATCATCAAGGGCCCCCTTCTGCCATAGTGTCAGTCTTCTTTTCATTGCTGCCGCATTTTCTTTGTGCTTAGTCTTTGTGTGTGTCCTCTGACAGAATAGATGTATTATTATTTCCAGTATATGAAGAGTTAACGGGGCAAGGAGGCGGTCGTGAGTGTACTCAGTTATGAGACTAATCGTCTCCCGAATCATTTCTTTGGTGGCCGCACACTTGGGTGGTTCAAACAGGTTTGCAGGCGACCACCTGACAATTTCTGAGTAAGTTTTTTTTAACCCATATGTCTGCATTTTCCATCGACATGCCATTTCACTGTGGTGGCTGTCTCTCATTCACCTCGTGGACATCAGCTACTATTGGAGCAGCGTTTATTGGTACTACATTTTCAGGTTGAGTAGACTCACTGCTATCGTTTAGGATATCAGCGGGAAGCTGGGTCCCGGCGATAACCACTGTGGCCTCCTGTGACGGCTCCCTGCCATGAAGGTTATAAGGGTTGCGGCAATTGTTTCCCTTTATGCAGGACACACATGGTCGGTTGTTTCTCACACAAACACAGCTAGTGCATTTTTGGTACTGGTTAAAACAGACACAACAATGTCTGTCACCCGGCATAATGATCTACACCTTGGGCGGCAGTTACGTCCGCCTCCGAACATTTGATTTGGTCCCAGGCACAAGATTATACTGGTTCTTATGAGGGAAGGGCGGAGAGGTAGGGGCATACGTGCGCGCGTGGGTGTGTAGGCTACCCTCCCTAATGGCGACCGTCCATAAATCAGAATGATACATTATGGACAAGAATTTGTCACCCCAAGCACTTGCTTATATATCCTTGGCACAAATAACCACTATTTATATGGTCTCACTGGTGTAATATCAGTTATATATACTCACTTGGTTCGTCGAGACCCTAAATGAAGTGACCGTTACTATGGTGGGGAGGCGACCGCATGGTCAGAACTCTCGGCCCCATAGGGGCGAAAGTCTCGAGACCACCCCTGTCAAAGTAGGCCTATCGACACTGACCTTGGCTCTGAGCCTCCGCATTATCCCATCGACCCAGCACCGCCAGGTCACCACTCGCTTGGTGATCGCCGGTGAACACACGGAATATTTACAATTTACTACTACTACTACTACCTCCCCCAATAGCCACACCTTCGCCACTATTTAATTACCTTAATATTAAATATCCTAATACATATGTAGCTATCCTATCTGTGTTAAATTAGTTGAGACGCAGATCTATGAGGCATTCAGTGACAGTAGCCTCATAGTCGATATCTGCAGCAGTTGTCGGAATTGGGGCAGAAGCTTTCGTTCCCCTGAGGCAGAGCAAGGCCGACCGAAGGAGAGAGAAAGACAGTCGACATCTCATCCAGGCTGTAGCGAAACTTCTGGGCTGCTGCTTCTGTTCTGAGATCACCTCGCGCGAGTCTGGCGTAGAAACACCTTGCACTTGGTCCCATCCCACCAGAGGTTTGTT
>NW_024713802.1:0-12265 GCF_018991925.1 Homarus americanus
AAAATACTCCAAGCCTCATTAAGGCCACTAATTACCCCCCAATCGAAACGAGGATCATAGCTTTGCATTCAGCATGCTCAGGAGTACATATACTGAGATTTTAAGCAAAATCGAATTTTTGACCAAAAACATAAGTCTTATGCCTTAGTAATTTTTTGACCAAAATTGACTTTTCTCTCGGAATTGAAATTTGAGGGGTTTAACCAATTAATTACTTCCAGAAGAACACAAAAACACCAAAATTTCACCTGGGAAACCCATAGTTGGCTAGTAAGTGGCATTGAAAATTCATAAGTTGAAAGAGTCCTAAAAATGCTCCAGGCCTCATTAAGTTACTAATTGCCACTCGATCGAAACGAGGGATCTCTTGGGGAATTTGCAAAAGCGTGTGCTCGGAATTACATATGCTGAAGTTTCAGCAAAATCAATTTTTGGCCAAAATCATAGTCGAATATAGTAATTTTTGACCAAAATAGACTTCTTCAGATGAATTTAGAGATTAATAATTAATTACTTCGAAACACCAAAAACGCAAAAAATCTCGCAAGGAAACCCATAGTTCGCTAGTAATTAGCATTGAAAAAGTCATAAGAATTTAAAAAGTCCTAAAAATACTCCAAGCCTCATTAGAGCCACTAATTACCCCCCAATCGAAACGAGGATCACAGATTTGCAAGCAGCATTCTCAGTAGTACATATACTGACATTTTCAGCAAAATCAAATTTTTGGCCAAAAACATAAGTCTATTACCTTAGTAAATTTTTGACCAAAATAGACTTTTCTCTCGGAATTGGAATTTGAGGGCTTTAACCAATTAATTACTTCCAGAAGAACACACAAACACCAAAATTTCACCTGGGAAACCCATAGTTCGGTAGAAATTAGCTTTGAAAAATTCATAAGCATTGAAAAAGTCCTAAGAATACTCCTAGCCTCATTAAGGCCACTAATTACCCCCCAATCGATACGAGGATCATAGCTTTGCATTCAGCATGCTCAGGAGTACATTTACTGAGATTTTCAGCAAAATCAAATTTTTGACCAAAAACATAAGTCTTATGCCTTAGTAATTTTTTGACCAAAATTGACTTTTCTCTCGGAATTGAAATTTGAGGGGTTTAACCAATTAATTACTTCCAGAAGAACACAAAAACACCAAAATCTCACCTGGGAAACCCATAGTTGGGCAGAAATTAGCTTAGAAAAAGTCCTAAAAATACTCCAAGCCTCATTAAGGCCACTAATTACCCCCCAATCGAAACGAGGATCATAGCTTTGCATTCAGCATGCTCAGGAGTACATATACTGAGATTTTCAGCAAAATCACATTTTTGACCAAAAACATAAGTCTAATGCCTTAATACTTTTTAGACCAAAATTGACTTTTCTCTCGGAATTGAAATTTGAGAGGTTTAACCAATTAATTACTTCCAGAAGAACACAAAAACACCAGAATCTCACCTGGGAAACCCATAGTTCGGCAGAAATTGGCTTAGAAAAAGTCCTAAGCATTGAAAAATTCCTAAAAATACTCCAAGCCTCATTAAGGCCACTAATTACCCCCCAATCGAAACGAGGATCATAACTTTGCATTCAGCATGCTCAGGAGTACATATACTGAGATTTTCAGCAAAATCAAATTTTTGACCAAAAACATAAGTCTTATGCCTTAGTAATTTTTTGACCAAAAATGACTTTTCTCTCGGAATTGAAATTTGAGGGGTTTAACCAATTAATTACTTCCAGAAGAACAGAAAAACACCAAAATTTCACCTGTGAAACCCATAGTTGGCTAGTAATTAGCTTTGAAAAAGTCCTAAGCATTGAAAATGTCCTAAAAATACTACAAGCCTAATTAAGGCCACTAATTACCCCCCAATCGAAACGAGGATCATAGCTTTGCATTCAGCATGCTCAGGAGTACATATACTGAGATTTTCAGCAAAATCGAATTTTTGACCAAAAACATAAGTCTTATGCCTTAGTAATTTTTTGACCAAAATTGACTTTTCTCTCTGAATTGAAATTTGAGGGGTTTAACCAATTAACTACTTCCAGAAGAACAGAAAAACACCAAAATTTCACCTGGGAAACCCATAGTTCGGTAGAAATTAGCTTTGAAAAATTCCTAAGCATTGAAAAAGTCCTAAGAATACTCCTAGCCTCATTAAGGCCACTAATTACCCCCCAATCGAAACGAGGATCATAGCTTTGCATTCAGCATGCTCAGGAGTACATATACTGAGATTTTCAGCAAAATCAAATTTTTGACCAAAAACATAAGTCTTATGCCTTAATACTTTTTAGACCAAAATTGACTTTTTCGGAATTGAATGAGAGGTTTAATCCAATTAATTACTTCCTTAGAAGAACACACAAAAACACCAAAATCTCACCTGGGAAACCCATAGTTACAGAAATTGCTTAGAAAAGTCCTAAGCATTGAAAATTCCTAAAATACTCCAAGCCCCACATTACCACCACCCCCCAATCGAAACGAGGATCACAGATTTGCAAGCAGCATTCTCAGTAGTACATATACTGAAATTTTCAGCAAAATCAAATTTTTGGCCAAAAACATAAGTCTATTACCTTAGTAAATTTTTGACCACAATAGACTTTTCTCTCGGAATTGGAATTTGAGGGGTTTAACCAATTAATTACTTCCAGTAGAACACACAAACACCAAAATTTCACCTGGGAAACCCATAGTTCGCTAGTAATTAGCATTGAAAAAGTCATAAGAATTTAAAAAGTCCTAAAAATACTCCAAGCCTGATTAGGGCCACTAATTACCCCCCAATCGAAACGAGGATCACAGATTTGCAATCAGCATTCTCAGTAGTACATATACTGAAAATTTCAGCAAAATCAAATTTTTGGCCAAAAACATAAGTCTATTACCTTAGTAAATTTTTGACCACAATAGACTTTTCTCTCGGAATTGGAATTTGAGGGGTTTAACCAACTAAGTACTTCCAGTAGAACACACAAACACCAAAATTTCACCTGGGAAACCCATAGTTAAGCAGGAAATTTTAGCTTTTAGGAAAAGTCCTATATTGAAAAGTCTCGAAATACCTGTTTGTTAGGGCCACTAATTACCCCCCAATCGAAACGAGGATCACAGATTTGCAATCAGCATTCTCAGTAGTACATATACTGAAAATTTCAGCAAAATCAAATTTTTGGCCAAAAACATAAGTCTATTACCTTAGTAAATTTTTGACCACAATAGACTTTTCTCTCGGAATTGGAATTTGAGGGGTTTAACCAACTAAGTACTTCCAGTAGAACACACAAACACCAAAATTTCACCTGGGAAACCCATAGTTCGCTAGTAATTAGCATTGAAAAAGTCATAAGAATTCTGTACATATACTGAGATTTTTCAGTAGGGAATCAAATTTTGACTAAAATATAAAGTCTTATGTTTTAGTAATTTGAATTAAAATTGACTTTTTTTTCTCTCCGAATTGAAATTTGAGGGGTTTAACCAATTAATTACTTCCAGAAGAACAGAAAAACACCAAAATTTCACCTGGGAAACCCATAGTTCGGTAGAAATTAGCTTTGAAAAATTCCTAAGTATTGAAAAAGTCCTAAAAATACTCCTGGCCTCATTAAGGCCACTAATTACCCCCCAATCGAAACGAGGATCATAGCATTGTATTCAGCATGCTCAGGAGTACATATACTGAGATTGTCAGCAAAATCAAATTTTTGACAAAAAACATAAGTCTTATGCCTTAATACTTTTTAGACCAAAATTGACTTTTCTCTCGGAATTGAAATTTGAGAGGTTTAACCAATTAATTACTTCCAGAAGAACACAAAAACACCAAAATCTCACCTGGGAAACCCATAGATGGGCAGAAATTGGCTTAGAAAAAGTCCTAAGCATTGAAAAATTCCTAAAAATACTCCAAGCCTCATTAAGGCCACTAATTACCCCCCAATCGAAACGAGGATCATAGCTTTGCATTCAGCATGCTCAGGAGTACGTATACTGAGATTTTCAGCAAAATCAAATTTTTGACCAAAAACATAAGTCTAATGCCTTAATACTTTTTAGACCAAAATTGACTTTTCTCTCGGAATTGAAATTTGAGAGGTTTAACCAATTAATTACTTCCAGAAGAACACAAAAACACCAAAATCTCACCTGGGAAACCCATAGTTCGGCAGAAATTGGCTTAGAAAAAGTCCTAAGCATTGAAAAATTCCGAAAATACTCCAAGCCTCATTAAGGCCACTAATTACCCCCCAATCGAAACGAGGATCATAGCTTTGCATTCAGCATGCTCAGGAGTACATATACTGAGATTTTCAGCAAAATCAAATTTTTGACCATAAACATAAGTCTTATGCCTTAGTAATTTTTTGACCAAAATTGACTTTTCTCTCTGAATTGAAATTTGAGGGGTTTAACCAATTAACTACTTCCAGAAGAACAGAAAAACAACAAAATTTCACCTGGGAAACCCATAGTTGGCTAGTAATTAGCTTTGAAAAAGTCTTAAGCATTGAAAAAGTCCTAAAAATAATCCAAGCCTCATTAAGGCCACAAATGACCCCCTAATCGAAACGAGGATCATAGGTTTGCATTCAGCATTCTCAGGAGTACATATACTGAGATTTTCAGCAAAATCAAATTTTTGACCAAAAACATAAGTCTTATGCCTTAATAATTTTTAGACCAAAATTGACTTTTCTCTCGGAATTGAAATTTGAGGGGTTTAACCAATTAATTACTTCCAGAAGAACTGAAAAACACCAAAATTTCACCTGGGAAAACCATAGTTGGCTAGTAATTAGCTTTGAAAAAGTCCTAAGCATTGAAACAGTCCTAAAAATACTCCAAGCCTCATTAAGGTGACTAATTACCCCCCAATCGAAACGAGGATAATAGCTTTGCATTCAGCATGCTCAGGAGTACATATACTGAGATTTTCAGCAAAATCAAATTTTTGACCAAAAACATAAGTCTTATGCCTTAATAATTTTTAGACCAAAATTGACTTTTCTCTCGGAATTGAAATTTGAGGGGTTTAACCAATTAATTACTTCCAGAAGAACACAAAAACACCAAAATCTCACCTGGGAAACCCATAGTTGGCTAGTAATTAGCTTTGAAAAAGTCCTAAGCATTGAAAATGTCCTAAAAATACTCCTGGCCTCATTAAGGCCACTAATTACCCCCAATCGAAACGAGGATCACAGCTTTGCATTCAGCATGCTCAGGAGTACATATACTGAGATTTTCAGCAAAATCAAATTTTTGACCAAAAACATAAGTCTAATGCCTTAATACTTTTTAGACCAAAATTGACTTTTCTCTCGGAATTGAAATTCGAGAGGTTTAACCAATTAATTACTTCCAGAAGAACACAAAAACACCAAAATCTCACCTGGGAAACCCATAGTTCGGCAGAAATTGGCTTAGAAAAAGTCCTAAGCATTGAAAAATTCCTAAAAATACTCCAAGCCTCATTAAGGCCACTAATTACCCCCCAATCGAAACGAGGATCATAGCTTTGCATTCAGCATGCTCAGGAGTACATATACTGAGATTTTCAGCAAAATCAAATTTTTGACCATAAACATAAGTCTTATGCCTTAGTAATTTTTTGACCAAAATTGACTTTTCTCTCTGAATTGAAATTTGAGGGGTTTAACCAATTAACTACTTCCAGAAGAACAGAAAAACAACAAAATTTCACCTGGGAAAACCATAGTTGGCTAGTAATTAGCTTTGAAAAAGTCCTAAGCATTGAAAAAGTCCTAAAAATACTCCAAGCCTCATTAAGGTGACTAATTACCCCCCAATCGAAACGAGGATAATAGCTTTGCATTCAGCATGCTCAGGAGTACATATATCAGGATTAGTAAATCGAATTTTGACCAAAAACATAAGTCTATTACCTTAGTAAATTTTTGACCAAAATAGACTTTTCTCTCGGAATTGGAATTTGAGGGGTTTAACCAATTAAGTACTTCCAGTAGAACACACAAACACCAAAATTTCACCTGGGAAACCCATAGTTCGCTAGTAATTAGCATTGACAAAGTCATAAGAATGTAAAAAGTCCTAAAAATACTCCAAGCCTGATTAGAGCCACTAATTACCCCTCAATCGAAACGAGGATCACAGATTTGCAATCAGCATGCAAAGGAGTATATATACTGAGATTTTCAGTAAAATCAAATTTTGACCAAAAACATAAGTCTTATGCCTTAGTAATTTTTTTTGACCAAAATTGACTTTTCTCTCGGAATTGAAATTTGAGGGGTTTAACCAATTAATTACTTCCAGAAGAACACAAAAACACCAAAATTTCACCTGGGAAACCCATAGTTAGCTAGTAATTAGCTTTGAAATATTCCTAAGCATTGAAAAAGTCCTAAAAATACTCCTGGCCTCATTAAGGCCACTAATTACCCCCCAATCGAAACGAGGATCATAGCATTGCATTCAGCATACTCAGGAGTACATATACTGAGATTTTCAGCAAAATCAAATTTTTGACAAAAAACATAAGTCTTATGCCTTAATACTTTTTAGACCAAAATTGACTTTTCTCTCGGAATTGAAATTTGAGAGGTTTAACCAATTAATTACTTCCAGAAGAACACAAAAACACCAAAATCTCACCTGGGAAACCCATAGTTGGGCAGAAATTGGCTTAGAAAAAGTCCTAAGCATTGAAAAATTCCTAAAAATACTCCAAGCCTCATTAAGGCCACTAATTACCCCCAATCGAAACGAGGATCATAGCTTTGCATTCAGCATGCTCAGGAGTACGTATACTGAGATTTTCAGCAAAATCAAATTTTTGACCAAAAACATAAGTCTTATGCCTTAATACTTTTTAGACCAAAATTGACTTTTCTCTCGGAATTGAAATTTGAGGGGTTTAACCAATTAATTACTTCCAGAAGAACACAAAAACACCAAAATCTCACCTGGGAAACCCATAGTTGGGCAGAAATTGGCTTAGAAAAAGTCCTAAGCATTGAAAAATTCCTAAAAATACTCCAAGCCTCATTAAGGCCACTAATTACCCCCCAATCGAAACGAGGATCACAGCTTTGCATTCAGCATGCTCAGGAGTACATATACTGAGATTTTCAGCAAAATCAAATTTTTGACCAAAAACATAAGTCTTATGCCTTAGTAATTTTTTGACCAAAATTGACTTTTCTCTCGGAATTGAAATTTGAGAGGTTTAACCAACTAATTACTTCCAGAAGAACACAAAAACACCAAAATCTCACCTGGGAAACCCATAGTTGGGCAGAAATTGGCTTAGAAAAAGTCCTAAGCATTGAAAAATTCCTAAAAATACTCCAAGCCTCATTAAGGCCACTAATTACCCCCCAATCGAAACGAGGATCATAGCTTTGCATTCAGCATGCTCAGGAGTACATATACTGAGATTTTCAGCAAAATCAAATTTTTGACCATAAACATAAGTCTTATGCCTTAGTAATTTTTTGACCAAAATTGACTTTTCTCTTTGAATTGAAATTTGAGGGGTTTAACCAATTAACTACTTCCAGAAGAACAGAAAAACAACAAAATTTCACCTGGGAAACCCATAGTTGGCTAGTGATTAGCTTTGAAAAAGTCCTAAGCATTGAAAAAGTCCTAAAAATACTCCAAGCCTCATTAAGGTGACTAATTACCCCCCAATCGAAACGAGGATAATAGCTTTGCATTCAGCATGCTCAGGAGTACATATACTGTGATTTTCAGCAAAATCAAATTTTTGACCAAAAACATAAGTCTTATGCCTTAATAATTTTTAGACCAAAATTGACTTTTCTCTCGGAATTGAAATTTGAGGGGTTTAACCAATTAATTACTTCCAGAAGAACACAAAAACACCAAAATCTCACCTGGGAAACCCATAGTTGGCTAGTAATTAGCTTTGAAAAAGTCCTAAGCATTGAAAATGTCCTAAAAATACTACAAGCCTCATTAAGGCCACTAATTACCCCTAATCAGAAACGAGATCCCTTAGCTTTGCATTCAGCATGCTCAGAATTACTATGCTCTTACTGAGATTTTAAGCAAAATCGAATTTTTTGATAGCTTATAAGTCTTATGCCTTAGTAATTTTTTGACTAAAATTGACTTTTCTCTCGGAATTGAAATTTGAGGGGTTTAACCAATTAATTACTTCCACAAGAACAGAAAAACACCAAAATTTAACCTGGGAAACCCATAGTTGGCTAGTAATTAGCTTTGAAATATTCCTAAGCATTGAAAAAGTCCTAAAAATACTCCTGGCCTCATTAAGGCCACTAATTACCCCCCAATCGAAACGAGGATCATAGCTTTGCATTCAGCATGCTCAGGAGTACGTATACTGAGATTTTCAGCAAAATCAAATTTTTGACCAAAAACATAAGTCTTATGCCTTAATACTTTTTAGACCAAAATTGACTTTTCTCTCGGAATTGAAATTTGAGAGGTTTAACCAATTAATTACTTCCAGAAGAACACAAAAACACCAAAATCTCACCTGGGAAACCCATAGTTGGGCAGAAATTGGCTTAGAAAAAGTCCTAAGCATTGAAAAATTCCTAAAAATACTCCAAGCCTCATTAAGGCCACTAATTACCCCCCAATCGAAACGAGGATCATAGCTTTGCATTCAGCATGCTCAGGAGTACATATACTGAGATTTTCAGCAAAATCAAATTTTTGACCATAAACATAAGTCTTATGCCTTAGTAATTTTTTGACCAAAATTGACTTTTCTCTTTGAATTGAAATTTGAGGGGTTTAACCAATTAACTACTTCCAGAAGAACAGAAAAACAACAAAATTTCACCTGGGAAACCCATAGTTGGCTAGTGATTAGCTTTGAAAAAGTCCTAAGCATTGAAAAAGTCCTAAAAATACTCCAAGCCTCATTAAGGTGACTAATTACCCCCCAATCGAAACGAGGATAATAGCTTTGCATTCAGCATGCTCAGGAGTACATATACTGTGATTTTCAGCAAAATCAAATTTTTGACCAAAAACATAAGTCTTATGCCTTAATAATTTTTAGACCAAAATTGACTTTTCTCTCGGAATTGAAATTTGAGGGGTTTAACCAATTAATTACTTCCAGAAGAACACAAAAACACCAAAATCTCACCTGGGAAACCCATAGTTGGGCAGAAATTAGCTTAGAAAAAGTCCTAAGCATTGAAAAAGTCCTAAAAATACTCCAAGCCTCATTAAGGCCACTAATTACCCCCCAATCGAAACGAGGATCATAGCTTTGCATTCAGCATGCTCAGGAGTACATATACTGAGATTTTAAGCAAAATCGAATTTTTGACCAAAAACATAAGTCTTATGCCTTAGTAATTTTTTGACTAAAATTGACTTTTCTCTCGGAATTGAAATTTGAGGGGTTTAACCAATTAATTACTTCCAGAAGAACACAAAAACACCAAAATCTCACCTGGGAAACCCATAGTTGGCTAGTAATTAGCTTTGAAAAAGTCCTAAGCATTGAAAATGTCCTAAAAATACTCCTGGCCTCATTAAGGCCACTAATTACCCCCCAATCGAAACGAGGATCACAGCTTTGCATTCAGCATGCTCAGGAGTACATATACTGAGATTTTCAGCAAAATCAAATTTTTGACCAAAAACATAAGTCTAATGCCTTAATACTTTTTAGACCAAAATTGACTTTTCTCTCGGAATTGAAATTCGAGAGGTTTAACCAATTAATTACTTCCAGAAGAACACAAAAACACCAAAATCTCACCTGGGAAACCCATAGTTCGGCAGAAATTGGCTTAGAAAAAGTCCTAAGCATTGAAAAATTCCTAAAAATACTCCAGAAGCCTCATTAAAGGCCACTGATACCCCCAATCAAACGAGGATCCTGGCTTTGCATTCAGCATGCTCAGGAGTACATATACTGATTTTTCAGCAAAATCAAATTTTGACCATAAACATAAGTCTTATGCCTTAGTAATTTTTTGACCAAAATTGACTTTTCTCTCTGAATTGAAATTTGAGGGGTTTAACCAATTAACTACTTCCAGAAGAACAGAAAAACAACAAAATTTCACCTGGGAAAACCATAGTTGGCTAGTAATTAGCTTTGAAAAAGTCCTAAGCATTGAAAAAGTCCTAAAAATACTCCAAGCCTCATTAAGGTGACTAATTACCCCCCAATCGAAACGAGGATAATAGCTTTGCATTCAGCATGCTCAGGGTACATACTGTGATTTTCAGCAAAATCAAATTTGCACGACCAAAAACATAAGTCTTATGCCTTGTGTTTTAGACCAAAATTGGCTTTTCTCTCGGAATTGAAATTTGAGGTTTAACCAATTAATTACTTCCAGAAGAACACAAAAACACCAAAATCTCACCTGGGAAACCCATAGTTGGGCAGAAATTAGCTTAGAAAAAGTCCTAAAAATACTCCAAGCCTCATTAAGGCCACTAATGATCCCCCAATCGAAACGAGGATCATAGGTTTGCATTCAGCATGCTCAGGAGTACATATACTGAGATTTTCAGCAAAATCAAATTTTTTACCAAAAACATAAGTCTAATGCCTTAGTAATTTTTTGACCAAAATTGACTTTTCTCTCGGAATTGAAATTTGAGGGGTTTAACCAATTAATTACTTCCAGAAGAACACAAAAACACCAAAATTTCACCTGGGAAACCCATAGTTGGCTAGTAATTAGCTTTGAAAAATTCCTAAGCATTGAAAATGTCCTAAAAATACTCCTGGCCTCATTAAGGCCACTAATTACCCCCCAATCGAAACGAGGATCACAGCTTTGCAATCAGCATGCAAAGGAGTACATATACTGAGATTTTCAGCAAAATCAAATTTTTGACCAAAAACATAAGTCTTATGCCTTAGTAATTTTTTGACCAAAATTGACTTTTCTCTCCGAATTGAAATTTGAGGGGTTTAACCAATTAATTACTTCCAGAAGAACACAAAAACACCAAAATTTCACCTGGGAAACCCATAGTTGGCTAGTAATTAGCTTTGAAAAATTCCTAAGCATTGAAAAAGTCCTAAAAATACTCCTGGCCTCATTAAGGCCACTAATTACCCCCCAATCGAAACGAGGATCATAGCATTGCATTCAGCATGCTCAGGAGTACATATACTGAGATTTTCAGCAAAATCAAATTTTTGACAAAAAACATAAGTCTTATGCCTTAGTAATTTTTTGACCAAAATTGACTTTTCTCTCGGAATTGAAATTTGAGGGGTTTAACCAATTAATTACTTCCAGAAGAACACCAAAAACACCAAAATCTCACCTAGAAACATAGTTGGAAGGCAGAAATTGGCTTAGAAAAAGTCCTAGCATTGATAAATTCTAAACATACTCCAAGCCTCATTAAGGCCACTAATTACCCCCCAATCAGAAACGAGGATCCCATAGCTTGCATTCAGCATGCTCAAGTACACATATACTGAGATTTTCAGCAAAATCAAATTTTTGACCATAAACATAAGTCTTGTACTTAAAAAACAATTTTTTGACAAAATTGACTTTTCTCTCTGAATTAGGGGGAATTTGAGGGGTTTAACCAATTAATTACTTCCAGAAGAACACAAAAACACCAAAATTTCACCTGGGAAACCCATAGTTGGCTAGTAATTAGCTTTGAAAAATTCCTAAGCATTGAAAAAGTCCTAAAAATACTCCTGGCCTCATTAAGGCCACTAATTACCCCCCAATCGAAACGAGGATCATAGCTTTGCATTCAGCATGCTCAGGAGTACATATACTGAGATTTTCAGCAAAATCAAATTTTTGACAAAAAACATAATTCTTATGCCTTAATACTTTTTAGACCAAAATTGACTTTTCTCTCTGAATTGAAATTTGAGAGGTTTAACCAATTAATTACTTCCAGAAGAACACAAAAACACCAAAATCTCACCTGGGAAACCCATAGTTGGGCAGAAATTGGCTTAGAAAAAGTCCTAAGCATTGAAAAATTCCTAAAAATACTCCAAGCCTCATTAAGGCCACTAATTACCCCCCAATCGAAACGAGGATCATAGCTTTGCATTCAGCATGCTCAGGAGTACCTATACTGAGATTTTCAGCAAAATCAAATTTTTGACCAAAAACATAAGTCTTATGCCTTAGTAATTTTTTGACTAAAATTGACTTTTCTCTCGGAATTGAAATTTGAGGGGTTTAACCAATTAATTACTTCCACAAGAACAGAAAAACACCAAAATTTAACCTGGGAAA
>NW_024713803.1:0-11257 GCF_018991925.1 Homarus americanus
ATACGAAATAATACTATAAAACATAATAATAAACACACTATTAGTGTATATTAGTTGAATGCACAATCTGATGAGAAGTCCCCAAAAAAAACAACAACATAACAATAACCTAGAAAGAGTGTAGAGTATTTTTGTGCAAACTATTATACTAGTAGATGGTCTAAGATAACTGTATGTGAAGGAAAAGGTGTGCTCTCCACTCAAACTTTCTTTTTATGAAATCTCCAACTCCCCAGCTGAGCGGTACGCCCAATGGGAAACAAAACGTGGCACATAACACGCCGCCCGCCAGCTCTGGCTCGGTGAATAGGAATCAGTAATCGGGCGGAGTATAAACAACACCGCCGCCAATGTGCTCCTCCCATCTCTGAGGAAATCTGGTGGGCAACTTAGTATTATATTAGTATGTAATAATAATAACAATAATAAAAATAATAATAATAATAATAATAATACTAATAATAATAAGAATAATAATAATATTAATAATAATAATATTAATAATAATAACATGCAATTACATTTTATAACACATACTAACAAAATAGTGTATAGCCTACTATACTTAACTATAATAGGTTAGGTTGCGTAGGAGGATCTAAAAAGTACAGTAGTATATACACACACACACACACATACATATAGACAACAAACTAAATTAAAAACCACACGTCAGTGAAGTTATCAAATCCTCCAGTTTCCGTCTCCACCTCCTACGCCGACTCAAGTCCCTCGGTGTTCCTGCACACGAGCTCCTCAGTGTTTACACAACATTCATACTTCCCAAGCTCACCTGGTCTTCTTCCCTAAATGCCACACAACGTAAACACCTAGAAAAAGTGCAAAAGAGGCCATGCAAGATTATTCTCTACCCTTCCTACTCCACATATCAAGAAGCGCTCAACACACTGACCGACCCTTTAGACTCTCACTGACCATCACCACGACCTCATCTGCAAATTTGGTAAGAAGCTTCTACACCATCCCCGACACCGGCTCCTACTACCACCTGAGATCCCTAGTCCGAGAATTGCTCTTCGACACCACAACCGCATCCAGCCCATACGTGCACGAACTGATCTCTATCAGAACAGCCCAGTCCCAACCATTGTAAAAATTATCGATAACTTGTAATAAATCAGTGTACTCACTCCCAGTAAACACGACTCCTTGCACTGTCACTATGTTGAAATGAACTGTAGTTTGAGCTTTTCCCCAGCTAGTTATTATATGTCTTATTTGTGTCACTCATGTTACTTGTATATTATTTGTAATTCGTAACCCATTCCCCAAATATGTAACTGTATATTTTCAGCCTTCTGGCTGCCAAGCACTTTCAATAAACCGTTAATTATTATTATTATTATTATTATTATTTATATGTTGTCCCATACCAACTCACTCCCCTGAACCCTCCTCCCCACCGGACTATCAACAAGTTCTTGCCATAAGGTACTACCTCATTTGGCAAAGGAATGGAACCAGTGATGAATAGTGGTGAACAGTGCTTAACTCAGTGAAAAACAACTCGGCAGTTGAGTCTTACCCAAGCTAGCTAACCACCTTCACACAGTGAGGTCCCAGGTACCCGGTTATACTTCCCCTGAGACTCCACGATAGAGAGGCCTGGGACCACACCTCACCCACTTGAATGGGTGAGTCATGTGGACCACGTGGTGTCCCCAAGATGCTACGACACCACGTAGTGAATGTTTTGCTACAGCATCATCATGTGAAGTTCCTCATAACACCATCTGTGAGGTAACTGCTACATCATCAGGCCCCTCATAACGCCATCTGTGAGGGAGTTACTACACTACGTGTCTGGTGTTCAACACCTCACCTTACATGATCTATGCGTGCAAACATTAATCTGTATGTTCACTGTGTGCTCCTTCACCTTTCTCTAATTAGGGCTTTTGTTAAACCACCAATGTATGTACTAAGTCAATTGTGTCCAATGTATACTTTCGAAAAGCCCTTGTTTGGGTTAGGTAGGAGAGAGTAGTCGTCATTATTGTCCAAGCCACATTATTTATTTCTATATATAAGTAATGTAGGCTGGTTTTTAAATACCTCAATCCCCTAACGGTGCCGTTTGTATATTAAGAAATACCGAAGCCATACAGTACAACACCAGCGAATATGAAGTATCACTGTAACCGGCAACTGTTACTCACTCATACCTACATACATATAGAGAGTCTTTACAGAATGATAGCAGACACGAGGAAGACGAACAACAAGAGGAGAAGAGTTAGAAGAAAATCAACTTCAAGCTAAGAAGAAGAATACCAAGACATTTCCTCCAAACAAGAAAACAACACACACAATCAACCCGACCAAACACTGAGAAACCATGGCGGAACCCAACATGCACCGGACGCTTGACCTGACTCTATCCTGCCGCATCCAGGCGAGTTGCTGCTTAAAGTCCCTCACGCAAGCGCTGTTTAGCCACTGCACCTATTCTATCCTCCTAAAATTCACTTCAATCCCCCCTGCCACTAGCATGTTATGTATGTATGTATGTATGTATGTATGTATGAATGAATGCTAACTGCAACTTTGCGTATTAAAACTCATTACTCTTACCGAAGTAATATAGTGCGTGGTTATGTTATGTCATGTTAGGATAGATTATAAACTACATTGGGTTACATTTCGTGAGGTTCGGTGACGCTACAGGAAGTTAGGTGAGGTACCTGGAGGTTAGGTGGATGTTGACTGACTGACTGACAATTATTAGGAAGTGGTTCAAACACGTTCACACACAACCTATACTCATACCACAAGTCCAGAATTAGAGAGGATCATGTTATTGGATATATTTTCAACGATTTACTCAGTGTCTAACCAACTCTTTAGCGATTTAAATGTGGACCTAAAATTAGGTCCGTATATTTGTTTGTCGTGGTGGTGGTGGTGGTGTGCGCCCGTCCATCAGGTTGATTAACCACCAAAACCATAAAGGGTGCGGCCCTGCCGTTTCAGGGCATAAACCACATCCATGGCGGTGACGGTCTTCCTTTTTGCGTGCTCGGTGTAGGTGGCGGCGTCACGGATGACGTTCTCCAGAAACACCTTGAGGACGCCGCGGGTCTCCTCGTAGATGAGGCCGGATATACGTTTAACACCTCCACGCCGAGCTAGACGACGAATGGCGGGCTTGGTGATACCCTGGATGTTGTCACGAAGCACCTTACGATGACGCTTGGCGCCACCCTTTCCAAGTCCCTTGCCGCCTTTGCCTCGTCCAGTCATGTTGTTGTGGTTGCTACTACAGGTGGTCCTGGTGTGGCTTCGCCTAGAAGAACTAGAAAAATGCTAGTGACAGGGGGGAAGGAGGTTCAGAGGAAGAATAAAGATAGGATGGAAGTGAATTTTAGAAGGAGAGAACAGGTGCAGTGGCTAAACACCGCTTGCGTGAGGGGGTAGGCAAAATGCCCGTGAGGGTGCAACAACAACAATCAGGACGAGGCAGAGGGAGGGCGGGAGCAGGTCCGGGCAAGCAAAGGGCCAACGCGGGTGTTCTGATTGTCGTCCTAGCAGGTAGTGTTGGTAAAACGTAGGAAGAACCGCCCCGCCACGGCGGCGGCGCAAGCCGAGAGACGCAGGTGGACGGACGCACAGGCAGCACACGATCAAATCAAACAGAGAAGGTGAAAATATAGAAATTTTGCTAGTCGTAGGGTTGTTTGGAGAGAGATGAAGGTAAAGTCTTTGAGCTATGTCAAAGAGGAACGGAGCGAGTTGGAGGAAGGGTTTTTTAATCTTTGAGCTTGAAATGTCAAAGTATTCATAGTAAGGAAGGATGAGCGTATCGTAGGAGAGTTTTTAGTAATAGCGGCAGACAGATTTGAGCTTTTTGTCAAATTATGAACGGAGACGAGAATGAGATATAGGTTGAGTGGTTTCAGTCTAGAGTTAGGTCAATTTTATTAAGAATTGGATGTCACAGACGTTGGGTATGTTTGATTAGGTTCTGAGAGTTGTGGGTCTTTTAGCTATGTCAGAGAGAAATGGAGAGAGTTGGAGGAAGAGTTTAGAATCTTTGAGTTTGAAATGTCAAAGTATTCGTAGTGAGGAAGGATGAGTGTATCGTAGGAGAGTTGTTTAGTAATGGCAGGAGGCAGATTTGAGCTATGTCAAATTGTGAACGGAGATGAGAGTGAGATATAGGTTGTTAGGTTTCAGTCTTGAGTTAGGTCGATTTTGGTAAGGTGGCTTTGTCTGGCGGGGGGGGGATGTTGTGTTTGGAGATTGGTTGAGGGAGGGGGGGAGTTTGTGTTTGGGGATTGATGGGGGTGGCGGTTGTATGTTAATTTAAGGTGAATTAAAATTGCTTAAGGGGGGTTGTTGTGTGAGTGTGTATGTGTTTGCATGTAAATGTAAGGGGAGAGAGGGAGGGTTAGGATAATGTTATAAGGTCAGGTATGGTTCGATTTGTGGCGGGAGGGCTTAGAGTTCTTGGGATTTATAGGTAGGACATAGAATGATATGTTTTGTGTTGCTAATGAATAGTTGTATTGCGTCATATGTTTTTATTTATTTATTTATTTATTTTATTTATTTATTTATTTATTTTTATTAGGAGGGTCAAAGGGGCTTGTTAGAAAGGTCGGGTATATTAAGTTTTTATTTTGGGAGGATTGTAGGTATCGATTTCTAAGAGGGGTTGTGAGTAAGGTTGGGTGGGTTAAGTTTTTCTTTTGGGAGGATTGTAGGTTTTGTTAGTGGTTGGCAGAGTTGGGTTAATTATTGCATTCTCTCTTTCTTGCAGGTATTGTGAGTTCTGGCCCCATTCTTGAGGGAGAGGGTTTGTGTACAGGTACATTGCACCCCTCCCCGACCTTAACCAACCGAAGAGAGCGTTCAGCTCATCGTCTGCAGTTGGTGCCGTTTATAAGGTACACCTCTCGACCTTGAGGGCTTGCGTACAGGCACTGTGGAACTCTCACCGACCTTATTGGCTAAGGGAAACGTACATGTCATCTGAGTTAGTATGGGATGGGTAAGTTAGGTATTTGTTTTGGGAGGAGTGATAGGTTGTGGTTAGTTAATGGTAGAATGGTTATTTTTTATTTTGTGTGGGATTGCTAGTAACGGCTGGGTATGTTAGGTTTTTTATTTGAAGTTATTGGGGTTTTTGGGTGGGGGTGTTAGTGCAGGTTGAGTGGTTTGGTTTTATTTTTTTGTCAGAGTGGTCTTGAGTTTGAGTTGGTGGCGTGGGGTTTGGAGTGAGGGGGGGGAGGAGGGAATTGGTCAAGTCAGGTAAGGTTAGGTTGGGTGGGAATTATTGGGTGTGGGGTTGAGAAGAGGTTAGGTTAAGCTTAGTTAGGTTAGGTGGGAATCGTTGGGTGTGGGCTGAGGAGAGGTTAGGTTGATTTGGTTAGGTTGGGTGGGAATCGTTGGGTGAGGGTTAAGGAGAGGCTAGGTTTTAATTTGGGGGGAAATTGTTGGGTGTGGTTATAGGGAAGATATTAATACAAGGGAGGTGGGAGGGGAGTGTTTGGTCTGTTTAGTACTTAAAGATAGAAATTCTGAGGTGCAGGGATGAGGTCTAAATTGTCGAGTGACTGTGAGCGTGGTGGTGGTATGAGTGTTGTGTATGCAAGTGAGGGAAGGGCAGTTACGTGACTGTGTGTGGGGGAGTCGGGAGGTTGAGGGGAGTGTGCTAGGTTCGTGTCGGGGTTGATTTCCGTTTCCTTAGGGGTAGTGCCGTATAGGTTTACTTTGATTATTGATTTGGTTGGATGAGTGTATTGTATAATTCTTTTGCTGTCAGGTGTATAGGGAGAAAGGGGGGAGGTGTTCTTCCTCTTTGGTCTAGGGGTCTTGACCACTAGTTCTGTGGGGGGAAGGGCTGCCATTTTATTCTTGGGAGTCTGGGGTGTTAGGGGAGGATCGGGTTTGGTTTGGGTGTTCGTGGTCCGGGAGTTCAACGTAGTCAAGTGGGAGAAGTCGGGTGTAGGCAAGGTCGAGGTGGAGGGGCCGGTATGTTTTGGACTGATTACTTTGGGGGGTGAGGTAATGGTAGAATGGTGAGATAAGTCAGGTGTAGGCATGGCAGAAGTGGAGGGGAGGAGGGAGACAGTGGATTCTCTGGGGGGTGGGGGGGGCATGTTGGTACGGTCGGAGATGGGGGCAGTGGGGAAGATGAGGTCGGGACCGGTTCTGAAGGAGTCAGGAATGTTTATGGTAGGGAGGCCGTTGGCCTTCAAACCCTCAATTACCAGATTTAGAAAAAGTGATCTATTACCGTTGCTTAGGGAATGTGCCAGAAGTATGATGGTGGTGATTTTTGCGTCAGTGTCGGGGGAAGGGAGGGGGGCGGTCAGGCTGTTGGTCCAGCAAGTGCGGGTGGAGAGAGTCGTGGGAGTAGGGAGTGAGTGGTGGGGAGGAGGAGGAGGTGCAGTGGGAGGTGAGGGTAGGCGTAGGCGGGGAGGGAGAGGTGTTGTGCTGTTGTTGAGTCTGATTTGGCACTTGTTGCTGACGGCAGAGTGTGGGCCTTTACAATTGCAGCATCTAGTAACAGTGGCAGTGCAGTTTCTGTATGAGTGGCCTTGATTGGCACATTTTGAACAGGTTAGTGAGTTACTGCAACGGTTGGTGGTATGTCCAAATTGATAGCAGTTGTAGCATTGGTGGACTGGGATGTAGTGTTGGAATTCGATGTTATGTGAGGGGGTGATGTTATTGCCGAATTTAATTCCGTTGGATTTCAATTTGATGGCGTCAGTTTGTGTAGCTGTAGTGATTTTCAACATGGGGAGAGTTCCCATCCGGGCTGCATATGTCATTTGGGAGGTGTTGTGTGTGTTGAGTTCTGTCAATAGGTTAGGATTGTCAAGGATATGGGGGATGATTTTTCTACATATGAGGGTGCATTTTGCGCGGTATTCGGGTGAGCTGAGGACCGTTAAGCCATTGTCTTTTAGTTTTTTGTTCAATGCTGGGGAGTGGAATAGGTCGGCGTCTTCGTCATTCTGTACAAATACTTTGATAATGTCGTCATTGGTGAAGGAACGTATTTGGAAGATCAAAGTCAGCTGAAAAATGAGTGAAGCGAGGTCTGTGCACTGTTGGATGGTACGGTCCACTTTGAGTTTAATTGAAGGCATGTTGGCTGGTGGAATTGGAGATTTATGGAGATCTCCCCTAACAAATTGTCCCTAATTTCCTGCGCCCCTCACGTAGGGGAGGCCCTGCACTATCACAGAGGTCCCCAGGCGAATCGGCAGGCTGTGCTGACCCCCCGCCCTTCACACAAACACGCACTAGCGAGGTGTGGGGACAGAGGGCGTTTCCAGACGAATACTCCCCTGTACGTCACTGACAGGGGAATAGGTCCTTTCACGGCACGGAAGATAAAGGTTAGAGTGGTAGAAAAAGGTCTGAAAACTTACTGCTGACTCTTTCTTCACACCAAGCCCCTCAGCAGCATTCGGGGTTCCTAAGGGAGGTCCGATACTGTAGGAGAGGCTCAATGTGTCGATTGAATCAACAGAATTATCAGTTGGAGAATGGAGTCAGGTGCTTGTGATTTCCAAGGTTGGTGGGAAGGTGGGAGAGGTCCCAGAACTAGCGAATCAGCTATGTCCGTTTGATCTCCGGCTTCCCCGTCGCTCTGCGTGTCTGCTCTCTGTGGTGGTCCTGGCTCCAATGAGTGGCTTCGCCCACGGTTTGGTGGGAGTAGGTGGCGTGCTGTGGACGCAGCGGTAGTATCGTTCATCCAAGGCCGTCCCTCCCTCTTGGAGGTGGGGCGTAGCTTGCGGATGACGCATGCGGCACTCGTGGCCAATGAGGTGGCCACTGAGGTGGAGAATGTCTGTATATAAGCCCGCCCGCCTGCCGGGCCGCCCGTATTGACTATTTCGTCGTCGAGATGGCCCGTACTAAACAGACTGCCCGCAAGTCCACTGGAGGCAAGGCTCCACGGAAGCAGCTTGCCACCAAGGCAGACGAAGCAGCCAAGGCAGCTACACGCTCCAGTACCGTACACATCCAAGTTCCAGCAAGTGTGCAACAGATCAAGAATCACCTCAGAAAGACTACCAAGCTCCACATCAAAAAGAGCTTCCTTCATGCACTCAACGCTGGTTACCAATCAGCCAAATGGTACCTGGCGGCCACAAAAGGGGAACCACCTTTCGCAGACAAGAAAACTCCAAGACAAACCCAAGTCAGCCTTCACCGACTACGACTAGGGTACAAGTGCTCCTGGCAGATGATCGGAAACGACGTCATGGAATGCACCTACTGTCAGGAGCCAGCAGCCAACCCACTTGAACACTATCTCCTCGATTGCGAGGTCACACAAAGCCTCCGAGACAGAACTCAAATCTCCCAAAACACCCGGGCCCACACAGACCACATTCACCACCTGCCTCGGGTCTGCGATGCCACCACCAGGCTAACAGCATCTGTCAGTTAGGGCGCCACTCAGGCTGACCGTCCAGGTAGGGCGGTGATGGCGTCCCACTGATGGGAATCGCTCACAGCCTCAGTATCCCTCCCATCTGCAGGTGGGACCACCTCCAATCCCAATCCGGTCTGGCTGCTCCTGGAGCTCCAGCCGGAACCACCAAACGGGCCGCCTATAGGCAAAGGCCCGTGTCGGACTACGGTCCGACAATCTATACAACAACAACAACAACCGGGCCGCCCGTATTGACTATTTCGTCGTCGAGATGGCCCGTACTAAACAGACTGCCCGCAAGTCCACTGGAGGCAAGGCTCCACGGAAGCAGCTTGCCACCAAGGCAGCTCACAAGTCCGCCCCAGCCACCGGTGGTGTCAAGAAGCCCCATCGTTACAGGCCCGGAACCGTCGCCCTTCGTGAGATCCGTCGTTACCAGAAGAGCACAGAGCTACTCATCAGGAAGCTGCCCTTCCAGCGCCTGGTGCGTGAGATCGCCCAGGATTTCAAGACTGACCTGCGCTTCCAGTCGTCTGCCGTCATGGCTCTGCAGGAAGCCTCTGAGGCTTACCTGGTGGGTCTTTTCGAGGACACCAACCTGTGTGCCATTCCCGCCAAGCGCGTTACCATCATGCCCAAGGACATCCAGCTGGCCCGGCGCATCCGCGGAGAGCGTGCTTAAGTCCTCTTCCTTGGGGAAAAAGAAAAAGCACAACAAAACCTACCAGACATCTATAACTCGGCCCTTCTCAGGGCCAAAGAACTGTTCTGAAGATAATTTTCATGACAATCGAAATGGTTGGTGGTAGGAGAGCGTTAATTTCGGTTACCCAAATCGCCTAACGGTAAGTTGGTAACAGTCGTGCAGGCACGAATGTATAGTAGGTCATCAATTCGGGAGGTAGGTGGGTGCAAAAAACAAGAGCTAGTAACAAATTAATATATAAAGAATAAGTAAGTAAATAAATAACTAAAATAAAAGAAAATTCAATAAAATAAAATAAAATGAATTGTTTACATGAAATAGGCGTGCTGCAAACAAGAAATGAAACCCAAACACACTCCATGTATGTCACTTTGCAGTGGGTGTAAAAGTACTCCACGCAGAATTTATTTATTTATTTATAATGTTTCGATTTAGTCCTGTTTCTACGCCAATAGAGAATGCAGATTATTATAATTTTTTTTTATTTATTTCCTTCTCAATATATCACTGTCGGTAACTGTCTCTTTAACATGTAACTGTGGCTCCGAAGGAGCCGATTAAGTTGTAGTAGTGGGATGGCGTGTTTGTTGTGCACAAGTAACCTCTTACTTGGAAGAGGTGTACTTGGTGACAGCCTTGGTGCCCTCAGACACGGCATGCTTGGCCAGTTCACCGGGCAGCAAGAGTCGGACAGCTGTCTGGATTTCCCGACTTGTAATGGTGGAGCGTTTGTTGTAGTGCGCCAGGCGGGAAGCCTCGGCAGCGATGCGCTCGAAGATGTCGTTCACGAAAAAGTTCATGATGGACATAGCTTTGGAGGAGACTCCTGTGTCGGGGTGCACTTGCTTCAGTACCTTGTAGATGTAGATGCTGTAGCTTTCCTTCCTCCTGCGCTTCTTCTTCTTGTCACCCTTGGCAATGGCCTTCTGGGCCTTTCCAGCCTTCTTGGCAGCCTTTCCGGAAGTTTTGGGAGGCATGGCGGCACAGTTACTCGTGGCGCGGAGCGAGAGAATTGAAAACTGATGATGATGATTATATGGAGAGAAGAGAGCAGTGGCTCTGAGAGTGGGAGAAGGGTATAGTACAAGGTAAAGTTTAGAAGTGGGAAGTAGAGGAGAAGGTTAACAGCAGGTGGGCTATCCACCTTGCGGAGACGAGTTTTTTTTGTCTTCCGTAACTGTGCTGCGTTGAGAGGTTCTTGGGGTTAGGGAAGGCCGGTCTCAGCCAAGCTAAGCTAGGTTGTTCTAAGGTGTCCTGAGGGCATATTTTGTTAGGGGGGTCTCTCCAGGTCCTTGTGGCACTGGAGGGATGATCCCCAACTTTTAGTTATTTTTATTGTTATTTCTTATTGTTATTTTGTTGTTATTTTGTATATAGAGGCTCTGGTTCTTCGTTATCATTTTTCCTGCTTCTAGGCCACCATCCGTGCGATGTGTTGTTGTTTTCCTCAATTAGTTGGTTTAGTATGGGATCCTGTTCTTGCTCGATTTTTTCCCATATTACATTTGCTTGGGTGTGTATTCTGATGTTGAGTGGGTCTATGCCGTGTTCTGTGTGTATGTCTTGTACTGTTTGTGTGTATGGTGGTTGGTGTTTTGCCGCTCTTCTGAGGGCTATATTTTGCACTGCTTGATATTTGAGTTGATTGGTTCTTGAGATTGTGTTCAGAGGTATCGGGGGGTATTCTAAGTGTGGTCTGATCAGTGCTTTGTATAGGTGCAATTGCGTGTTGGTTTCCAATTGGCGGAATCTTTTGAGCTTAGTAAGTTGTGATCTTGCCTTAGCTAATCTTTCGTTAATGTGGGGTGTTATTCCACATCTGGATATCTTGAGTCCTAATGTTTTTCCCTTGGCAGCGTATGGTATTTGTTGGTTGTTAACAATAATAGGGAATGGTTTTGTTTTTGCGATGTGAATTATTTGGAGTTTTTGTACATTGGTTTTTATCTTCCATTTACGTTCATAGTCGTTTATTACCTCTATTTCTCTGCATGTTCTAATAGCCATCATTTGTTTGGACTTTCCCGGGTACCTGACTATCTGTGTTACATCGTCTGCGTAAGCGATGTATTCTGATTGACGTGGTTGCGGCATATCTGCCGTGTATACAGTGTATAACGTCGGCGATA
>NW_024713804.1:0-18872 GCF_018991925.1 Homarus americanus
CCATTAGAGGTTCACGGCGCCATAAGGTCGTTGAACAGGCTTTGTGTGAAATATAACAGAGTCTAGGACTGCTTTTAGTATCCTGGTGGTCGAGAAGTAGCGTTACCCGGTCACAGTCGTGGGCAAGTGGGCCGTGGGTTCGAATCCTAGCGGGGTGGCGTGTTCATTGTATGTAGAAGTCCGCGTGCTTTATTGGGCTAATGAAATACATATGGATCCTCGTGTTTCGAAGCCGGATTTAGTAAAACGTTACTCTGACCACGTATGTGATCACCGGGTAATCCCCATTAGGGGTTCACGGCGCCATAATCTCGTTGAACAGGCTTTGTGTGAAATATAGCTTAGAAGTCTAGGACTGCTTTTGGGTATACTGGTAAGTCCAGAGGTAGCGTTCTCCGGTCACAGTCATGGGCTCGTGGGCCGTGGGTTCGAATACTGGCGGGGTGAGGTGTTCATTGTATGTAGAAGTCCGCGTGCTTTATTGGGCTAATGAAATATATATGGATCCTCGTGTTTCAAAGCCGGATTTGGTAAAACGTTACTCTGACCACCTACGTGATACGGGTAGTCCCCATTAGAGGTTCACGGCGCCATAAGCTCGTTGAACAGGCTTTGTGTGAAATATAAAAGAGTTACGACTGCTTTTAGTATCCTGGTGGTCCAGAGGTAGCGTTCGCCGGTCACAGTCGTGGGTTCCTGGGCCATGGGTTCGAATCTTGGTGGGGTGGCGCGTTCATTGTATGTAGAAGTCCGCGTGCTTTATTGGGCTAATGAAATACATATGGATCCTCGTGTTTCGAAGCCGGATTTGGTAAAACGTTACTCTGACCACGTATGTGATACGGGTAATCCCCATTAGAGGTTCACGGCGCCATAAGCTCGTTGAACAGGCTTTGTGTGAAATATAACAGAGTCTAGGACTGCTTTGAGTATCCTGGTGGTCCAGAAGTAGCGTTCCCCGGTCACATTCATAGGCTCCTGGGCCGGGGGTTCGAATCCTGGCAGGTTGAGGTGTTCATTCTATGTAGAAGTCTGCGTGCTTTATTGGGCTAATGAAATATATATGGATCCTCGTGTTTCAAAGCCGGATTTGGTAAAACGTTCCTCTGACCACGTACGTGATACGGGTAGTCCCCATTAGAGGTTCATGGCGCCATAAGCGCGTTGAACAGGCTTTGTGTGAAATATAACAGAGTTACGACTGATTTTAGTATCCTGGTGGTCCAGAGGTAGCGTTCGCCGGTCACAGTCGTGGGTTCCTGGGCCGTGGGTTCGAATCTTGGCGGGGTGGCGCGTTCATTGTATGTAGAAGTCCACGTGCTTTATTTGGCTAATGAAATATATATGGATCCTCTTGTTTCGCAGCCGGATTTGGTAAAACGTTACTCTGATCACCTACGTGATACGGGTAATCCCCATTAGTGGTTCACGGCGCCATAAGCTCGTTGAACAGGCTTTGTGTGATATATAACAGAGTCTAGGACTGCTTTCAGTATCCTGGTAGTCCAGAGGTAGCGTTCTCCGGTCACAGTCATGGGCTCGTGGGCCGTGGGTTCGAATCCTGGCGGGGTGAGGTGTTCATTGTATGTAGAAGTCCGCGTGCTTTATTGGGCTAATGAAATATATATGGATCCTCGTGTTTCAAAGCCGGATTTGGTGAAACGTTCCTCTGACCACCTACGTGATGCGGGTAGTCCCCATTAGAGGTTCACGGCGCCATAAGCTCGTTGAACAGGCTTTGTGTGAAATATAAAAGAGTTATGACTGCTTTTAGTATCCTGGTGGTCCAGAGGTAGCGTTCGCCGGTCACAGTCGTGGGTTCCTGGGCCGTGGGTTCGAATCTTGGTGGGGTGGCGCGTTCATTGTATGTAGAAGTCCGCGTTCTTTATTGGGCTAATGAAATATATATGGATCCTCTTGTTTCGAAGCCGGATTTGGTAAAACGTTACTCTGACCACCTACGTGATACGGGTAATCCCCATTAGTGGTTCACGGCGCCATAAGCTCGTTGAACAGGCTTTGTGTGAAGTATAACAGAGTCTAGGAATGCTTTTAGTATCCTGGTGGTCCAGAGGTAGCGTTCTCCAGTCACAGTCATGGGCTCGTGGGCCGTGGGTTCGAATCCTGGCGGGGTGGGAAGTGTTCTAATTTCCATATGTAGAAGTCACTTTATTGGGCTAATAAATACATATGGATCCTCGTGTTTCAAGCCGGTGGTAAACGTTACTCCTGACCACCTCACGTCGTCTGGTAGTCATTAGAGAGGTTCACGGCGCCATAAGCTCGTTGAACAGGCTTTGTGTGAAGAATATAACAGAGTCTAGGACTGCTTTTAGTATCCTGGTGGTCCAGGGTAACGTTCTCAGTCTGATCATGGGCTCGTGGGCCGTGGGTTCCGAATCCTGGCGGGGAGTGAGGGTTCATTGTATGTAGATGTCCGCTTGCTTTTTGGGCTAATGAAATACACATATGGATCTCGTGTTACAAGCCGGATTTGGTAAAACCTTTACTCTGACCACAGACGTAATCTGACTAGTCCCCATTAAGAGATACGGCGCCATAAGGTCGTTGAACAGGCTGTGAAATATAACAGAGTCTAGGACTGCTTTTAGTATCCTGGTGGTCCAGAAGTAGCGTTTCCCGGTCACAGTCGTGGGCTCGTGGGCCGTGGGTTCGAATCCTGGCGGGGTGGCGTGTTCATTGTATGTAGAAGTCCGCGTGCTTTATTGGGCTAATGAAATACATATGGATCCTCGTGTTTCGAAGACGGATTTGGTAAAACGTTACTCTGACCACCTACGTGATATGGGTAGTCCCCATTAGAGGTTCACGGCGCCATAAGCTCGTTGAACAGGCTTTGTGTGAAATATAACAGAGCCTAGGACTGCTTTGAGTATCCTGGTGGTCCAGAAGTAGCGTTCCCCGGTCACATTCATGGGCTCCTGGGCCGTAGGTTCGAATCCTGGCGGGGTGAGGTGTTCATTGTATGCAGAAGTACGCGTGCTTTATTGGGCTAATGAAATAAAATTGGATCCTCTTGTTTCGAAGCTGGATTTGGTAAAACGTTACTCTGACCACCTACGTGATACGGGTAATTCCCATTAGTGGTTCACTGCGCCATAAGCTCGTTGAACAGGCTTTGTGTGAAATATAAAAGAGTCTAGGACTGCTTTTAGTATCCTTGTAGTACAGAGGTAGCGTTCTCCGGTCACAGTCATGGGCTCGTGGGCCGTGGGTTCGAATACTGGCGGGGTGGGGTATTCATTGTATGTAGAAGTCCGCGTGCTTTATTGGGCTAATGAAAATATATATATGGATCCTCGTGTTTCGAAGCCGGATTGGTAAAACGTTACTCTGACCACGTATGTGATATGGGTAATCCCCATTAGAGGTTCACGGCGCCATAAGCTCGTTGAACAGGCTTTGTGTGAAATATAACAGAGTTACGACTGCTTTTAGTATCCTGGTGGTCCAGAGGTAGCGTTCGCCGGTCACAGTCGTGGGTTCCTGGGCCGTGGGTTCGAATCTTGGAGGGGTGGCGCGTTCATTGTATGTAGAAGTCCGCGTGCTTTATTGGGCTAATGAAATACATATGGATCCTCTTGTTTCGAAGCCGGATTTGGTAAAACGTTACTCTGACCACCTACGTGATATGGTAATCCCCATTGAGGTTCACAGCGCCATAACCTCGATTAAGGGCTGAAATATAACAAGTCTAGGACTACTTCAAGTATCCTGGTGGTCGAAGTAGCGACCCCCAGTCGTCGCCCAGGCTCCTGGGCCGGGGTTGCAGATCCTGGCGGGTTGAGAGTGTTCGACATGTAAGTCCGCATGCTTTATTGGGCTAATGAAATATATATGGATCTGTGTTTCGGCGGATTTGATAAAACGTTCCTCTGACCACGGTTCCATTTCGGTGATCCCCAATAGAGGTTCACGGCGCCATAAGCTCGTTGAACAGGCTTTGTGTGAAATATAACAGAGTCTAGGACTGCTTTTAGTATCCTGGTGGTCCAGAGGTAGCGTTCGCCGGTCACAGTCGTGGGTTCCTGGGCCGTGGGTTCGAACCTTGGCGGGGTGGCGCGTTCATTATATGTAGAAGTCCGCGTGCTTTATTGGGCTAATGAAATATATATGGATCCTCTTGTTTCGAAGCCGGATTTGGTAAAACGTTACTCTGACCACCTACGTGATACGGGTAGTCCCCATTAGAGGTTCACGGCGCCATAAGGTCGTTGAACAGGCTTTGTGTGAAATATAACAGAGTCTAGGACTGCTTTTAGTATCCTGGTGGTCCAGAGGTAGCGTTCTCCAGTCACAGTCATGGGCTCGTGGGCCGTGGGTTCGAATCCTGGCGGGGTGAGGTGTTCATTGTATGTAGATGTCCGCTTGCTTTTTTGGGCTAATGAAATACATATGGATCCTCCTATTTCGAAGCCGGATTTTGTAAAACGCTACTCTGACCACAGACGTGATACGGCTAGTCCCCATAAGAGGTTCACGGCGCCATAAGGTCGTTGAACAGGCTTTGTGTGAAATATAACAGAGTCTAGGACTGCTTTTAGTATCCTGGTGGTCCATAAGTAGCGTTCCTCGGTCACAGTCGTGGGCAAGTGGGCCGTGGGTTCGAATCCTAGCGGGGTGGCGTGTTCATTGTATGTAGAAGTCCGCGTGCTTTATTGGGCTAATGAAATACATATGGATCCTCGTGTTTCGAAGCCGGATTTGGTAAAACGTTACTCTGACCACGTATGTGATACGGGTAATCCCCATTAGAGGTTCACGGCGCCATAATCTCGTTGAACAGGCTTTGTGTGAAATATAACAGAGTCTAGGACTGCTTTGAGTATACTGGTAGTCCAGAGGTAGCGTTCTCCGGTCACAGTCATGGGCTCGTGGGCCGTGGGTTCGAATACTGGCGGGGTGAGGTTCATTGTATGTAGAAGTCCGAGTGCTTTATTGGGCTAATGAAATATATATGGATCCTCGTGTTTCAAAGCCGGATTTGGTAAAACGTTACTCTGACCACCTACGTGATACGGGTAGTCCCCATTAGAGGTTCACGGCGCCATAAGCTCGTTGAACAGGCTTTGTGTGAAATATGAAAGAGTTACGACTGCTTTTAGTATCCTGGTGGTCCAGAGGTAGCGTTCGCCGGTCACAGTCGTGGGTTCCTGGGCCGTGGGTTCGAATCTTGGTGGGGTGGCGCGTTCATTGTATGTAGAAGTCCGCGTGCTTTATTGGGCTAATGAAATATATATGGATCCTCTTGTTTCGAAGCCGGATTTGGTAAAACGTTACTCTGACCACCTACGTGATACAGGTAATCCCCATTAGAGGTTCACGGCGCCATAAGCTCGTTGAACAGGCTTTGTGTGAAATATAACAGAGTCTAGGACTGCTTTTAGTATCCTGGTGGTCCAGAAGTAGCGTTTCCCGGTCACAGTCGTGGGCTCGTGGGACGTGGGTTCGATTCCTGGCGGGGTGGCGTGTTCATTGTATGTAGAAGTTAGCATGCTTTATTGGGCTAATGAAATACATATGGATCCTCCTGTTTCGAAGCCGGATTTGGTAAAACGCTACTCTGACCACAGACGTGATACGGCTAGTCCCCATTAGAGGTTCACGGCGCCATAAGGTCGTTGAACAGGCTTTGTGTGAAATATAACAGAGTCTAGGACTGCTTTTAGTATCCTGGTGGTCGAGAAGTAGCGTTACCCGGTCACAGTCGTGGGCAAGTGGGCCGTGGGTTCGAATCCTAGCGGGGTGGCGTGTTCATTGTATGTAGAAGTCCGCGTGCTTTATTGGGCTAATGAAATACATATGGATCCTCGTGTTTCGAAGCCGGATTTGGTAAAACGTTACTCTGACCACGTATGTGATACGGGTAATCCCCATTAGAGGTTCACGGCGCCATAATCTCGTTGAACAGGCTTTGTGTGAAATATAACAGAGTCTAGGACTGCTTTGAGTATACTGGTAGTCCAGAGGTAGCGTTCTCCGGTCACAGTCATGGGCTCGTGGGCCGTGGGTTCGAATACTGGCGGGGTGAGGTGTTCATTGTATGTAGAAGTCCGCGTGCTGTATTGGGCTAATGAAATATATATGGATCCTCGTGTTTCAAAGCCGGATTTGGTAAAACGTTACTCTGACCACCTACGTGATACGGGTAGTCCCCATTAGAGGTTCTCGGCGCCATAAGCTCGTTGAACAGGCTTTGTGTGAAATATAAAAGAGTTACGACTGCTTTTAGTATCCTGGTGGTCCAGAGGTAGCGTTCGCCGGTCACAGTCGTGGGTTCCTGGGCCGTGGGTTCGAATCTTGGTGGGGTGGCGCGTTTATTGTATGTAGAAGTCCGCGTGCTTTATTGGGCTAATGAAATACATATGGATCCTCGTGTTTCGAAGCCGGATTTGGTAAAACGTTACTCTGACCACGTATGTGATACGGGTAATCCCCATTAGAGGTTCACGGCGCCATAACCTCGTTGAACAGGCTTTGTGTGAAATATAACAGAGTCTAGGACTGCTTTGAGTATCCTGGTGGTCGAGAAGTAGCGTTCCCCGGTCACATTCATGGGCTCCTGGGCCGGGGGTTCGAATCTGGTGGGTTGAGTGTTCATTGTATGTAGAAGTCAGCGTGCTTTATTGGGCTAATGAAATATATATGGATCCTCGTGTTTCAAAGCCGGATTTGGTAAAACGTTCCTCTGACCACCTACGTGATACGGGTAGTCCCCATTAGAGGTTCATGGCGCCATAAGCTCGTTGAACAGGCTTTGTGTGAAATATAACAGAGTTATGACTGATTTTAGTATCCTGGTGATCCAGAGGTAGCGTTCGCCGGTCACAGTCGTGGGTTCCTGGGCCGTGGGTTCGAATCTTGGCGGGGTGGCGCGTTCATTGTATGAAAGTCCGCGTGCTTTATTGGGCTAATGAAATATATATGGATCCTCGTGTTTCAAAGCCGGATTTGGCAAAACGTTCCTCTGACCACCTACGTGATACGGGTAGTCCCCATTAGAGGTTCACGGCGCCATAAGCTCGTTGAACAGGCTTTGTGTGAAATATAACAGAGTTACGACTGCTTTTCGTATCCTGGTGGTCCAGAGGTAGCGTTCCCCGGTCACAGTCATGGGCACGTGGGCCGTGGGTTCGAATCCTGGCGGGGTGAGGTGTTCATTGTATGTAGAAGTTCGCGTGCTTTATTGGGCTAATGAAATATATATGGATCCTCGTGTTTCAAAGCCGGATTTGGTGAAACGTTCCTCTGACCACCTACGTGATGCGGGTAGTCCCCATTAGAGGTTCACGGCGCCATAAGCTCGTTGAACAGGCTTTGTGTGAAATATAAAAGAGTTACGACTGCTTTTAGTATCCTGGTGGTCCAGAGGTAGCGTTCGCCGGTCACAGTCGTGGGTTCCTGGGCCGTGGAGTTCGAATCTTGGTGGGGAATTAGCGCGTTCATTGTATGTAAAGTCCGCGTTCTTTATTGAGCTAATGAAATATGGAGATCCTCGTGTTTCAAAGCCGGATTTGGTAAAACGTTCCTCTGACCATCTACGTGATACGGGTAATCCCCATTAGTGGTTCGCGGCGCCATAAACTCATTGAACAGGCTTTGTGTGAAATATAACAGAGTCTAGGACTGCTTTTAGTATCCTGGTGGTCCAGAGGTAGCGTTCTCCGGTCACAGTCATGGGCTCGTGGGCCATCGGTTCGAATCCTGGCGGGGTGAGGTGTTGATTGTATGTCGAAGTCCGCGTGCTTTTTTCGGCTAATGAAATATATATGGATCCTCGTGTTTCGAAGCCGGATTTTTTTAAAACGTTACTCTGACCACCTACGTGATACGGGTAGTCCCCATTAGAGGTTCACGGCGCCATAAGCTCGTTGAACAAGCTTTGTGTGAAATATTACAGAGTCTAGGACTGCTTTTAGTATCCTGGTGGTCCTGAAGTAGCGTTCTCCGGTCACAGTCATGGGCTCGTGAGCCGTGGTTTCGAATCCTGGCGGGGTGAGGTGTTCATTGTATGTAGATGTCCGCGTGCTTTATTGGGCTAATGAAATACATATGGATCCTCGTGTTTCGAAGCCGGATTTGGTAAAACGCTACTCTGACCACAGACGTGATACGGCTAGTCCCCATTAGAGGTTCACGGCGCCATAAGGTCGTTGAACAGGCTTTGTGTGAAATATAACAGAGTCTAGGACTGCTTTTAGTATCCTGGTGGTCCAGAAGTAGCGTTCCCCGGTCACAGTCGTGGGCTCGTGGGCCGTGGGTTCGAATCCTGGCGGGGTGGCGTGTTCATTGTATGTAGAAGTCCGCGTGCTTTATTGGGCTAATGAAATATATATGGATCCTCTTGTTTCGAAGCCGAATTTGGTAAAACGTTACTCTGACCACCTACGTGATACGGGTAATCCCCATTAAAGGTTCACGGCGCCATAACCTTGTTCAACAGGCTTTGTGTGAAAAATAACAGAGTCAATGACTGCTTTTTGTATCCTGGTGGTCCAGAGGTAGCGTTCCTCGGTCACAGTCGTGGGCTCGTGGGCCGTGGGTTCGAATCCTGGCGGGGTGAGGTATTGATTGTACGTAGAAGTCCACGTGCTTTATTGGGCTAATGAAATACATATGGATCCTCGTGTTTCGAAGCCGGATTTGGTAAAACGTTATTCTGACCACGTATGTGATACGGGTAGGCCCCATTAGAGGTTCACTGCGCCATAAGCTCGTTGAACAGGCTTTGTGTGAAATATATCATTGTCTAGGACTGCTTTTAGTATCCTGGTGGTCCAGAGGTAGCGTTCCCCGGTCACATTCATGGGCTCGTGGGCCATCGGTTCGAATCCTGGCGGGGTGAGGTGTTGATTGTATGTCGAAGTCCGCGTGCTTTATTCGGCTAATGAAATATATTTGGATCCTCGTGTTTCAAAGCCGGATTTGGTAAAACGTTCCTCTGACCACCTAGGTGATACGGGTAGTCCCCATTAGAGGTTCACGGCGCCATAAGCTCGTTGAACAGGCTTTGTGTGAAATATAACAGAGTTACGACTGCTTTTAGTATCCTGGTGGTCCAGAGGTAGCGTTCGCCGGTCACAGTCGTGGGTTCCTGGGCCGTGGGTTCGAATCTTGGCGGGGTGGCGCGTTCATTGTATGTAGAAGTCCGCGTGCTTTATCGGGGTAATGAAATATATATGGATCCTCTTGTTTCGAAGCCGGATTTGGTAAAACGTTACTCTGACCACCTACGTGATATAGGTAATCCCCATTAGAGGTTCATGGCGCCATAAGCTCGTTGAACAGGCTTTGTGTGAAATCTAACAGAGTCTAGGACTGCTTTTAGTATCCTGGTGTTCCAGAGGTAGCGTTCTCCAGTCACAGTCATGGGCTCGTGGGCCGTGGGTTCGAATCCTGGCGGGGTGAGGTGTTCATTGTATGTAGATGTCCGCTTGCTTTATTGGGCTAATGAAATACATATGGATCCTCCTGTTTCGAAGCCGGATTTGGTAAAACGCTACTCTGACCACAGACGTGATACGGCTAATCCCCATTAGAGGTTCACGGCGCCATAAGGTCGTTGAACAGGCTTTGTGTGAATTATAACAGAGTCTAGGAGTGCTTTTAGTATCCTGGTTGTCCAGAAGTAGCGTTCCCCGGTCACAGTCGTGGGCTCGTGGGCCGTGGGTTCGAATCCTGGCGGGGTGGCGTGTTCATTGTATGTAGAAGTTAGCATGCTGTATTGGGCTAATGAAATACATATGGATCCTCCTGTTTCGAAGCCGGATTTGGTAAAACGCTACTCTGACCACAGACGTGATACGGCTAGTCCCCATTAGAGGTTCACGGCGCCATAAGGTCGTTGAACAGGCTTTGTGTGAAATATAACAGAGTCTAGGACTGCTTTTAGTATACTGGTGGTCCAGAAGTAGCGTTCCCCGGTCACAGTCATGGGCTCGTGGGCCATCGGTTCGAATCCTGGCGGGGTGAGGTGTTGATTGTATGTCGAAGTCCGCGTGCTTTATTCGGCAAATGAAATATATATGGATCCTCGTGTTTCAAAGCCGGATTTGGTAAAACATTCCTCTGACCACCTAGGTGATATGGGTAGTCCCCATTAGAGGTTCACGGCGTCATAAGCTCGTTGAACAGGCTTTGTGTGAAATATAACAGAGTCTAGGACTGCTTTTAGTATCCTGGTAGTCCAGAGGTAGCGTTTGCCGGTCAGAGTCATGGGCTCGTGGGCCGTGGATTCGAATCCTGGCGGGGTGAGGTGTTCATTGTATGTAGAAGTCCGCGTGCTTTATTGGGCTAATGAAATACATATGGATCCTCGTGTTTCGAAGCCGGATTTAGTAAAACGTTACTCTGACCACGTATGTGATACGGGTAATCCCCATTAGAGGTTCACGGCGCCATAATCTCGTTGAACAGGCTCTGTGTGAAATATAACAGAGTCTAGGACTGCTTTGAGTATACTGGTAGTCCAGAGGTAGCGTTCTCCGGTCACCGTCATGGGCTCGTGGGCCGTGGGTTCGAATACTGGCGGGGTGAGGTGTTGATTGTATGTAGAAGTCCGCGTGCTTTATTGGGCTAATGAAATATATATGGATCCTCGTGTTTCAAAGCCGGATTTGGTAAAACGTTACTCTGACCACCTACGTGATACGGGTAGTCCCCATTAGAGGTTCACGGCGCCATAAGCTCGTTGAACAGGCTTTGTGTGAAATATAAAAGAGTTACGACTGCTTTTAGTATTCTGGTGGTCCAGAGGTAGCATTCGCCGGTCACAGTCGTGGGTTCCTGGGCCATGGGTTCGAATCTTGGTGGGGTGGCGCGTTCATTGTATGTAGAAGTCCGCGTGCTTTATTGGGCTAATGAAATACATATGGATCCTCGTGTTTCGAAGCCGGATTTGGTAAAACGTTACTCTGACCACGTATGTGATACGGGTAATCCCCATTAGAGGTTCATGGCGCCATAAGCTCGTTGAACAGGCTTTGTGTGAAATATAACAGAGTCTAGGACTGCTTTTAGTATCCTGGTGGTCCAGAAGTAGCGTTACCCGGTCACAGTCGTGGGCTCGTGGGCGGTGGGTTCGAATCCTGGCGGGGTGGCGTGGTCATTGTATGTAGAAGTCAGCATGCTTTATTGGGCTAATGAAATTCATATGGATCCTCGTGTTTCGAAGCCGGATTTGGTAAAACGTTACTCTGACCACGTATGTGATACGGGTAATCCCCATTAAAGGTTCACGGCGCCATAAGTTCGTTGAACAGGCTTTGTGTGAAATATAACAGAGTCTATGACTGCTTTGAGTATCCTGGTGGTCCAGAAGTAGCGTTCCCCGGTCACATTCATGGGCTCATGGGCCGGGGGTTCGAATCCTGGCGGGTTGAGGTGTTCATTGTATGTAGAAGTCCGCGTGCTTTATTGGGCTAATGAAATATATATGGATCCTCGTGTTTCAAAGCCGGATTTGGTAAAACGTTCCTCTGACCACCTACGTGATACGGGTAGTCCCCATTAGAGGTTCACGGCGCCATAAGCTCGTTGAACAGGCTTTGTGTGAAATATAACAGAGTCTAGGACTGCTTTTAGTATCCTGGTAGTCCAGAGGTAGCGTTCTCCGGTCACAGTCATGGGCTAGTGGGCCATGGGTTTCCAGGCTCCTGGCGGGTGGCGTGGTCATTAATATGTAAGTCAGCATGCTTTATTGGGCTAATGAAATTCATATGGATCCTCGTGTTTCGAAGCGGTTGGTAAACGTTACTCTGACCCGCATTATGTAATCTGGGTAATCCCATTGGGGGTTCCTCGCCATAAGCTCGTTGAACAGGCTTTGTGAATTATAACATTGTCTTGGACTGCTTTTGTATCCTGGTGGTCCAGAGGTAGATTCCTGGTCACAGTCATGGGCTCGTATGGGCCATCGGTTCGAATCCCTGGCGGGTAAGTGTTGATTGTATGTAGAAGTCCGCGTGCTTTGTTGGGCTAATGAAATACATATGGATCCTCGTGTTTCAAAGCCGGATTTGGTAAAACGTTCCTCTGACCACCTACGTGATACGGGTAGTCCCCATTAGAGGTTCACGGCACCATAAGCTCGTTGAACAGGCTTTGTGTGAAATATAACAGAGTTACGACTGCTTTTAGTATCCTGGTGGTCCAGAGGTAGCGTTCTCTGGTCACAGTCATGGGCACATGGGCCGTGGGTTCGAATCCTGGCGGGGTGAGGTGTTCATTGTATGTAGAAGTCCGCGTGCTTTATTGGGCTAATGAAATATATGTGGATCCTCGTGTTTCAAAGCCGGATTTGGTAAAACGTTCCTCTGACCACCTACGTGATACGGGTAGTCCCCATTAGAGGTTCACGGCGCCATAAGCTCGTTGAACAGGCTTTGTGTGAAATATAAAAGAGTTACGACTGCTTTTAGTATCCTGGTGGTCCAGAGGTAGCGTTCGCCGGTCACAGTCGTGGGTTCCTGGGCCGTGGGTTCGAATCTTGGCGGGGTGGCGCGTTCATTGTATGTAGAAGTCCGCGTGCTTTATTGGGCTAATGAAATATATATGGATCCTCTTGTTTCGAAGCCGGATTTGGTAAAACGTTACTCTGACCACCTACGTGATACAGGTAATCCCCATTAGAGGTTCACGGCGCCATAAGCTCGTTGAACAGGCTTTGTGTGAAATATAACAGAGTCTAGGACTGCTTTTAGTGTCCTGGTGGTCCAGAGGTAGCGTTCCCCGGTCACAGTCATGGGCTCTTGGGCCATCGGTTCGAATCTTGGCGGGGTGCGGTGTTGATTGTATGTAGAAGTCCGCGTGCTTTATTGGGCTAATGAAATATATATGGATCCTCTTGTTTCGAAGCCGGATTTGGTAAAACGTTACTCTGACCACCTACGTGATACGGGTAATCCCCATTACAGGTTCCCGGCGCCATAAGCTCGTTGAACAGGCTTTGTGTGAAATATAACAGAGTCTAGGACTGCTTTTAGTATCCTGGTGGTCCATAGGTAGCGTTCCCCGGTCACAGTCATGGGCTCTTGGGCCATCGGTTCGAATCTTGGCGGGGTGCGGTGTTGATTGTATGTAGAAGTCCGCGTGCTTTATTGGGCTAATGAAATATATATGGATCCTCGTGTTTCAAAGCCGGATTTGGTAAAACGTTACTCTGACCACCTACTTGATACGGGTAGTCCCCATTAGAGGTTCACGGCGCCATAAGCTTGTTGAACAGGCTTTGAGTGAAATATAACAGAGTCTAGGACTGCTTTTAGTATCATGGTGGTCCAGAGGTAGCGTTCCCCGATCACAGTCATGGGCTCGTGGGCCATGGGTTCGAATCCTGGCGGAAGTGTGTTGATTGGTATGGTAAAGTCCGCAGGCTTTATTGGGCTAACAGCATATGATCCTCTTGTTTCGATGCCGGACGGTAAAACGCTACCTGACCACTCACGCATTAATGGGCAATCCACGTTATGGTTCACTTGCGCCATAAGCTCAAGTGAACAGGCTTTGTGTGTACATAACAGAGTCTAGGACTGCTTAGTATCCCGGTAGTCCAGAGATAGCGTTCTCCGGTCGCTGTAGCGGCTCAAAATATGGGTTCGAATTTTGGCGGGGTGAGGTGTTCATTGTATGTAGAAGTCCGCGTGCTTTATTGGGCTAATGAAATATATATGGATCCTCGTGTATCGAAGACGGATTTGGTAAAACGTTACTCTTACCACCTACGTGATACGGGTAATCCCCATTACAGGTTCACGGCGCCATAAGCTCGTTGAACAAGCTTTGTGTGAAATATAACAGAGTATAGGACTGCTTTGAGTATCCTGGTGGTCCCGAAGTAGCGTTCTCCGGTTACAGTCATGGTCTCGTGGGCCGTGGGTTCGAATCCTGGCGGGGTGAGGTGTTCATTGTATGTAGAAGTCCACGTGCTTTATTGGGCTAATGAAATACATATGGATCCTCGTGTTTCGAAGCTGGATTTGGTAAAACGTTACTCTGACCACCTACGTGATATGGGTAGTCCCCATTAGAGGTTCACGGCGCCATAAGCTCGTTGAACAGGCTTTGTGTGAAATATAACAGAGTCTAAGACTGCTTTGAGTATCCTGGTGGTCCCGAAGTACAGTCATGGGCTCGTGGGCCGTGGGTTTGAATACTGGCGGGGTGAGGTGTTCATTGTATGTGGAAGTCTGCGTGCTTTATTCTGCTAATGAAATACATATGGATCCTCGTGTTTTGAAGCCGGATTTGGTAAAACGTTACTCTGACCACCTACGTGATACGGGTAGTCCCCATTAGAGGTTCACGGCGCCGTAAGCTCGTTAAACAGGCTTTGTGTGAAATATAACAGAGTCTAGGACTGCTGGAGTATCCTGGTGGTCCTGGCAGCGCCCCCGTGTCACATTCATGGGCTCGTGGGCCGTGGGTTCAATCTCAAGCGGGTTATTGAGGTGTTCATTGTGGAAGGGAGAAGTCTGCGTGCTTTTATTGGGCTAATAGCCATATATGGATCCCGTGTTTCAAAGCCGGACGGTAAAACGTTCTCTCTGACCACCTACGCGGATACGGGTAGTCCTCGACAGAGGTTCACGGCGCTAAGCTCGTTGAACAGGCTTTGTGTGAAATATAACAGAGTCTAGGACTGCTTTTAGTATCCTGGTAGTCCAGAGGTAGCGTTCTCCGGTCACAGTCATGGGCTCGTGGGCTGTGGGTTCGAATTCTGGCGGGGTGAGGTGTTCATTGTATTTAGAAGTCCGCGTGCTTTATTGGGCTAATGAAATACATATGGATCCTCGTGTTTCGAAGACGGATTTGGTAAAACGTTACTCTGACCACCTACGTGATACGGGTAGTCCCCATTAGAGGTTCACGGCGCCATAAGCTCGTTGAACAGGCTTTGTGTGAAATATAACAGAGTCTAGGACTGCTTTTAGTGTCCTGGTGGTCCAGAGGTAGCGTTCCCCGGTCACAGTCATGGGCTCTTGGGCCATCGGTTCGAATCTTGGCGGGGTGCGGTGTTGATTGTATGAAGAAGTCCGCGTGCTTTATTGGGCAATGAAATATATATGGATCCTCTTGTTTCGAAGCCGGTTTTGGTAAAACGTTACACTGACCACCTATTTGATACGGGTAGTCCCCATTACAGGTTCACGGCGCCATAAGCTCGTTGAACAGGCTTTGTGTGAAATATAACAGAGTCTAGGACTGCTTTGAGTATCCTGGTGGTCACGAAGTAGCGTTCTCCGGTTACAGTCATGGGCTCGTGGACCGTGGGTTCGAATTCTGGCGGGGTGAGGTGTTCATTGTATTTAGAAGTCCGCGTGCTTTATTGGGCTAATGAAATACATATGGATCCTCGTGTTTCGAAGACGGATTTGGTAAAACGTTACTCTGACCACCTACGTGATACGGGTAGTCCCCATTAGAGGTTCACGGCGCCATAACCTCGTTGAACAGGCTTTGTGTGAAATATAACAGAGTCTAGGACTGCTTTTAGTGTCCTGGTGGTCCAGAGGTAGCGTTCCCCGGTCACAGTCATGGGCTCTTGGGCCATCGGTTCGAATCTTGGCGGGGTGCGGTGTTGATTGTATGTAGAAGTCCGCGTGCTTTATTGGGCAATGAAATATATATGGATCCTCTTATTTCGAAGCCGGTTTTGGTAAAACGTTACACTGACCACCTGTTTGATACGGGTAGTCCCCATTACAGGTTCACGGCGCCATAAGCTCGTTGAACAGGCTTTGTGTGAAATATAACAGAGTCTAGGACTGCTTTGAGTATCCTGGTGGTCACGAAGTAGCGTTCTCCGGTTACAGTCATGGGCTCGTGGGCCGTGGGTTCGAATATAGGCGGGGTGAGGTGTTCATTGTATGTGGAAGTCTGCGTGCTTTATTCGGCTAATGAAATACATATGAATCCTCGTGTTTCGAAGCCGGATTTGGTAAAACGTTACTCTGACCACCTACGTGATACGGGTAATCCACATTAGTGGTTCACGGCGCCATAAGCTCGTTGAACAGGCTTTGTGTGAAATATAACAGAGTCTAGGACTGCTTTGAGTATCCTGGTGGTCCCGAAGTAGCGTTCCCCGGTCACATTCATGGGCTCGTGGGCCGTGGGTTCGAATCCTGGCGGGGTGAGGTGTTCATTGTATGGAGAAGTCCGCGTGCTTTATTGGGCTAATGAAATATCTATGGATCCTCGTGTTTCAAAGCCGAATTTGGTAAAACGTTCCTCTGACCACCTACGTGATACGGGTAGTCCCCATTAGAGGTTCACGGCGCCATAAGCTCGTTGAACAGGCTTTGTGTGAAATATAACAGAGTTTACAACTGCTTTTAGTATCCTGGTGGTCCAGAGGTAGCGTTCGCCGGTCACAGTAAAGGGCTCCTGGGCCGTGGGTTCGAATCTTGGCGGGGTGGCGAGTTCATTGTGTGTAGAGGCCCGCGTGCTTTATTGGGCTAATGAAATATATAGTGTACTGATATATACCGCTAGACTGAAGTAGTGCCTTCAGCTGTATATTGTTATATTACTCTTATTAATTATGTATAGTAAAGTATTACAGAACATGTATTAATTCTATGTAATATTCCATTTATTGTACACCATATTATGTATATAAATTATCACATTTATACTTTATGTATTCAGCTTGTGAATGCTGGCATCTGTACAGGCCAGCGCGTAGTAATACATAGATAGATGTAGAGGTAGTTAAGACCGAGTCCTGGTGGCGTGCCCACAGGCTTTCGCGTCCTACTGTATTATCTCCCGTACGAGAATAGAACCTACTTTTAAAGACAACAAGTGTTTGTATATACCCTCAGTAATATAGAACATTCTTTGGGTATCTGGCAATACGCTAGATGGCGCAGTGATTATTTCTCAGTGAGATTCAGCGGACCGAGCCTTCCCCCGGACTCTGTTTATGGCGTCTCTTCCACTTCAGCCGACAGCAAGACTACTACAAGCCTCTAGACTTACAGTGTTGTGAAGTGCTATGCTGTGTACAGTGCTGTGCTGTGAAGTGAAGTGTTTTGTGAAGTGCTATGCTGTGTACAGTGCTGTGCTGTGAAGTGAAGTGTTTTGTGAAGTGCTGTGCTGTGTATTTTAATCATAATTGTCTGTGCAAGTTGCGGTCAGCTGACTAAGGGAGCGACCCGACGGTACGTGCTCTCCCGTCTCTGGTCTGAGGGCGACTGAGGAGCTAGCGCGACGCTGCCCACCCGCTCCTACGTCTGGCAGCGCGCCAAGTCTCTCCCCTCCCGCCAGACACACACACACACACACACACGCATTCACCTTATAATTCTGGTGACTTACTGTAAACTTCTGTAATTCTGTGCATAGATTACGAGGGGCTGACCCGATCTTTTGCACAGATAGAGTACAGAAGCAGTCGGCATGTCTCACAGGGATCATAACGATACCCTGGACGATGGGGTTACGAGTTTTAGTGTGGGAGACCTCTCCCCACCCACGCCCCACGCTCCCCACAGTGTCAACGCCGAGTCACCCACAGAATCTCCTCGCTCGTCGCGAGCCAGCTCTCCTGTGATGCATGCGTCCACAGATCTCCTTCAACTGATAAAGTGGATGGAAACTTCTCGACGCCGGGACGATATTGCAAGGAGAGAAGAGGAAGAAATTAGGTACAAAGAGTCTGAAAGACGACGCCACAAAGAGGAACAAACACGCAGAGAACTCGAAGACATACGTAGACGTGAGGATGACCTTAGAAGACAAGAGGATCAAGCCAGATTTGAAGCTTTGATTTCTCTGTTAGCCTCCCCACAACGTTCTACCGTACAAGATTCGTCTGCTACAACTGATGTTGATGCGACTAGAGGTACTGGTACCTCATTTTCCAGAGTCGGAACAACACCTCAAAAGGCTGCTGTACAGACGCCTCCCTCTCTGATGTCTGACGCTTCTTATCAGATGTTTCGGGAATGGCGTCGACGTTGGCAAGACTACGCAACAATGGTTGACTTGTCCAGTTTATCACAGCCGAAACAATGATCCAGCTTCGTATGTGCTTGTCCTTAGAGACACAACGTACTCTCGAGCACACACTTCAAGTGCCTCCTACGACAACTCTGACGGTAGAGGCCGTGCTCGACAAGTTGCAGGAACACGTCAAGGGACAGCGCAACGAAGCACTCAGGAGAAGACAACTCCTCAAATGTAAACAGCTTGATGGAGAATCTTTTGACGCGTTTTTTGTAAGGCTCAAAAGGTGTTCAGAGGAAGTTGATGTTTGTCCCGGACATTCTCAAGTCTGTGAAGAAACACAACTTAAGACAATTATCTTAACGGGTGTCCGAGATGAAGAGCTAGTTCAGCGTCTCATTTCCCTCGACCCCACTTCCTCCCTTCAAGATATTGTTACGAAATGTCGAGCGTACGAGGCCGCCAGGTGTGCGACTTCAGCTTTACGCTCACAGCCTGACCAGGTGAGGGCAGTGTCTTCCTACAGAAAGGGTAAGAAGCAGCAAGGTAACCCAACCCCTCACCCTCCAGCCACACCTTCAGCAGCAGCTTTGTGTAACAGCTGTGCGAGACAGCATAATGCCTCCCAGTGCCCAGCTGCTCAAAGCGTGTGCAGAAGTTGCGACCGCCAGGGTCACTGGGCTTACACAGTCAAGTGCCCTGCTGGCAAAGTTCAGTGTAGATTTTGTGGTCGTGTGGGCCATTATGACAAATGTTGTCGTAAAAAGACACATAAAGGACGCCACCTAGGATCCAAGAAGTCATCCTCAGGTAGTGCTGGCGCGCCCCCTCCTTCTGGCAAGCATCAAGACGCTGTGTCCAGTCGTTCCTGCCGTCGTGTAAATAGTTCCACAGACACG
>NW_024713805.1:0-24589 GCF_018991925.1 Homarus americanus
AGATGACTTTGTTATAGTCGACCAAGGGACTTTGTTATACGCGATCAGGGGACATTTTTATACTCGACCAGAGGACTTTGTTATACGCGATCAGGGGACATTTTTATACTCGACCAGATGACTTTGTTATCCTTGATCAGGGGATATGTTATACTCGACCAGGGAAGTTTGTTATACTCGAGCAAGGTAATTTGTTATACTCGATCAGGGAACTTTATTATACTCAGTTAAGGGGACTTTGTTATACTCGTCCAGGGGTCTTTGTTATACTCGATCAGGGGACTTTATTATACTCTATCAGGGGACTTTGTCTTACTCGATCAGGGCCCTTTGTTTTACTCGACCAGGGGACATTGTTATAATCGATCAGAGGACTTTGTTATGCTCGATCAGGGGACTTTGTTATACTCGATGAGGGGACTTTTTTTATACTCGATCAGGGGATTTTGTTATACTCGACCAGGGGCCCTTTTTATACTCGATTAGGAGACTTTGTTATACTCGATAAGGGGACTTTGTTATACTCGATAAGGGGAATTTGTTATACTCGATAAGGGGACTTTGTTAGACTCGAACAGGGAACATTGTTATACTCGATCAAGGGACTTTGTTACACTCGATGAGGGGCCTTTGTTATAGTAGATGAGTGGACTTTGTTATACTCGACTAGGGGCCTTTTTTGGACTTGACGAGGGGCCTTTGTTATATTCGATCAGTGTATTTGTTATCCTCGATCAGGGGACTTTGTTATACTCGAGCAGGGGGCTTTGATATACTCGATCAGGGGACTTTGTCATACTCGATTAGGGGACTTTGTTATACTCGACCAAGGAACTTTTTTATACTTGACCAATGGACTTTGTTATACTCGATGAGGGGCCTTTGTTATACTCGATGAGGGGACTTTGTTATACTCGACCAGGGGACTTTGTTTTACTCAATCAGGGACTTTTTTATACTCTACCAGAGTACTTTGTTATACTCGATCAGGGGACTTTGTTATACTCGACCAGGGGACTTTATTTTACTTGACCAATGGACGTTGTTATACTCAATGAGGGGCCTTTGTTATAATCGATGAGGGGGCTTTGTTATACTCGACCAGAGAACATTGTTATACTCGATCAGGGGATATGTTATACTCGATCAGGGGACTTTGTTATACTCGATCAAGGGACTTTGTTATGCTTGATTAGGGGACTTTGTTATACTCAACTAGGGGACTTTGTTATACTCGATCAGGGGACTTTGTTATACTCGACCCGGGGTCTTTATTATACTTGACCAATGGACGTTGTTATACTCAATGAGGGGCCTTTGTTATACTCGATGAGGGGGCTTTGTTATACTCGACCAGGGAACTTTGTTATACTCGATCAGGGGATATGTTATACTCGATCTGGGGACTTTGTTATACTCGACCAGGGGACTTTGTTATACTCGACCAGGGGACTTTGTTACACGCAATCAGGGTTCTTTGTTATACTCGATGAGGGGCCTTTGTTATACTAGATCAGGGGACTTTTATATACTCGCTTAGGGGCCTTTTTTAGACTCGATCAGCGGCCTTTGTTATACTCGATCAGGGGACTTTGTTATACTCGATCAGGAGACTTTGTTATACTCGAGCAGGGGGTTTCGTTATACTCGATCAGGGGACTTTGTTATACTCGATTAGGAGCCTTTGTTATACTCGATGAGGGGGCTTTCTTATACTCGACTAGGGGACTTTGCTATACTCGACCAGGGGACTTTGTTATATTCGATCAGGGGACTTTGTTATACTCGATCAGGGGACTTTTTTATACTCGACCAGAGGACTTTCTTATACTCGTCCTGGAGACTTTGTTATACTCGATTAGGGGACTTTGTTATACTCGATTAGGGGACTTTGTTTTACTTGATCAGGGGATATGTTAGATCTCGATCAGGGGACTTGGTTATACTCGGTTTAGGGGACTTTGTTATACTCGTCCAGGGTTCTTTGTTGTAATCGATCAGGGGACTTTGTTATACTCGATCAGGGGACTTTGCTATACTCGATCAGGGAACCTGTGTTATACTCGATCAGGGAACTTTGTTATACTCGACCAGGGGCCTTTTTTTTACTCAGTCAGGGACTTTTTCATACTCGACCAGAGTACTTTGTTATACTCGATCAGGGGACTTTGTTATACTCGAACAGGGGACATTGTTATACTCGACCAGGATACCTTGTTATATTCGATTAGGGGAATTTGTTATACTCGATAAGGGGACTTTGTTATACTCGAACAGGGGACATTATTATACTCGACGAGGATACTTTGATAGACTCGATTAGGCGGCTTTGTTATACTCGATCAAGGGACTTTGTTATACTCAATGAGGGTCCTTTGTTGTACTCAATCAGGGACTTTTTTATACTCGACCAGAGTACTTTATTATACTTGATCAGGGGACTTTGTTATACTCGACCAGGGGACTTTGTTATACTCGACCAGCGGACATTGTTATACTCGACCAGGATACCTTGTTATACTCGATTAGGCGGCTTTGTTATACTCGATCAAGAGACTTTGTTATATTCGATAAGGGGAATTTGTTATACTCGATAAGGGGACTTTGTTATACTCGAACAGGGGACATTATTATACTCGACGAGCATACTTTGTTATACTCGATTAGGCGGCTTTGGTATACTCGATCAAGGGACTTTGTTATACTCGATGAGGGTCCTTTGTTATACTCAATCAGGGACTTTTTTATACTCGACCAGAGTACCTTATTATACTTGATCAGGGGACTTTGTTATACTCGACTAGGGGCTTTTTTTGGACTCGATGAGGGGCCTTTGTTGTACTCGATCAGGGGACTTTGTTATACTCGACAAGGGGACTTTATTATACTTGACCAATGGACTTTGTTATACTCAATGAGGGGCCTTTGTTATATTCGATGAGGGGACTTTGTTATACTCGACCAGGGGACTTTTTTTTACTCGACCATAGGACTTTGTTATACTCAATCAGGGGATATGTTATACTCGATCAGGGGACTTTGTTATACTCAACCAGGTGACTTTGTTATACTCGATCAGGGGACTTTGTTATACTCTATAAGGGGACTTTTCATACTCGATTAGGGGCCTTTGTTATACTCGATGAGGGGGCTTTGTTATACTCGACCAGGGGATTTTGTTATTTTCGAACAGGGAATATGTTATACTCGATCAGGGGACTTTGTTATACTCGATCAGGGGACTTTGTTATATTTGATTTGGGGACTAAGTTATACTCGATCAAGGGACTTTGTTATACTCAGTCAGACGACTTTGTTATACTCGACCAAGGAAATTTGTTATGCTCGTTTAGAAAACTTTGTTATACTCGACCAGGAGACTTTATTATACACGATCAGGGGACTTTGTTATACTCCACCAGGGACTTTTTTATACTCGATCAGGGGATATGTTATACTCGATCAGGGGACTTTGTTATACTCGTCCATGGGGCTTTGTTTTACTCGATCAGGGGACTTTGTTATACTCGATCAGAGGACTTTGTCTTACTCGATCAGGGCCCTTTGTTATGCTCGACCAGGGACTTTGCTATACTCTATCAGGGGAGTTTTGTTATTCTCATTCAGGGGACTTTGTTAAACTCTATCAGGGGACTTTGTCTTACTCGATCAGGGCCCTTTGTTATACTCGACCAGGGGACTTTGTTATAATCCATCAGGGGACTTTGTTATACTCGATTAGGGGACTTTGTTATACTCGATCAGGGGACTTTTGTTATACTCAATCAGGGGACTTTGTTATACTCGACCAGGGGCCTTTTTCATACTCGATTAGGGGACTTTGTTTTACTCGATAAGGGGACTTTGTTATACTCGATTAGAGGACTTTGTTATACTCGACCAGGGGCCTTTGTTATTCTCGATATGAAAACTTTGTTATACTCGACCAAGATACATTGTTGTACTCGATCAGGGGACTTTGTTATACTCCACCAGGGACTTTGTTATACTCGATCAGGGGATATGTTTTACTCGATCAGGGGACTTTGTTATACTCAATCAGAGGACTTTGTCTTATCTCGATCAGGGCCCTTTGTTATGCTCTACCAGGGGACTTTGCTATACTCGATCAGGGGACTTTTGTTATACTCAATCAGGGGACTTTGTTATACTCTATCAGGGGACTTTGTCTTACTCGATCAGGGTCCTTTGTTATACTCGACCAGGGGACTTTGTTATATTCGATCAGGGGACTTTGTTATACTCGATCAGGGGACTTTTTTATACTCGACCAGAGGACTTATACTCGTCCAGGAGACTTTGTTATACTCGATTAGAGGACTTTGTTATACTCGATTAGGGGACTTTGTTATACTCGATCAGGGGATATGTTAGACTCGATCAGAGGACTTAGTTATACTCGGATAAGGGGACCTTGTTATACTCGTCCAGGGATCTTTGTTATAATCGATCAGGGGATCTTTGTTATTCTCGATCAGGGGACTTTGCTATACTCGATCAGGGGACCTGTGTTATACTCGATCAGGGGACTTTGTTATACTCGACCAGGGGACATTGTTATACTCGACCAGGATACTTTGTTATACTCGATTAGGCGGCTTTGTAATACTCGATCAAGAGACTTTGTTATACTCGATAAGGGGAATTTTTTATACTCGATAAGGGGACTTTGTTAGACTCGAACAGGGGACATTGTTATACTCGACGAGGATACTTTGTTATACTCGATTAGGCGGCTTTGTTATACTCGATCAAGGGACTTTGTTGTACTCGATGAGGGTCCTTTGTTATACTCAATCAGGGACTTTTTTATACTCGACCAGAGTACCTTATTATACTTGATCAGGGGACTTTGTTATACTCGACTAGGGGCCTTTTTTGGACTCGACGAGGGGCCTTTGTTATACTCGATCAGGGGACTTTGTTATACTCGGCAAGGGTCTTTGTTATACTCAATCAGGGACTTTTTTATAGTCGACCAGAGTACTTTATTATACTCGATCAGGGGACTTTGTTATACTCGACCAGGGGACTTTATTATACTTGACCAATGGACTTTGTTATACTCAATGAGGTGCCTTTGTTATATTCGATGAGGGGACTTTGTTATACTCGACCAGGGGACTTTTTTTTACTCGAACATAGGACTTTGTTATACTCAATCAGGGGATATGTTATATTCGATCAGGGGACTTTGTTATACTCAACCAGGGGACTTTGTTATACTCGATCAGGGGACTTTGTTATACTCGATAAGGGGACTTTTTATACTCGATTAGGGGCCTTTGTTATACTCGATGAGGGGGCATTGTTATACTCGACCAGGGGATTTTGTTATACTCGAACAGGGAATATGTTATACTCGATCAGGGGACTTTGTTATACTCGATCAGGGGACTTTGTTATACTTGATTTGGGGACTAAGTTATACTCGATCAGGGGACTTTGTTATACTCCACCAGGGACTTTTTTATACTCGATCAAGGAATATGTTATACTCGATCAGGGGACTTTGTTATACTCGTCCAGGGGGCTTTGTTTTACTCGATCAGGGGACTTTGTTATACTCCATCAGAGGACTTTGTCTTACTCGATCAGGGACCTTTGTTATGCTCGACCACGGGACTTTGCTATAATCGATCAGGGGACTTTTTGTTATACTCAATCAGGGGACTTTGTTAAACTCTATCAGGGGACTTTGTCTTACTCGATTAGGGCCCTTTGTTATACTCGACCAGGGGACTTTGTTATAATCGATCAGGGGACTTTGTTATACTTGATTAGGGGACTTTGTTATACTCGATTAGAGGACTTTGTTATACTCGACCAGGGGCCTTTGTTATACTCGATTAGAAAACTTTGTTATACTCGACCAAGATCCATTGTTGTACTCGATCAGGGGACTTTGTTATACTCCACCAGGGACTTTGTTATACTCGATCAGGGGATATGTTTTACTCGATCAGGGGACTTTGTTATACTCAATCAGAGGACTTTGTCTTATCTCGATCAGGGCCCTTTGTTATGCTCTACCAGGGGACTTTGCTATACTCGATCAGGGGACTTTTGTTATACTCAATCAGGGGACTTTGTTATACTCTATCAGGGGACTTTGTCTTACTCGATCAGGGTCCTTTGTTATACTCGACCAGGGGACTTTGTTATATTCGATCAGGGGACTTTGTTATACTCGATCAGGGGACTTTTTTATACTCGACCAGAGGACTTATACTCGTCCAGGAGACTTTGTTATACTCGATTAGAGGACTTTGTTATACTCGATTAGGGGACTTTGTTATACTCGATCAGGGGATATGTTAGACTCGATCAGAGGACTTAGTTATACTCGGATAAGGGGACCTTGTTATACTCGTCCAGGGATCTTTGTTATAATCGATCAGGGGATCTTTGTTATTCTCGATCAGGGGACTTTGCTATACTCGATCAGGGGACCTGTGTTATACTCGATCAGGGGACTTTGTTATACTCGACCAGGGGACATTGTTATACTCGACCAGGATACTTTGTTATACTCGATTAGGCGGCTTTGTAATACTCGATCAAGAGACTTTGTTATACTCGATAAGGGGAATTTTTTATACTCGATAAGGGGACTTTGTTAGACTCGAACAGGGGACATTGTTATACTCGACGAGGATACTTTGTTATACTCGATTAGGCGGCTTTGTTATACTCGATCAAGGGACTTTGTTGTACTCGATGAGGGTCCTTTGTTATACTCAATCAGGGACTTTTTTATACTCGACCAGAGTACCTTATTATACTTGATCAGGGGACTTTGTTATACTCGACTAGGGGCCTTTTTTGGACTCGACGAGGGGCCTTTGTTATACTCGATCAGGGGACTTTGTTATACTCGGCAAGGGTCTTTGTTATACTCAATCAGGGACTTTTTTATAGTCGACCAGAGTACTTTATTATACTCGATCAGGGGACTTTGTTATACTCGACCAGGGGACTTTATTATACTTGACCAATGGACTTTGTTATACTCAATGAGGGGCCTTTGTTATATACGATGAGGGGACTTTGTTATACTCGACCAGGGGATTTTTTTTTACTCGACCATAGGACTTTGTTATACTCAATCAGGGGATATGTTATATTCGATCAGGGGACTTTGTTATACTCAACCAGGGGACTTTGTTATACTCGATCAGGGGACTTTGTTATACTCGATAAGGGGACTTTTTATACTCCATTAGGGGCCTTTGTTATACTCGATGAGGGGGCATTGTTATACTCGACCAGGGGAATTTGTTATCCTCGACCAAGGAAATTTGTTATGCTCGATTATAAAACTTTGTTATACTCGACCAGGAGACTTTGTAATACTCGATCAGGGGACTTTGTTATACTCCACCAGGGACTTTTTTATACTCGATCAGGGGATATGTTATACTCGATCAGGGGTCTTTGTTATACTCGTCCAGGGGGCTTTGTTTTACTCGATCAGGGGACTTTGTTATACTCCATCAGAGGACTTTGTCTTACTCGATCAGGGCCCTTTTTTATGCTCGACCACGGGACTTTGCTATAATCGATCAGGGGACTTTTGTTATACTCAATCAGGGGACTTTGTTAAACTCTATCAGGGGACTTTGTCTTACTCGATTAGGGCCCTTTGTTATACTCGACCAGGGGACTTTGTTATAATCGATCAGGGGACTTTGTTATACTTGATTAGGGGACTTTGTTATACTCGATCACGGGACTTTGTTATACTCGACCAGGGGACTTTGCTATACTCGATGAGGGGACTTTTGTTATACTCAATCAGGGGACTTTGTTATACTCGACCAGGGGCCTTTTTCATACTCGATTAGGGGACTTTGTTTTACTCGATAAGGGGACTTTGCTATACTCGATTAGAGGACTTTGTTATACTCGACCAGGGGCCTTTGTTATACTCGATTAGAAAACGTTGTTATACTCGACCAAGATACATTGTTGTACTGGATCAGGGAACTTTGTTATACTCCACCAGGGACTTTGTTATACTCGATCAGGGGATATGTTATACTCGATCAGGGGACTTTGTTATACTCTTCCAGGGGGCTTTGTTTTACTCGATCATGGGACTTTGTTATACTCAATCAGAGGACTTTGTCTTACTCGATCAGGGCCCTTTGTTATGCTCGACCAGGGGACTTTGCTATACTCGATCAGGGGACTTTTGTTATACTCAATCAGGGGACTTTGTTATACTCGATTAGAGGACTTTGTTATACTCGACCAGGGGCCTTTGTTATACTCGATTAGAAAACATTGTTATACTCGACCAAGATACATTGTTGTACTCGATCAGGGGACTTTGTTATATTCCACCTGGGACTTTGTTATACTCGATCAGGCGATATGTTATACTCGATCAGGGGACTTTGTTATACTCGACGAGAAGACTTTGTTATACTCGATCAAGGGACTTTCTTATACTCGACCAGGGGACTTTTTTATACTTGACCAATGGACTTTGTTATACTCAATGAGGGACCTTTGTTATACTCGATCAGGGGACTTTGTTATACTCGACCAGGGAACTTTGTTATAAGCGATCAGGGGACTTTTTTATACTCGACCAGAGGACTTTGTTAAACTTGATCAGGAGATATGTTATGCTCGATTAGGGGACTTTGTTATACTCAACCAGGGGACTTTCTTAACTCAAACAGGGGACTTTGTTGTACTCGATCAGGGGACTTTGTTATACTCGATTACTGGCCTTTGTTATACTCGATGAGGGGGCTTTGTTATACTCGACCAGGGGACTTTGCTATACTCGACCAGGGGACTTTGTTATATTCGATCAGGGGACTTTGATATACTCGACCAGGAGACTTTTTTATACTTTATCATGGGACTTTGTCTTACTCGACCAGAGGCATTTGTTATACTCGATCGGGGGAGTTTGTTATACTCGTTCAGTGGACTTTCCTATATTTGACCAATGGACTTTGCTATACTCGATGAGGGGCCTTTGTTATACTCTATTAGGAGACTTTTTTATACTCGACCAGAGGACTTTGTTATACTCGACCAGGGGACTTTGTTACACTCGACCAGGGGACTTTTTTATACCTGACCAATGGACTTTGTTATACTCGATTAGGGGACTTTGTTACACTCGACCAGGGGACTTTTTTATACCTGACCAATGGACTTTGTTATACTCAATGAGGGGCCTTTGTTATACGCGATCAGGGGACTTTTTTATACTCGACCAGAGGACTTTGTTACCCTTGATCAGGGGATATGTTTTACTCGACAAGGGGACTTTGTTATACTCGGTTAAGGTGACTTTGTTATACTCGTCCAGGGGTCTTTGTTATACTCGATCAGGGGACTTTATTATACTCTATCAGGGGACTTTGTCTTACTCGATCAGGGCCCTTTGTTTTACTAGACCAGGGGACATTGTTATAATAGATCAGAGGACTTTGTTATACTCGATCAGGAGACTTTGTTATACTCGATCAAGGGACTTTTGTTATACTCGATCAGGGTACTTTGTTATACTCGACCAGGGGCCTTTTTTATACTCGATTAGGAGACTTTGTTATACTCGATAAGGGGACTTTGTTATACTCGATAAGGGGAATTTGTTATACTCGATAAGGGGACTTTGTTAGACTCGAACAGGGGACATTGTTATAGTCGATCAAGGGACTTTGTTATACTCGATGAGGGTCCTTTGTTATACTCGATGAGGGACCTTTGTTATAGTAGATGAGTGGACTTTGTTATACTCGACTAGGGACTTTTTTATACTCAATCAGGGACTTTTTTATACTCGACCAGAGTACTTTGTTATACTCGATCAGGGGACTTTGTTATATTCCACCTGGGACTTTGTTATACTCGATCAGGCGATATGTTATACTCGATCAGGGGACTTTGTTATACTCGACGAGATGACTTTGATATACTCGACGAGAAGACTTTGTTATACTCGATCAAGGGACTTTCTGATACTCGACCAGGGGACTTTTTTATACTTGACCAATGGACTTTGTTATACTCAATGAGGGGCCTTTGTTATACTCGATCAGGGGACTTTGTTATACTCGACCAGGGGACTTTGTTATAAGCGATCAGGGGACTTTTTTATACTCGACCAGAGGACTTTGTTAAACTTGATCAGGAGATATTTTATGCTCGATCAGGGGACTTTGTTATACTCAACCAGGGGACTTTCTTAACTCAAACAGGGGACTTTGTTGTACTCGATCAGGGGACTTTGTTATACTCGATTACTGGCCTTTGTTATACTCGATGAGGGGGCTTTGTTATACTCGACAAGGGGACTTTGCTATACTCGACCAGGGGACTTTGTTATATACGATCAGGGGACTTTGATATACTCGACCAGGAGACTTTTTTTATACTTTATCAGGGGACTTTGTCATACTCGACCAGAAGCATTTGTTATACTCGATCGAAGGAGTTTGTTATACTCGTTCAGTGGCCTTTCTATATTTGATAATGGACTTTTTATATACTCGATGAAGACGCTGTTATAACCTATTGGGGACTCTGTTATACTCGATCAGTGGACTTTGTTATACTCGACCAGGGACTTTGTTATACTTTCGATCAGGGGACTTTGTTACACTAGATCAGGGAACTTTTTTATACTCGAAAAGAGGACTTTGTTATACTCGACCAGGGGACTTTGTTATATTCGATCAGGGGACTTTTTTATACTCGACCAGAGGGCTTTGTTTTACTCGATGAGGGGCCTTTGTTATACTCTATTAGGGGACTTTGTTATACTCGACGAGGGGACTCTGTTATACTCGATCAGGGGACTTTTTTATACTCGACCATAGGGCTTTGTTTTACTCGATGAGGGGCGTTTGTTATACTCTATTAGGGGACTTTGTTATACTCGACCAGGGGACTCTGTTATACTCGATCAGTGGACTTTGTTATACTCGACCAGAGGACTTTGTTATACTCGATCAGGGGACTTTGTTATACTCGATCAGGGGACTTTTTATACTCGACCAGAGGACTTTGTTATACTCGACCAGGGGACTTTATTATACTCGATCAGGGGACTTTTTTATACTCGACAAGAGGGCTTTGTTTTACTCGATGAGGGGTCTTTGTTATACTCGATCAGGGGACTTTGATATCCTCGATCAGTGAACTTTTTTATACTTGACCAATGGACTTTGTTATACTCAATGAGGGGCCTTTGTTATACTCGATGAGGGGACTTTGTTATACTCGACCAGGGGACTTTGTTAAACCCAATCAGGGGACTTTTTTTACTCGACCAGAGGACTTTGTTATACTCGGTCAGGGGATATGTTATACTCGATCAGGGGACTTTGTTATACTCAACCAGGAGACTTTGTTATACCCGATCAGGGGACTTTTTTATTCTCGATCAGGGGACTTTGTTATATTCGATTAGGGGCCTTTGTTATACTCGATGAGGGGGCTTTGTTATATTCAACCGGGGGACTTTGTTTATTCGATCAGGGGATATGTTATATTCGATCAGGGGACTTTGTTATACTCGATCAGATGACTTTGTTATACTCGACCAAGGGACTTTGTTATACGCGATTAGGGGACTTTTTTATACTCGACCAGGGGACTTTATTATACTCTATCAGGGGACTTTGTCTTACTCGATCAGGGCCCTTTGTTTTACTCGACCAGGGGACATTGTTATAATCGATCAGAGGACGTTGTTATGCTCGATCAGGGGACTTTGTTATACTCGATCAGGGGACTTTTGTTATACTCGATAAGGGGACTTTGTTATACTCGATAAGGGGAATCTGTTATACTCGATAAGGGGACTTTGTTATACTCGATAAGGGGAATCTGTTATACTCGATAAGGGGACTTTGTTAGACTCGAACAGTGGACAGTGTTATACTCGATCAAGGGACTTTGTTATACTCGATGAGGGTCCTTTGTTATACTCGATGAGGGGCCTTTGTTATAGTAGATGAGTGGACTTTGTTATACTCGACTAGGGGCCTTTTTTGGACTTGACGAGGAGCCTTTGTTATACTCGATCAGGGTCTTTGTTATCCTCGATCAGGGGACTTTGTTATACTCGAGCAGGGGGCGTTGTTATACTCGATAAGGGGACTTTGTCATACTCGATCAGGGGACTTTGTTATACTCGACCAGGGAACTTTTTTATACTTGACCAATGGACTTTGTTATACTCGATGAGGGGCCTTTGTTATACTCGATGAGGGGACTTTGTTATACTCGTCCAGGGGACTTTGTTATACTCAATCAGGGACTTTTTTATACTCGACCAGAGGGCTTTGTTTTACTCGATGAGGGGCCTTTGTTATACTCGAACAGGGGACTTTGATATCCTCGATCAGTGGACTTTTTTATACTTGACCAATGGACGTTGTTATACTCAATGAGGGGCCTTTGTTATACTCGATGAGGGGGCTTTGTTATACTCGACCAGGGAACTTTGTTATACTCGATCAGGGGATATGTTATACTCGATCAGGGGACTTTGTTATACTCGATCAGGGGACTTTGTTATGCTTGATTAGGGGACTTTGTTATACTTAACCAGGGGACTTTGTTATACTCGATCAGGGGACTTTGTTATACTCGACCAGGGGACTTTATTATACTTGTCCAATGGACGTTGTTATACTCAATGAGGGGCCTTTGTTATACTCGATGAGGGGGCTTTGTTATACTCGACCAGGGAACTTTGTTATACTCGATCAGGGGATATGTTATACTCGTCCAAGGGGCTTTGTTTTTCTCGATCAGGGGACTTTGTTATACTCAATCAGAGGACTTTGTCTTACTCGATCAGGGCCCTTTGTTATGCTCGACCAGCGGACTTTGCTATACTCGATCAGAGGACTTTTGTTATACTCAATCAGGGGATTTGTTATACTCTATCAGGGGACTTTGTCTTACTCGATCAGGGCCCTTTGTTATACTCGACCAGGGGACTTTGTTATAATCGATCAGGGAACTTTGTTATACTCGATTAGGGGACTTTGTTATACTCGATCAGGGGACTTTTGTTATAATCAATCAGGGGACTTTGTTATACTCGACCAGGGGCCTTTTTCATACTCGATTAGGGGACTTTGTTTTACTCGATAAGGGGACTTTGTTATACTCGATTAGAGGACTTTGTTATACTCCTCCAGGGGTCTTTGTTTTAATCGATCAGGGGACTTGGTTATACTCGACCAGGGGACTTTGTTATACTCGACCAGGGGACTTTGTTATACTCGATCAGGGGGCTTCGTTATACTCGAGCAGGGGGCTTTGTTATACGCGATTAGGGGCTTTTGTTATACTTGATCAGGGAGCTTTGTTATACTCGACCAGGGGACTTTGTTATACTCGATTAGGTGACTTTGTTATATTCGACCAGGGGACTTTGTTATACTCGATCAGGGGACTTTGTTATACTCGATCAGAGGACTTTGTTATACCCGATCAGGAGAATTTGTTATACTCGATCAGAGGACTTTGTTATACTCGATCAAGGGTCTTTGTTTTCCTCGACCTGGGAACTTTGTTATACTCGATCAGGGGCCTTTGTTATGCTCCATCAGGGGGCTTTATTATACTCGACCAGCGGACTTTGATATAATAGATCAGGGGACTTTGTTATATTTGATAAGGGGACTTTGTTATATTCCATCACGGGACTTTGTTATACTCGACCAAGGGCCTTTTTCATACTCGATTAGGGGACTTTGTTTTACTCGATAACGGGACTTTGTTATACTCGATTAGAGGACTTTGTTATACTCGACCAGGGGCCTTGTCCAATGGACGTTGTTATACTCAATGAGGGGCCTTTGTTATACTCGATGAGGGGGCTTTGTTATACTCGACCAGGGAACTTTGTTATACTCGATCAGGGGATATGTTATACTCGATCAGGGGACTTTGTTATACTCGTCCAGGGGGCTTTGTTTTACTCGATCAGGGGACTTTGTTATACTCAATCAGAGGACTTTGTCTTACTCGATCAGGGCCCTTTGTTATGCTCGACCAGGGGACTTTGCTATACTCGATCAGGGGACTTTTGTTATACTCAATCAGGGGACATTGTTATACTCTATCAGGGGACTTTGTCTTACTCGATCAGGGCCCTTTGTTATACTCGACCAGGGGACTTTGTTATAATCTATCAGGGGACTTTGTTATACTCGATTAGGGGACTTTGTTATACTCGATCAAGGGACTTTTGTTATAATCAATCAGGGGACTTTGTTATACTCGACCAGGGGCCTTTTCATACTCGATTAGGGGACTTTGTTTTACTCGATAAGGGGACTTTGTTATACTCGATTAGAGGACTTTGTTATACTCGACCAGGGGCCTTTGTTATACTCGATTAGAAAACTTTGTTATACTCGACCAAGATACATTGTTGTACTCGATCAGGGGACTTTGTTATATTCCACCTGGGACTTTGTTATACTCGATGAGGCGATATGTTATACTCGATCAGGGGACTTTGTTATACTCGACGAGAAGACATTGTTATACTCGACGAGAAGACTTTGTTATACTCGATCAAGGGACTTTCTTATACTCGACCAGGGGACTTTTTTATACTTGACCAATGGACTTTGTTATACTCAATGAGGGGCCTTTGTTATACTCAATGAGGGGCCTTTGTTATACTCGATCAGGGGACTTTGTTATACTCGACCAGGGGACTTTGTTATAAGCGATGAGGGGACTTTTTTATACTCGACCAGAGGACTTTGTTAAACTTGATCAGGAGATATGTTATGCTCGATCAGGGGAATTTGTTATACTCAACCAGGGGACTTTCTTAACTCAAACAGGGGACTTTGTTGTACTCGATCAGGGGACTTTGTTATACGCGATTACTGGCCTTTGTTATACTCGATGAGGGGGCTTTGTTATACTCGACCAGGGGACTTTGCTATATTCGACCAGGGGACTTTGTTATATTCGATCAGGGGACTTTGATATACTCGACGAGGAGACTTTTTTATACTTTATCAGGGGACTTTGTCATACTCGACCAGAGGCATTTGTTATACTCGATCGGGGGAGTTTGTTATACTCGTTCAGTGGACTTTCCTATATTTGACCAATGGACTTTGCTATACTCGATGAGGGGCCTTTGTTATACTCTATTAGGAGACTTTGTTATACTCGACCAGAGGACTTTGTTATACTCGATTAGGGGACTTTGTGATACTCGATCAGGGGACTTTTTTATACTCGACCAGAGGACTTTGTTATACTCGACCAGGGGACTTTGTTACACTCGACCAGGGGACTTTTTTATACCTGACCAATGGACTTTGTTACACTCGATCAGGGGAGATAGTTATACTCGGTTAAGGGGACTTTGTTATACTCGTCCAGGGGTCTTTGTTGTAATCGATCAGGGGACTTTGTTATTCTCGATCAGGGGACTTTGCTATACTCGATCAGGGGACCTGTGTTATACTCGATCAGGGGACTTAGTTATACTCGACCAGGGGACATTGTTATACTCGACCAGGATACTTTGTTATACTCGATTAGGCGGCTTTGTTATACTCGATCAAGAGACTTTGTTATACTCGATAAGGGGAATTTGTTATACTCGATAAGGGGACTTTGTTAGACTCGAACAGGGGACATTGTTATACTCGACGAGGATACTTTGTTATACTCGATTAGGCGGCTTTGTTATACTCGATGAGGGTTCTTTGTTATACTCAATTAGGGACTTTTTTATACTCGACCAGAGTACCTTATTATACTTGATCAGGGGACTTTGTTATACTCGACTAGGGGCCTTTTTTGGACTCGACGAGGGGCCTTTGTTATACTCGATCAGGGGACTTTGTTATACTCGGCAAGGGGACTTTGTTATACTCAATCAGGGACTTTTTTATAGTCGACCAGAGTACTTTATTATACTCGATCAGGGGACTTTGTTATACTCGACCAGGGGACTTTATTATACTTGACCAATGGACTTTGTTATACTCAATGAGGGGCCTTTGTTATATTCGATGAGGGGACTTTGTTATACTCGACCAGGGGATTTTTTTTTACTCGACCATAGGACTTTGTTATACTCAATCAGGGGATATGTTATATTCGATCAGGGGACTTTGTTATACTCAACCAGGGGACTTTGTTATACTCGATCAGGGGACTTTGTTATACTCGATAAGGGGACTTTTTATACTCCATTAGGGGCCTTTGTTATGCTCGATGAGGGGGCATTGTTATACTCGACCAGGGGAATTTGTTATACTCGAACAGGGAATATGTTATACTCGATCAGGGGACTTTGTTATACTCGATCAGGGGACTTTGTTATACTTGATTTGGGGACTAAGTTATACTCGATCAGGGGACTTTGTTATACTCGATCAGATGACTTTGTTATACTCGACCAAGGAAATTTGTTATGCTCGATTAGAAAACTTTGTTATACTCGACCAGGAGATTTTGTTATACTCGATCAGGGGACTTTGTTATACTCCACCAGGGACTTTTTTATACTCGATCAGGGGATATGTTATACTCGATCAGGGACTTTGTTATACTCGTCCAGGGGGCTTTGTTTTACTCGATCAGGGGACTTTGTTATACTCCATCAGAGGACTTTGTCTTACTCGATCAGGGCCCTTTGTTATGCTCGACCACGGGACTTTGCTATAATCGATCAGCTGATTTTTGTTATACTCAATCAGGGGACTTTGTTAAACTCTAATAGGGGACTTTGTCTTACTCGATTAGGGCCCTTTGTTATACTCGACCAGGGGACTTTGTTATAATCGATCAGGGGACTTTGTTATACTTGATTAGGGGACTTTGTTATACTCGATCAGGGGACTTTGTTATACTCGACCAGGGGACTTTGGTATACTCGATCAGGGGACTTTTGTTATACTCCATCAGGGGACTTTGTTATACTCGACCAGGGGCCTTTTTCATACTCGATTAGGGGACTTTGTTTTACTCGATAAGGGGACTTTGTTATACTCGATTAGAGGACTTTGTTATACTCGACCATGGGCCTTTGTTATACTCGATTAGAAAACGTTGTTATACTCGACCAAGATACATTGTTGTACTCGATCAGGGAACTTTGTTATACTCCACCAGGGACTTTGTTATACTCGATCAGGGGATATGTTATACTCGATCAGGGGACTTTGTTATACTCGTCCAGGGGGGCTTTGTTTTACTCGATCAGGGGACTTTGTTATACTCAATCAGAGGACTTTGTCTTACTCGATCAGGGCCCTTTGTTATGCTTGACCAGGGGACTTTGCTATATCCGATCAGGGTACTTTTGTTATACTCAGTCAGGGGACTTTGTTATACTCTATCAGGGGAGTTTGTCTTACTCGATCAGGGCCCTTTGTTATACTCGACCAGGGGACTTTGTTATAATTGATCAGGGGACTTTGTTATACTCGATTAGGGGACTTTGTTATACTCGATCAGGGTACTTTTGTTATAATCAATCAGGGGACTTTGTTATACTCGACGAGGGGCCTTTTTCATACTCGATTAGGGGACTTTGTTTTACTCGATAAGGGACTTTGTTATACTCGATTAGAGGACTTTGTTATACTCGACCAGGGGCCTTTGTTATACTCGATTAGAAAACTTTGTTATACTCGACCAAGATACATTGTTGTACTCGATCAGGGGACATTGTTATATTCCACCTGGGACTTTGTTATACTCGATCAGGCGATATGTTATACTCGATCAGGGGACTTTGTTATACTCGACGAGAAGACTTTGTTATACTCGACGAGAAGACTTTGTTATACTCGATCAAGGGACTTTCTTATACTCGACCAGGGGACTTTTTTATACTTAACCAATGGACTTTGTTATACTCAATGAGGGGCCTTTGTTATACTCGATCAGGGGACTTTGTTATACTCGACCAGGGTACTTTGTTATAAGCGATCAGGGGACTTTTTTATACTCGACCAGAGGACTTTGTTAAACTTGATCAGGAGATATGTTATGCTCGATCAGGGGACTTTGTTATACTCAACCAGGGGACTTTCTTAACTCAAACAGGGGACTTTGTTGTACTCGATCAGGGGACTTTGTTATACTTGATTATGGGACTTTGTTATAGTCGACCAGGGGACTATTTTATACTTGACCAATGGTTGTTGTTATACTCAATGAGGGGCCTTTGTTATACTCGATCAGGGGACTTTGTTATACTCGACCAGGGGACTTTCTAATACTCGACCAGGGGACTTTGTTACACGCAATCAGGGTTCTTTGTTATACTCGATGAGGGGCCTTTGTTATACTAGATCAGGGGACTTTCTTATACTCGCTTAGGGGCCTTTTTTAGACTCGATCAGCGGCCTTTGTTATACTCGATCAGGGGACTTTGTTATACTCGATCATTGGATTTGTTATACTCGAGCAGGGGGTTTTGTTATACTCGATCAGGGGACTTTGTTATACTCGATTAGGAGCTTTTGTTATACTCGATGAGGGGGCTTTCTTATACTCGACTAGGGGACTTTGCTATACTCGACCAGAGGACTTTGTGATATTCGATCAGGGGACTTTGTTATACTCGATCAGGGGACTTTTTTATACTCGACCAGAGGACTTTCTTATACTCGTCCAGGAGACTTTGTTATACTCGATTAGGGAACTTTGTTATACTCGATTAGGGGAGTTTGTTATACTCGATCAGGGGATATGTTAGATTCGATCAGGGGACTTAGTTATACTCGGTTAAGGGGACTTTGTTATACTCGTCCAGGGGTCTTTGTTATAATCGATCAGGAGACTTTGTTATACTCGATCAGGGGACTTTGTTATACTCGAGCAGGGGACCTGTGTTATACTCGATCAGGGGACTTTGTTATACTCGACCAGGGGCCTTTTTTATACTCAATCAGGGACTTTTTTTATACTCGACCAGAGTACTTTGTTATACCTGATCAGGGGACTTTGTTATACTCGACCAGGGGACATTGTTATACTCGACCAGGATACTTTTTTATACTCGATTAGGCGGCTTTGTTATACTCGATCAAGAGACTTTGTTATACTCGATAAGGGGAATTTGTTATACTCGATAAGGGGACTTTGTTAGATTCGAACAGGGGACATTGTTATACTCGACGAGGATACTTTGTTATACTCGATTAGGCGGCTTTGTTATACTCGATCAAGGGACTTTGTTATACTCGATGAGGGTCCTTTGTTATACTCAATCAGGGACTTTTTTATACTCGACCCGAGTACCTTATTATACTTGATCAGGGGACTTTGTTATACTCGACTAGGGGCCTTTTTTGGATTCGACGAGGGGCCTTTGTTATAATCGATCAGGGGACTTTGTTATACTCGACAAGGGGACTTTGTTATACTCAATCAGGGACTTTTTTATACTCGACCAGAGGACTTTATTATACTCGATCAGAAAACTTTGTTATACTCGACCAGGGGACTTTATTATACTTGACCAATGGACTTTGTTATACTCAATGAGGGGCCTTTGTTATATTTGATGAGGGGACTTTGTTATACTCGACCAGGGGACTTTTTTTTACTCGACCATAGGACTTTGTTATACTCAATCAGGGGATATGTTATACTCGATCAGGGGACTTTGTTATAATCAACCAGGGGACTTTGTTATACTCGATCAGGGACTTTGTTATACTCGATAATGTGACTTTTTTATACTCGATTAGGGGCCTTTGTTATACTCGATGAGGGGCTTTGTTATACTCGACCAGGGGATTTTGTTATACTCAAACAGGGAATATGTTGTACTCGATCAGGGGACTTTGTTATACTCGATCAGGGGACTTTGTTATACTTGATTTGGGGACTAAGTTATACTCGATCAGGGGACTTTGTTATACTCTATCAGATGACTTTGTTATACTCGACCAAGGAAATTTGTTATGCTCGATTACAAAACTTTGCTATACTCGACCAGGAGACTTTGTTATACTCGTTGAGTGGACTTTGTTATACTCCACCAGGGTCTTTTTTATACTCGATCAGGGGATATGTTATACTCGATCAGGGGACTTTGTTATACTCGTCCCAGGGGACTTTGTTATTTTCGACCAGGGGACTTTGTTTTACTCGACCAGGGGATTTTGTTATACTCGATAAGGGGACTTTGTTATACTCGTCCAGGGGCTTTGTTATACTCGATCAGGGGACTTTGTCTTAATCGATCAGGGCCCTTTGCTATACTCGACCAGGGGACTTTCTTATAATCAATCAGGGGACTTTGCTATGCTCGATATGGTGACTTTGTTACACTGAGCCAGGGGACTTGTTTATACTCGATCAGGGGACTTTGTTATACTCTATCAGGGGATTTTTGTTATACTCGATTAGGGACTTTATTTATACTCAATCAGGGGACTTTTGTTATACTCAATCAGGGGGACTTTGTTATACTCGACCAGAACCTTTTCCGCCTCAGATTAGGACTTTGTTTTACTTTCGATAAAGGGGACTTTATTGCTCTCGATTAGAGGACACCTGTATATACTCGACCGGGGACTTTGTTATACTCAATCAGGGACTTTTTTATACTCGACCAGAGTACTTTGTTATACTCGATCAGGGGACTTTGTTATATTCCACCTGGGACTTTGTTATACTCGATCAGGCGATATGTTATACTCGATCAGGGGACTTTGTTATACTCGAAGAGAAGACTTTGTTATACTCGACGAGAAGACTTTGTTATACTCGATCAAGGGACTTTCTTATACTCCGGCAGGGGGCTTTGTTATACTCGATCAGGGTACTTTGTTATACTCGATCAGGTTACTTTGTTATACTCGACCAGGGGACTTTTTTATACTTGACCAATGGACTTTGTTATACTCAATGAGGGGCTTTTGTATACTCGATCAGGGGACTTTGTTATACTCGACCAGGGGACTTTGTTATACGCAATCAGGGGACTTTTTTATTCTCGACCAGAGGACTTTGTTAAACTTGATCAGGATATATGTTATGCTCGATCAGGGGACTTTGTTATACTCAACCAGGGGACTTTCTTAACTCAAACAGGGGACTTTGTTGTACTCGATCAGGGGACTTTGTTATACTCGATTACTGGCCTTTGTTATACTCGATGAGGGGGCTTTGTTATACTCGACCAGGGGACTTTGCTATACTCGACCAATGGACTTTGTTATACTCAATGAGGGGCCTTTGTATACTCGATCAGGGGACTTTGTTATACTCGACCAGGGGACTTTGTTATACGCGATCAGGGGACTTTTTTATACTCGACCAGAGGACTTTGTTAAACTTGATCTGGATATATGTTATGCTCGATCAGGGGACTTTGTTAAACTCAACCAGGGGACTTTCTTAACTCAAACAGGGGACTTTGTTGTACTCGATCAGGGGACTTTGTTATACTCGATTACTGGCCTTTGTTATACTCGATGAGGGGGCTTTGTTATACTCGACCAGGGGACTTTGCTATACTCGTCCAGGGGACTTTGTTATATTCGATTAGGGGACTTTGTTATACTCGTCCAGGGGGCTTTGTTTTACTCGATCAGGGGACTTTGTTATACTCGATCAGAGGACTTTGTCTTACTCGATCAGGGCCCTTTGTTATACTCGACCAGGGGACTTTGTTATAATCGATCAGGGGACTTTGTTATACTCGATCATGGGACTTTGTTATGCTCGACCAGGGGACTTTGCTATACTCGATCAGGGAACTTTTGTTATACTCAATCAGGGGACTTTGTTAAACTCTATCAGGGGACTTTGTCTTACTCGATCAGGGCCCTTTGTTATTCTCGACCAGGGGACTTTGTTATAATCGATCAGGGGACTTTGTTATACTCGATTAGGGGACTTTGTTATACTCAATCAGGGGACTTTTGTTATACTCAATCAGGGGACTTTGTTATACTCGACCAGGGGCGTTTTTCATACTCGATTAGGGGACTTTGTTTTACTCGATAAGGGGACTTTGTTATACTCGATTAGAGGACTTTCTTATACTCGACCAGGGGCCTTTGTTATACTCGATTAGAAAACTTTGTTATAGTCGACCAAGATACATTGTTGTACTCGATCAGGGGACTTTGTTATATTCCACCTGGGACTTTGTTATACTCGATCAGGCGATATGTTATACTCGATCAGGGGACTTTGTTATACTCGAAGAGAAGACTTTGTTATACTCGACGAGAAGGCTTTGTTATACTCGATCAAGGACTCTCTTATACTCCGGCAGGGGGCTTTGTTATACTCGATCAGGGTACTTTGTTATACTCGATCAGGTTACTTTGTTATACTCGACCAGGGGACTTTTTTATACTTGACCAATGGACTTTGTTATACTCAATGAGGGGCCTTTGTATACTCGATCAGGGCCCTTTGTTATACTCGACCAGGGGACTTTGTTATAATCGATCAGGGGACTTTGTTATACTCGATTAGGGGACTTTGTTATACTCAATCAGGGGACTTTTGTTATACTCAATCAGGGGACTTTGTTATACTCGACCAGGGGCCTTTTTCATACTCGATTAGGGGACTTTGTTTTACTCGATAAGGGGACTTTGTTATACTCGATTAGAGGACTTTCTTATACTCGACCAGGGGCCTTTGTTATACTCGATTAGAAAACTTTGTTATACTCGACCAAGATACATTGTTGTACTCGATCAGGGACTTTGTTATATTCCACCTGGGACTTTGTTATACTCGATCAGGCGATATGTTATACTCGATCAGGGGACTTTGTTATACTCGAAGAGAAGACTTTGTTATACTCGACGAGAAGACTTTGTTATACTCGATCAAGGGACTTTCTTATACTCCGGCAGGGGGCTTTATTATACTCGATCAGGGTACTTTGTTATACTCGATCAGGTTACTTTGTTATACTCGACCAGGGGACTTTTTTATACTTGACCAATGGACTTTGTTATACTCAATGAGGGGCCTTTGTATACTCGATCAGGGGACTTTGTTATACTCGACCAGGGGACTTTGTTATACGTGATCAGGGGACTTTTTTATACTCGACCAGAGGACTTTGTTAAACTTGATCAGGAGATATGTTGTGCTCGATCAGGGGACTTTGTTATACTCAACCAGGGAACTTTCTTAACTCAAACAGGGGACTTTGTTGTACTCGATCAGGGGACTTTGTAATACTCGATTACTGGCCTTTGTTATACTCGATGAGGGGGCTTTGTTATACTCGACCAGGGGACTTTGCTATACTCGACCAATGGACTTTGTTATAATCAATGAGGGGCCTTTGTATACTCGATCTGGATATATGTTATGCTCGATCAGGGGACTTTGTTAAACTCAACCAGGGGACTTTCTTAACTCAAACAGGGGACTTTGTTGTACTCGATCAGGGGACTTTGTTATACTCGATTACTGGCCTTTGTTATACTCGATGAAGGGGCTTTGTTATACTCGAACAGGGGACTTTGCTATACTCGACCAGGGGACTTTGTTATATTCGATTAGGGGACTTTGTTATACTCGTCCAGGGGGCTTTGTTTTACTCGATCAGGGGACTTTGTTATATACCTGATCAGAGGATCTTTGTCTTACTCCGATCGTGGCCCCTTTGGTTATACTCGACCAGGACTCTTTGCTAATCGATCAGGGACTTTTGTTATACCTGATCATGGGACTTTGTTATGCTCGACCAGGGGACTTTGCTATACTCGATCAGGGAACTTTTGTTATACTCAATCAGGGGACTTTGTTAAACTCTATCAGGGGACTTTGTCTTACTCGATCAGGGCCCTTTGTTATTCTCGACCAGGGGACTTTGTTATAATCGATCAGGGGACTTTGTTATACTCGATTAGGGGACTTTGTTATACTCAATCAGGGGACTTTTGTTATACTCAATCAGGGGACTTTGTTATACTCGACCAGGGGCGTTTTTCATACTCGATTAGGGGACTTTGTTTTACTCGATAAGGGGACTTTGTTATACTCGATTAGAGGACTTTCTTATACTCGACCAGGGGCCTTTGTTATACTCGATTAGAAAACTTTGTTATACTCGACCAAGATACATTGTTGTACTCGATCAGGGGACTTTGTTATATTCCACCTGGGACTTTGTTATACTCGATCAGGCGATATGTTATACTCGATCAGGGGACTTTGTTATACTCGAAGAGAAGACTTTGTTATACTCGACGAGAAGACTTTGTTATACTCGATCAAGGGACTTTCTTATACTCCGGCAGGGGGCTTTGTTATACTCGATCAGGGTACTTTGTTATACTCGATCAGGTTACTTTGTTATACTCGACCAGGGGACTTTTTTATACTCGACCAATGGACTTTGTTATACTCAATGAGGGGCCTTTGTATACTCGATCAGGGGACTTTGTTATACTCGACCAGGGGACTTTGTTATACGCGATCAGGGGACTTTTTTATACTCGACCAGAGGACTTTGTTAAACTTGATCAGGATATATGTTATGCTCGATCAGGGGACTTTGTTATACTCAACCAGGAGACTTTCTTAACTC
>NW_024713806.1:0-17059 GCF_018991925.1 Homarus americanus
TAGGTACACCTCTGATACTCCCAGGTACACCTCTGACACTTCCAGGTACACCTCTGACACTCCCAGGTACACAGTGACACTCCCAGTTACACATCTGACACTCCCAGGTACACCACTGACACTACCAGGTACCTCTGACTCTCCCAGGTACTCCTTTGACGCTCCCAGGTACTCCTCTGACACTCCTGGGTACACATCCCCAGCACTCCCAGGTACACCTCTGAGACTCCCAGGTACACCTCTGACACTCCCAGGTACCTCTGACACTCCCATGTACACCTCTGACACTCCCAGGTACACCTCCGATGCTCCTAGGTACACCTCCGATACTCCCAGGTACACCTCAGACATCCCCTGGTTCACTTCTGGTATTCCCTGGTTCCTCTGACCTCCCAGGTACACCTCTGACACTCGCCAGGTACATCTGACACTCCCAGGTACCTCTTACACTCCTGGTGCTCCCCTGACCTCCCAGGTACCTCAGACACTCCAGGTACACCTCACACACTCCCAGGTACATCTCTGACACTCCCAGGTACACCTCTGACACTTCCAGGTACACCACCCCACTACCAGGTACACCTCCTGACCTCCCAGGTACTCCTTTGACGCTCCCAGGTACTCTGACACTCCCAGGTACACATCTGACACTCCCAGGTACACCTCTGGCACTGCCAGGTACCTGGCCGCAGCACTGCCAGGTACTCCTTTGACGCTTCCAGGTACTCCTCTGACACTCCCAGGTACACCTCTGACACTCCCAGGTACACCTCTCACACTGCAAGGTACACCGCTGACACTGCCAGGTACACCAAGGACACTCCCAGGTACACCTCTGACACTTCCAGGTACACCACTGACACTACCAGGTACACAATGACACTCCCAGGTACTCCTTTGACGCTCCCAGGTACACCTCCGACACTCCCAGGTACACCTCTGACACTCCCAGGTACACCTAAGACACTCCCAGGTACACCTCTGACACTCCCAGGTACACCTCTGACTCTCGCAGGTACACCTCTGACTCTCGCAGGTACTCCTCCGACACTCCCAGGTTCACCTCCGACACTCCCAGGTACACTTCTCACACTCCCAGGTACACCTCTGACACTCCCAGGTACACCTCTGATACTCCCAGGTACACCTCTGACACTCCCAGGTACTCCACTGACATTCCCTTGTATACCTCTGACACTCCCAGGTACACCTCCGACACTCCCAGGTACACCTCTGACTCTCGCAGGTACACCTCCGACACTCCCAGGTTCACCTCTGACACTCCCAGGTACACCTCTGATACTCCCAGGTACACCTCCGATACTCCCAGGCACCCCTCAGACACTCCATGGTTCACCTCTGAGACTCCCTGGTTCACCTCTGACACTCCCTGGTACACCTCTCAAACTCCCAGGTACACCTCTGACACTCCCAGGTAAATCTCCGATACTCCCAGGTACACCTCTGACACTCCCAGGTACACCTCTTACACTCCCTGGTTCTCCCCTGACACTCCCAGGTACACCTCACACACTCCCAAGTACACCTCAGACACCCCCAGGTACATCTTTGACACTCCCAGGTACACCTCTGACACTCCCAAGTACACCTCTGACACTCCCAGGTACACCCCTGACACTCCAAGGTACACCTCTGACACTCCCAGGTACTCCACTGACACTCCCAGGTATTCCTCTCTCACTCCCTGGTACACCTCCGTCACTCCCAGGTACAGCTCTGACACTTCCAGTTACACCTCATACACTCTCTGGTACACCTCAGACACTCCCAGGTACACCTCTGACACTCCCAGGTACACCTCTGACACTCCCATGTACTCCACTGACACTCCCTGGTACACCTCTGATACTCCCAGGTACACCTCTGACATTCCCAGGTACACCTCTGACACTCCCAGGTACACCTCTGACACTCCCAGTTACACCTCCGACACTCCCAGTTACACCCCTGAAACTCCCAGGTACACCCCTGACACTCCTAGGTACACCTGTGAAACTCCCAGGTACACCTCTGACACTTCCAGGTACACCTCTGACACTCCCAGGTACACGAGTGACACTCCCAGGTACACCTCTGACACTCCCAGGTTCACCACTGACACTACCAGGTACACCTCTGACTCTCCGAGGTACTCCTTTGACGCTCCCAGGTACTCCTCTGACACTCCCCAGGCACACCCCTGACACTCCCCAGGTACACCTCTGACACTCCCAGGCACACCCTAACACTGCCAGGTACACCCCTGACACTCCCTGTACACCCCTGACACTCCCAGGTACACCTCTGACACCCTAGGTACACCGCTCCAGGCACACCCCAGACACCTGGTACACCTCTGACACTCCCAGGTACACCTCAGACACTCCCAGGACACCTCAGACACTCCCAGGCACACCTCTGACACTCCCAGATACACCTCTGACACTCCCATGTACACCCTCACACTCCCCTGGTACACCTCCGATACTCCTAGGTACACCTCCGATACTCCCACAGGTACACCTCAGACACTCCCTGGTTCACCTCTGGTACTCCCTGGTTCACCTCTGACACTCCCAGGTACACCTCTGACACTCCCAGATACACCTCTGACATTCCCAGGTACTCCTCTGACACTCCCAGGTACACCTCAGACACTCCTAGGTACACCCCTGACACTCCCAGGTACACCTTTGAAACTCCCAGGTACACCTCTGATACTCCCAGGTACACCTCTGACACTCCCAGGTACTCCACTGACATTCCCTGGTACACCTCCGACACTCCCAGTTACACCCCTGACACTCCCAGGTACCACCTCCGTGCTCCCAGGTATGCCTTGGCTCCCAGGTACTCCACTGACACTCCCTGGTACCTCTGACACTCCTAGGTACACCTCTGACCTCCCAGGTACACTTCTGATTCTCCCAGGTACACCTCGTGCTCCCAGGCACACCTCAGACACTCCCTGGTTCACCTCTGACCCCTCCTGGTTCACCTCTGGCCTCCTGGTACACCTCCCAGGTACACCTCTGACACTCCAAATCGTCTCCGTCTCCCAGGTACCTCTCAGCACTCCCAGGTACCTCTTACACTCCTGGTTCTCCTGGCTTGCTCCCAGGTACCTCACACCTCCCAGTACCTCAGACACCCCCAGGTACATCTTTGACACTCCCAGGTACACCTCTGACACTCCCAGGTACACCTCTGACACTCCCAGGTACACCCTGACCTCCCAGGTACACCTCTGAGCCTCCCGTGCTCCACCACTGCTCTCCCAGGTATTCATTCTCACTCCCTGAGCTACCTCGCCTCCCAGGTACAGCTCTGACACTTCCAGGTAACCTCATACACTCTCTGGTACACCTCAGACACTCCCAGGTACACCTCTACCCTCCCAGGTACCTCCTGACCTCCCAGGTACTCATGACACTCCTGGTACACCTCTGATACTCCCAGGTACACCTCTGACATTCCTAGGTACACCTCTGGCCTCCCAGGTACACCTCTGACACCCAGTTACACCTCCGACACTCCCAGTTACACCCCAGCCTCCCAGTTACACCCCTGACACTCCTAGGTACACCTCTGATACTCCCAGGTACACCTCCCAGCACTTCCAGGTACACCTCTGACACTCCCAGGTACACCACCCAACACTAGGTACACCTCTGACTCTCAGGCCTCGCTGACGCTCCCAGTTCTCCTCTGACACTCCCTGGTACACCTCTGTCACTCCCATGTACACCTCTGACTCTCCCAGGTACACCTCTGACACTCCCAGGTACACCCTGACCTCCCATGTGCACCTCTGACCTCCAGGAACACCTCTGACCTCCCAGGTACACCTCCCAGCCCTCCCATGTACACCCTCCGACACTCCCAGGTACCTCCACGTCTCCTAGGTACACCTCTGCAGCCTCCCAGGTACACCTCTGGCACTCGCCAGGTACACTTCTACATTCCCAGGTACCTCTTACTCCCTGGTTCTCCCCTGACCTCCCAGGTACACCTCAGACACTCCCAGGTACACCTCAGACACTCCCAGGTACATCTCTGACACTGCCAGGTACACCCCTGACACTCCCAGGCACCACTGTCACTCCAGGTACACCTCTGACCTCCCAGGTACACCCCAGACACTCCCAGATACACCTCCTGACATTCCCAGGTACTCCTCTGACCTCCCAGGTACACCTCAGACACTCCTAGGTTCACCCCTACCTCCCAGGTACACCTCTGACACTCCCAGGTACCTCTGATACTCCCAGGTACCCTCCGACACTCCCAGGTACCTCTGATGCTCCCAGGTACCTCTGACACCCCCAAGTACACCTCTGAGCACTGCCAGGTACACCTAAGACCTCCCAGGTACTGAACCCCGGCAATCCCAGGTACACCTCCGGTCTCCCAGGTACACCTCCCGTGCTCCCAGGTACACCTCAGGCCTCCTGGGTCACCTCTGGTACTCTGGTCCTCTCCCCCTCCCAGGTACCTCTGACTCTCCCAGGCCTGAGCCTCCCAGGTACACCTCCTCCACTCCCTGGTTCTCCCCTGACACTCCCAGGTACCCTCCAGAAGCTCCCAGGTACATCTCTGACACTGCCAGGTACACCCCTCATACTCCCAGGTACACCACTGTCACTCCAGGTACACCTCTGACACTCCCAGGTACACCCCAGACACTCCCAGATACACCTCTGACATTCCCAGGTACTCCTCTGGCCTCCCGGTTACCTCAGCGACACTCCCAGGTACCCTGACACTCCCAGGTACACCTCTGACACTCCCAGGTACACCTCTGATGCTCCCTGGTACACCTCTGACCTCCCAGGTACTCCACTGACATTCCTGGTAAACCTCTGACACTCCTAGGTACACGTCTGATACTGCCAGGTACCAATGACACTCCGTGCTCCACTGACACTCCTGGTACACCTCTGACACTCCCAGGTACCCTCTCCGTCCCAGGTACCTCCGATACTCCCAGGTACACCTACATCTCCCAGGTACACCTCAGACACTCCCTGGTTCACATCTGACTCTCTGTTCACCTCTGACCTCCCTGGTACACCTCTGAACTCCCAGGTACACCTCTGACACTCCCAGGTACATCTCCCGTGCTCCCAGGTACACCTCTGGCACTCCCAGGTACACCTCTGACATCCCCACGTACACCTCTGACACTGCCAGGTACACCTTTGCACACCAGGTACTCCCTGACCCTCCCGGGTACCTCCCGTGCTCCCAGGTACACCACCGATACTCCCAGTTACACCTCAGACACTCACAGGTCCACATCTGACCTCCCTGGTTCACCTCTGACACTCCTGGTACACCTTGACACCCAGGTACTCACTGACCCTCCCTGGTACCTCTGGCTCCCAGGTACTCCCGTGACACTCCTGGTACCTCCCAACACTCCCATGTACCTCAGCCTCCCAGGTACACCTCCCGTGCTGATTACCTCCGTACTCCCAGGTACCTCAGACACTCCTGGTTCTCTGACCTCCCAGGTACACCTCAGACACTCCCTGGTTCACCTCTGGCCTCCCTGGTGCCTCTGACCTCCTGGTACCTCTGACCTCCCAGGTACACCACCCCAACTACCAGGTACACCTCTGACACTCCCAGGTACTCCGTGACACTCCCTGGTACACCTCTGACACTCCCAGGTACACCTCCGATGCTCCCAGTTACACCTCAGACACTCCCAGGCACCAGCCTCCCAGGTACACCTCCTGACCACTTCGGTACCACCCCAGCCTCCAGGTACACCTCTGACACCTCCCAGGTACCTTTGATGCTCCCAGGTACTCCTCTGACACTCCCAGGTACACCTCTGACCTCCCAGGTACACCTCTGATACTGCCAGGGCTGTACAATGCCAGGTACACCTGACCTCCCAGGTACACCTCTGACACTCCCAGGTACACCACTGACATTACCAGGAACACCTCAGCCTCCCAGGTATTCCTCGACGCTCCCAGGTACACCTCCGACACTCCCAGGTACACCTCTGACCTCCCAGGTACACCTCTGATACTCCCAGGTACACCTCTGACACTCCCAGGTACTCCACTGACATTCCTGGTACACCTGACCTCCCAGGTACACCTAAGACTCTCCGCTACCTCTGACACTCCCAGGTACACCTCTGACTCTCACAGGTACATCTCTCGACCTCCCAGGTTCACTCGGCCTCCCAGGTACACTTCTCCCGCCAGGTACACCTCTGGCCTCCCAGGTACACCTCTGACCCTACAGGTACCTCCTGACCTCCCAGGTACCCCAACACTCCAGGTACCTCAGACTCTCCCAGGTACACCTCCGACACTCCCAGGTACACCTCTGACCTCCAAGTACACCTCTGATACTCCCAGGTACACCTCTGACACTCCCAGGTACTACTGACATTCCTGGTACCTCTGACCTCCCAGGTACACCTCCGACACTCCCAGGTACCTCTGACCTCCCAGGTACACCTCTGACCTCCCAGGTATACCTCTGACCCCAGGTACACCTCTGACCTGCCAGGTACCTTTGACACTCCCTGGTACGTTGACATTCCCAGGTACATCTCCGACCTCCCAGGTACACCTCTGGCACTCCCAGGTACACCTTTGATAATCTCAGGTACCTCCGATACTCCCAGGTATACCTTTGACATTCCCAGGTACTCCTGACACTCCTGGTACACCTCCCAGCCTCCCTAGGTACACCTCTAACACTCCCAGGTACACCTCTGATACTCCCAGTACCTCCCGTGCTCCCAGGCACACCTCAGGCACTCCCTGGTTCACCTCTGACCTCCCTGGTTCACCTCTGACCTCCCTGGTACACCTCTCACTTGCTCCCAGGTACACCTCTGACACTCCCAGTAAATCTCCGATGCTCCCAGGTACCTCTGACCTCCCAGGTACACCTCCTACACTCCCTGGTTCTCCCTGACACTCCATGTACACCTCAGACACTCCCAGGTACACCTCTAGACACCCCAGGTACATCTTGTACTCCGTACCCACTTCAACCTCCCAGGTACACCTCTGACCTCCCAGGTACCCCTGACACTCCCAGGTACCTCTGACACTCCCAGGTACTCCACTGACACTCCCAGGTATTCCTCTGACTCCTGGTACCTCGGCAACTCCCAGTACAGCTCTGACACTCTCAGGTACACCTCTGTACACTCTGGTACCTCAGACACTCCAGTACACCTCTGGCTGCCTCCCAGGTACACCTCTGACACTCCCAGGTACTCCACCCCAGCCTCCCTGGTACACCTCTGATACTCCCAGGTACACCTCCGACATTCCCAGGTACACCTCTGACCTCCCAGGTACACCTCCTGACCTCAGTTACACCTCCGACACTCCCAGGTACACCCCTGATACTCCCAGGTACCTCCGATCCCCAGGAACACCTCAGACCTCCTGGTTCACCTCTGACCTCCTGGTTCACCTCCCAGCACCCTGGTACACCTCCTGGCACTCCCAGGTACAGCTCCTACTACTAGGCCAAATCTCCGATACTCCCAGGTACACCTCTGACCTCCAGGAACACCTCCTACACTCTGGTTCTCCCCTGACACTCCAGGTACGCCTCAAACACTCCCAGGTACACCTCAGACACCCCCAGGTACATCTTTGACACTCCCAGGTACACCTCTGACACTCCCAGGTACACCTCTGACACTCCCAGGTACACCCCTGGCTCCCAGGTACACCTCTGACATTCCAGGTGCACCTCTGGCCTCCCAGGTACACCTCTGACACTCCAGTTACACCTCCGACACTCCCAGGTACACCTCAGACCTCCCAGGTCACCTCTGACACTCCTGGTTTCTCTGACACTCCCTGGTACACCTCCGACATTCCCAGGTACAGCTCTGTTCCAGGTACACCTCTACTCTCTCTGGTACCTCAGACACTCCCACCTCTGACCTCCCAGGTACACCTCTGACCTCCCAGGTACTCACCAGCACTCCCCTGGTACACCTCTGATGCTCCCAGGTACACCTCGGACACTCCCAGGTACACCTCAGACACTCCCAGGTACACCTCAGACTCCAGGTACACCTCAGGCACTCCCAGGTACATCTCTGACACTGCCAGGTACCCCTGCCTCCCAGGTACACCACTGTCCTCCCAGGTACACCTCTGACACTCCCAGGTACCTCCAGACACTCCCAGGTACACCTCTGCACTCCCATGTACACCTGACACTCCCAGGTACACCTCTGCCTCCCAGGTACACCTCCAGCCTCCCAGGTCCACTCTGACACTCCCAGGTGCACCTCCTGTGATACTCCCAGGTACCTCTGACCTCCCAGGTACTCCACCTGACATTCCTGGTACCTCCTGGCCTCCCAGGTACCTCCGACACTCCCAATACCTCCCAGGTACATCTCCCGATACTCCCAGGTACACCTCTGACCTCCCAGTACCTCTGACCCCATGCACCTCTGACACCTTTGTCCCAGGTACTCCACTGACCTCCCAGGTACACATCCGTCTCCCAGGTACACCTCCCGATACTCTCAGGTACACCTCAGACACTCCCTGGCTCACCTCTGGTACTCCCTGGTTCACCTCTGACTCTCCCATTACACCTCCCAACCTCCCAGGTACACTTCTGACACTCCCAGGTACACCTCTTACACACTCCTGTTTCTCCCCAACCTCCCAGGTACACCTCTGATGCTCCCAGGTACACCTCTGACACTTCCAGGTACCTCTGACACTCCCAGGCACACCTCTGACACTTCCAGGTACACCACTGACACTACCAGGTACCTCCTGACACTCCCAGGTACTCCTTTGACCCTCCCAGGTACTCCTCTGACCTCCCAGGTACACCTCTGGCCTCCCAGGTACACCTCTGACACTGCCAGAGCACAGCCGAGCACTGCCAGGTACACCAGCCAACACTCCCAGGTACACCTCAGACAGGTACACCACCCCAGCTACCAGGTACACCTCTGACCTCCCAGGTACTCCTCTGCGCTCCCAGGTACACCTCCGACACTCCCAGGTACACCTCTGACACTCCCAAGTACACCTCTGATACTCCCAGGTACACCTCTGACACTCCCAGGTACTCCACTGACATTCCTGGTTACACCTCTGACTCTCCAGGTACACCTAAGACACTCCCACACCTCTGACCTCCCAGGTCACCTCTGACTCTCGGGTACACCTCCGACACTCCCAGGTTCCTCCGACACTCCCAGGTGCCTTCTCATACTCCCAGGTACACCTCTGACCTCCCAGGTACACCTCTGACACTCCCAGGTACCTCCCCAGCCCTACCAGGCCTCCTGACCCTCCCAGGTACACCTGACCTCCCAGGTACACCTCTGACACTCCCGTACACCTCCCATACTCCCAGGTACACCTCTGAGCCTCCCAGGTACTCCACTGACATTCCCTGGTACACCTCTGACACTCCCAGGTACATCTCCATGCTCCCAGGTACACCTCTGCCCTCCCAGGTACACCTCTGAGCCTCCCAGGTATGCCTCTGACTCCCCAGGTACACCTCTGACCCCTGCCAGGTACCTTTGACACTCTGGTACACGTGTGACATTCCCAGGTACATCTCCGACACTCCCAGGTACCTTTGATAATCCCACACCTCCGATACTCCCAGGTATACCTTTGACACTCCCAGTGCTCATGACACTCCCTGGTACACCTCTGACACTCCTAGGTACACCTCTGACACTCCCAGGTACACCTCTGATACTCCCAGGTACACTTCCCGATACTCCCAGCACACCTCAGACCCTCCCTGGTTCACCTCTGGCCTCCCTGGTTCTCCCAGCACTCCCTGGTAACCTCTGACCTCCCAGGTACACCTCTACACTCCCAGGTAAATCTCCCGTACTCCCAGTGCCTCCCAACCTCCCAGGTACACCTCCTACACTCCCTGGTTCTCCCCTACCTCCCAGGTACCTCAGACCCTCCCAGGTACACCTCAGACACCCCAGGTACATCTTTGACCTCCCAGGTACCTTCTGGCACTCCCAGGTACACCTCTGACCTCCCATGCACCTGACACTCCCAGGTACACCTCTTACACTCCCAGGTACTCCCACCAGCTGCTCCCAGGTATTCTCTGACCTCCCTGGTACCTCCGACACTCCCAGGTACAGCTCTGACACTCTCAGGTACACCTCATACACTCTCTGGTACACCTCAGACACTCCCAGGTACACCTCTGACACTCCCAGGTACACCTCTGACCTCCCAGGTACTCCACTGACCTCCTGGTACACTCCTGATACTCCAGGTACACCTCTGACATTCCCAGGTACACCTCTGACCTCCCAGGTACCTCTGCTCCCAGTTACACCTCCGACACTCCCAGGTACACCCTGACACTCCCAGGTACACCCCTGACACTCTAGGTACACCTCCCCAGCCTCCCAGGTACACCTCTGACATTCCCAGGTACCTCTGACAGCTCCCAGGTACCTCCTGACACTCCCAGTTACACTTCCGGCCTCCAGTTACACCCCTTACACTCCCAGGTACACCCCTGACACTCCCAGGTACACCTCTGATACTCCCAGGTACCTCTGGCACTCCCAGGTGCCCACTGACACTACCACTTACACGCTGACACTGCCAGTGCACCGCTGACTCTGCCACGTGCACCAATGACCTCCCAGGTACACCTCTGACATTCCAGGTACACCACTGACACTCCCAGGTACACCTCTGACCTCCCAGGTACACCTCTGAGCTCTCCCAGGTACACCTCCGACACTCCCAGGTTCACCTCCGGCCTCCCAGGCACTTCTCACACTCCCAGGTACACCTCTGACACTCCCAGGTACCTCTGACCCTCCCAGGTACCTCCACCCCAGCCCTCCCAGGTACCCACCCCAGCATTTCCTGGTACACCTCTGACCTCCCAGGTACACCTCCCAGCTCTCCCAGGTACCTCCGGCCTCCCAGGTTCACCTCCGACACTCCAGCACTTCTCCCACACTCCCAGGTACACCTCTGACACTCCCAGGTACACCTCTGACCCTCCCAGTACCTCCACCCAACCCTCCCAGGTACTCCCACTGACATTCCTGGTACACCTCTGACACTCCAGGTACACCTCCGACCTCCAGGTTCCTCCGACACTCCCAGGCCACTTCTCACACTCAGGTACATCTGGCCTCCCAGGTACACCTCTGACACTCCCAGGTACACCTCCAGACACTCCCAGGTACTCACTGACATTCCCTGGTAACCTCTGACCTCCCAGGTACACCTCCCAACCTCCCAGGTACACCTCTGATCACCTGCCAGGTACACCTTTGACACTCCCTGGTACCTTGTTCCCAGGTACATCTCCGGCACTCCCAGGTACACCTCTGGCACTCCCAGGTACACCTTTGAAATCCCAGTACACCTCCCGTGCTCCCAGGTATACCTTTGACACTCCCAGTGCTCACTGGCACTCCTGTGTGCTCTGGCACCTCTGACACTCCCAGGTACAACCTGATGCTCCCAGGTACACCTCCCAGTCTCCCAGGAACACCTCAGACACTCCCTGGTTCACCTCTGACCTCCCTGGTTCACCTCTGACACACCCTGGTACCTCCCCAGCCTCCCAGGTACACCTCTGCTCCCAGGTAAATCTCCCATGCTCCCAGGTACACCTCTGAAACTCCAGAACACCTCCTACTCCTGGTTGTCTGACACTCCCAGGTACCTCAGACTACTCCAGGTACACCTCAGAACACCCAAGGTACATCTTTGACACTCCAGGTACACCTCTGACTTGCTCCCAGGTACTCCCCAGCCTCCCAGGTATTCTCTGACACTCCCTGGTACACCTCCGGCCTCCCAGGTACCAGCTCTGACATGGTACCTCACCTCCTACTCTCTTACCTCAGACACTCCCAGGTACACCTCTGTCCTCCCAGGTACACCTCTGACACTCCCAGGTACTCCACTGACACTCCCTGGTGCACCTCTGATACTCCCAGGTACCTCTGACATTCCCAGGTACACCTCCCACCTCCCAGGTACACCTCTGACACTTCAATTACACCTCCGACACTCCTAGGTACACCTCTGATATACAGTCTGACACTTCCAGGTACACCTCCGTGCACCCAGGTACCTCAGACCTCCTGGTTTCATCTCTGGTCCTCCCTGGTTCACCTCTACTCCCAGGTACACCCCAGACACACCCAATACACCTCTGACATTCCCAGGTACTCCTCTGACACTCCCAGGTACCTCAGACACTCCCAGGTACACCCCTGACACTCCCAGGCACCTCTCAACACTCCCAGGTACCTCTGGCTCCCACCTCTGACACTCCCGTACTCCACTGACATTCCTGGTACACCTCTGACCTCCCAGGTACCTCCGGCCTCCCAGGTACACCTCTGAGCCTCCCAGGTACACCTCTGATGCCCCAAGTACACCTCTGACACTGCCAGGTTCACCTGACCTCCCAGGTGCTGACCGGCCTCCCAGGTACACCTCCGTGCTCCCAGGTACACCTCCGATACACCCAGGTACCTCAGGCACTCCTGGTTCATCTCTGGTACTCCTGGTTCACCTCTGACCTCCCAGGTACACCTCTGAGCCTCCCAGGTACCTTCTGACACTCCCAGTACACCTCTTACACTCCCTGGTTCTCCCCTACACTCCCAGGTACCTCGAACCTCCCAGGTACCTCAGACACTCCCAGGTACACCTCAGACACTCCCAGGTACATCTCTGACACTGCCAGGTACACCCCTGATACTCCCAGGTTCTCTCTCTCCCAGGTACCTCTGACACTCCCAGGTACACCCCAGACACTCCCAGATGCCTCTGACATTCCCAGGTACTCCTCTTGCTCCCAGGTTACCTCAGACACTCCCAGGTACACCCCAACCTCCCAGGTACACCTCTGACACCCCCAGGTACACCTCTGATACTCCCAGGTACACCTCAAGCTCCCAGGTACTCACTGATACCCTGGTACCTCTCCCACTCCCAGGTACCCTCCGACACTCCCAGATACACCTCTGACCTGCCAGGTACACCTTTGACACTCCCAGGTACTCCACTGACACTCCTGTCTGACCTCCCAGGTACACCTCTGAAACTCCCAGGTACACCTCCAGGCCGATGCTCCCAGGTACACCTCCAGGCACTCCCTGGTTCACTCTGACACTTTCTGGTTCACCTCTCCAGCCTCCCTGGTACACCTCTGGCCTCCCAGGTACACCTCTGACCTCCCAGGTACATCTCCCGTCTCCCAGGTACCTTTGACACCGTGCTCACCCCAGCCTCCCTGGTACCTCCCTGGCCTCCCAGGTACGCCTCTGAGCACTCCCAGGTACACCTCCCGATACTCCCAGGTACACCTCCCGATGCTCCCAGTGCACCTCAGACATTCCCTGGTTCACCTCTGGCCTCCCTGGTTTCCTCTGACACTCCTGGTACACCTCTGACACCTCCCAGGTGTGTCTGCTTGCTCCCAGGTACATCTCCGATTCTCCCAGTGTACACCTCTGACCTCCCAGGTACACCTCTTACCTCCCTGGTTTCTCCTGACCTCCCAGGTACACCTCAGACACTCCCAGGTACACCTCAGACACTCCCAGGTACATCTCTGACCTCCCAGGTACACCTCTGACACTCCAGGTACACCTCTGATACTCCCAGGTACTCTCTGACACTCAAGGTACTCCTCTGACTCCCAGGTACACCTCTGACACTGCCAGGTACACCTTTGACACTCCCAGGTCTCCACTGACTCCTGGTACCTCTGACACTCCCAGGTACCTCTGACACTCCCAGGTCACCTCCGATCCTCCCAGGTACCTCCCGTCTCCCAGGTACACCTCAGACACTCCCTGGTTCATCTGACCTCTCTGGTTCACCTCTGACACTCCTGGTACCTCTGACACTCCCAGGTACACCTCCCAGCACTCCCAGGTACATCTCCGATACTCCCAGGAACACCTCTGACACTCCCAGGTACACCTCTGACACCCCCAGGTACACCTCTGACACTGCCAGGTACACCTTTGACACACCCAGGTACTCCACTGACACTCCCTGGTACACCTCTGACACTCCCTGGTACACCTCTGACACTCCCAGGTACACCTCTGACACTCCCAGGTGCACCTCTGATACTCCAGGTACCTCCGATACTCCCAGGTACACCTCAGACACTCCCTGGTTCACCTCTGGTACTCCTTGGTTCACCTCTGACCTCCCAGGTACACCTCTGACACCCAGGTACCTTCTGACACTCCAGGTACACCTCTTACACTCGTGGTACACCTGTGACATTCCCAGGCATCTCCATTGCTCCCAGGTACACCTCTGGCACTCCCAGGTACACCTCCGATATTCCCAGGTACACCTCTGATGCTCCCAGGTCACCTCCGATGCTCCCAGGTACACCTCTGACACTCCCAGGTACACCTCTTACACTCCTGGTTCTCCCCACAGCCTCCCAGGTACACCCCTGGCACTCCCAGGTACCCCCTAACACTCCAGGTACACCTCTGACGCTCCCAGGTACACCTCAGACACTCCCAGGTACACCTCTGACACACCGAGGTACTCCTCTGACACTCCCAGGTACACCTCAGACACTCCCAGGTACACCCCCAGACACTCCCAGGTACACCTCTGACCTCCCAGGTACACCTCCTGACACTCCCAGGTAAACCACCCAGCACTCCCAGGTACACCTCTGATACTCCCAGGTATTCCTCTGACCTCCCAGTTATGCCTCCGACGCTCCCAGTTACACCTCTGGCACTCCCGGTGCCCTCCGACACTCCCAGGTACACCTCTGACACTCCCAGGTACACCTCTGACACCCCCAGGTACACCTCTGACACTGCCAGGTACACCTCTGCACTCCCAGGTACTCCACTGACCTCCTGGTACACCTCCTGACACTCCCAGGTACACCACTGACACTCCCAGGTACACCTCTGACTCTCCCAGGTACACCCCTGACACTCCCAGGTACCTCAGCACTCCCTGGTACACCCCTGCACTCCCAAGTACACCTCCCAACACTCCCAGGTACACGTCTGACATTCCCAGGTACACCCCAGACCTCCCATACACCTCTGATACTCCCAGGTACCTCTCTGACCTCCCAGGTGCTCTCTGACACTCCCAGGTACCTCTGACACTCCCAGTTACACCTCCGACAGCTCCAGTTACACCCCTGACCTCCCAGGTACACCCCTGACCTCCCAGGTACACCTCTGATGCTCCAGGTACACCTCTGACACTTCCAGGTACCTCTGAGCACTCCCAGCACACCAATGACACTCCCAGGTACACCTCTGACACTTCCAGGACACCACCGACACTACCAGGTACACCTCTGACACTCCCAGGTACTCCTTTGACGCTCCCAGGTACTCCTTTGACACTGGTACATCTGACACTCCCAGGTACACCTCTGCACACTGCCAGGTACCAGCTGACACTGCCAGGTACACCAATGACACTCCCAGGTACACCTCTGACACTTCGGTACCACTGACACTACCAGGTACACCTCTGACACTCCAGGTACTCCTTTGACGCTCCCAGGTACACCTCCGACACCTCCAGGTACACCTCTGACACTCCCAGGTACACCTAGAACCTCCCAGATGCACCTCTGACACTCCGGGTACACCTCTGACTCTCGCAGGTACACCTCCGACACTCCCAGGTTCACCTCCGACACTCCCAGGTACACTTCTCACACCTCCGAGGTACACCTCTGACACTCCAGGTACACCTCTGATACTCCCAGTTACACCTCTGACACTCCCAGGTACTCCACTGACATTCCCCACCTCTGACACTCCCAGGTACCTCCGACACTCCCAGGTACACCTCTGAATCTCGCAGGTACACCTCCGACACTCCCAGGTTCACCTCTGGCCTCCCAGGTACACCTCTGATACTCCCAGGTACACCTCCCGTGCTCCCAGGCACACCTCAGACACTCCCTGGTTCACCTCTGAGACTCCTGGTTTCATCTGACACTCCTGGTACACCTCTGACACTCCCAGGTACACCTCTGAGACTCCCAGGTAAATCTCCGATACTCCCAGGTACTCTGACACTCCCAGGTACACCCTCACACTCTGGTTCTCCCCTGACACTCCCAGGTACACCTCACATCTCCCAGTACCTCACACACCCAGGTACTTCTTTGACACTCCCAGGTACACCTCTGACACTCCCAAATTTCCTGACACTCCCAGGTACACCCCTGACACTCTGGTGCACCACCTCTGACACTCCCAGGTCTCCACTGACACTCCCAGGTATTCCTCTCTCACTCCCTGGTACACCTCCGTCCTCCCAGGTACAGCTCTGACACTTCGGTACACCTCCCTTACACTCTCTGGTACACCTCAGACACTCCCAGGTACACCTCTGGCACTCCCAGGTACACCTCCGATATTCCCAGGTACCTCTGATACTCAGGTACACCTCCGATACTCCCAGGTACACCTCTGACCTCCCAGGTACACCTCTTACACTCCCTGGTTCTCCCCCTGACTTGCTCCCAGGTACACCTCTGACCTCCCAGGTACACCTCTGACACTCCCAGGTACACCTCTGACGCTCCGAGGTACACCTCAGACACCCAGGTACACCTCTGACACCAGTGCACTCCTCCCAGGCACTCCCAGGTACCCTCAGACACTCCCAGGTACCTTGCTCCCAGGTACACCTCTGACACTCCCAGGTACCTCTGACACTCCCAGGTACACCTGACACTCCCAGGTACCTCTGATACTCCCAGGTATTCCTCTGACACTCCCAGTTATACCTCCGACGCTCCCAGTTACACCTCTGACACTCCCAGGTACCCTCCGACACTCCAGGTACACCTTGACACTCCCAGGTACACCTCTGACACCCCCCAGGTACCTCTGACACTGCCAGGTACCTTTGACACTCCCAGGTACTCTGACACTCCTGGTACACCTCTGACACTCCCAGGTACACCACTCAACACTCCCAGGTACACCTCTGACTCTCCCAGGTACACCTCCTGACCTCCCAGG
>NW_024713807.1:0-5000 GCF_018991925.1 Homarus americanus
CAGCAGCATCATGATGTTGCATCCACCAATTAGTCCGGAACGGGTTTATTCGGCTGTCTGCGAACAGTCCGGTTTTAACCTTACCCAACAAACAACATCCACTCTCGAGGTGCGGTACGGTGAATGTCCTATCGTCCGACCTTGTATGCTGGATTGCACTATTTCACTATATTAAGGGGAGAGGGCGCCTTCACACACATATTCGGTGTGAAATATTTTCCGCCCACAAGCGGAGCGCTTCGGCGCCTCTGCGAAGCAAAGCGCGGCATTCAAAAACAACAACCAAAATTGCCGTCGCTTCCCTGCCCTGCAATGGCTGGAGCAGAAGGAGAGAGATTTTAGTCTCATTGGATCAGAGGAATGGCAGTGGAGCGGGCTTATGGGGCGTAGGCTCGCGATCTATCAATTACACTTGCCAGGTCTCTCTTCCGTTTGGACATTATTTACTCCGTCTCTCTCTCGGCACACACGTCGCCACCCTACTAGTTTCCATCACAGCTGTCTGCTGTCTGCCCAACTTAGCGGACTTGCGTTGGCTGATCAACCCGTCTTCGCGTCTGTGCCGGCCTTCAATGCAGCGCCCAACCGTCTCTTGACCGAGATTCATTGCACTATTCCACGCGCAAACGGCTACCCTAAATGTGCATAGACAACGCTCATGGTTCAACACGACCAGGGCGCAGTCTGGGAGCCGAGTATACTAAAAAGAGAGTTTAGCAGCCAAAACTCGTCAAAGCACACGTTGGGTTACCCCATCACCTAACAACGATGATGGTGGTTCCCACCCGTGAAATACACAACCTAACCAATATTGGGCGACGATGGCGCTCATGAGCCCACGTCCCCACAAACAGTAAGAGAAAGAGAGAGAGGAGGAGATGGGCCAATGTGCGGTCCCTCGCCCAATGTCTTATGCCTCGCTGGGGCAAAGAGAAGAGAAGAGGAGCGGATAAGGGAGGAGATTGGCCAACGTGCGGTCCCTCGCCCAATGTCGGCTGCCTCGCTGGAGCTGGGTAAAGAGGAGAGGAGCGGATAAGGGAGGAGATTGGCACACACGGTGGCGCTGCCGGCGCCGAGGATAGCAAGAGAAGGTGCAGTTTGATCTGATCATCTGGTTTGCTATTTCTCTAAGGCCAACGTGCGGTCCCTCGCCCAATGTCGGCTGCCTCGCTGGGGCAAAGAGAAGAGGAGAGGATAAGGGAGGAGATTGGCACACACGGTGGCGCTGCCGGCGCCGAGGATAGCGAGAGAAGGTGCAGTTTGATCTGATCATCTGGTTTGCTATTTCTCTAAGGCCAACGTGCGGTCCCTCGCCCAATGTCTTCTGCCTCGCTGGGGCAAAGAGAAGAGGAGCGGATAAGGAGGAGATTCGCCAACGTGCGGTCCCTCGCCCAATGTCGGCTGCCTCGCTGGAGCTGGGGCAAAGAGGAGCGGATAAGGGAGGAGATTGGCACACACGGTGGCGCTGCCGGCGCCGAGGATAGCAAGAGAAGGTGCAGTTAGATCTGATCATCTGGTTTGCTATTTCTCTAAGGCCAACGTGCGGTCCCTCGCCCAATGTCTTCTGCCTCTCTCTCAATCTCACTATTTTGGCCGCCGTGATAGGCGCCGCCAACAGCAGCAGCTACCTGGTTGATCCTGCCAGTAGTCATATGCTTGTCTCAAAGATTAAGCCATGCATGTGTAAGTACAAGCCGATTTAAGGCTAAACCGCGAATGGCTCATTAAATCAGCTATGTTTCATTGGATCTGTAAACCCACTTACTTGGATAACTGTGGCAATTCTAGAGCTAATACATGCAATTGGTCTCTGACCGCAAGGGAAGAGCGCTTTTATTAGTTCAAAACTGGTCGGGCCCCGGTCCGTAACCCACCTGTGGTGAATCTGAATAACTTCGGGCTGAGCGCACGGTCTCCGCACCGGCGCCGCTTCTTTCAAGTGTCTGCCTTATCAGCTTTCGATTGTAGGTTATGCGCCTACAATGGCTATAACGGGTAACGGGGAATCAGGGTTCGATTCCGGAGAGGGAGCCTGAGAAACGGCTACCACATCTAAGGAAGGCAGCAGGCACGCAAATTACCCACTCCCGGCACGGGGAGGTAGTGACGAAAAATAACGATGTGAGTCTCATCCGAGGCCTCGCAATCGGAATGAGTACACTTTAAATCCTTTAACGAGTATCCATTGGAGGGCAAGTCTGGTGCCAGCAGCCGCGGTAATTCCAGCCCACATAGCGATATTATTAAAGTTAAGGCGGTTAAAAGTTCGTAGTTGACTCAGTTCCGACTGACGTGCACCGCCCGTGTTTACTGGGTCACGCCCGAAGCGTCTGCTGCTCGCACGGGATGCTCTTTTGTCGAGTGTCCCGAGGGTCGGAGAGTTTACTTTGAAAAATTAGAGTGCTCAGAGCAGGCTATTTGAATGGCCCGAATGGTGATGCATGTGGAATAATGGAATAGGACCCGGTTCTATTTTTGTTGGTTTCGGAACCAGAGGTAATGACTAATCGAACAGGCGGGGGCATTCTGTATTATGACGCCAGGAGGTGAAATTTCTGAATCGTCGCAAGACGAACTACTGCGAAAAGACGGCTAAGGATGTTTTCATTAATCAAGAACGAAAGTTAGGAGGTCTGAAGGCGATCAGATACTTGCGTAGTTCTAACCATATAAATCGATGTTAACCAGCTGACCACAAGAGTTCTATGACCCGGCGTGGCAGCTTCCGGAAACCAAAGTCTTTGGGTTCCGGGGAAGTATGGTTGCAAAGCTGAAAACTTAAAGGAATTGATCGCAAAGGGCACCACCAGGAGTGGAGCTCGCGCTTAATTTGACCTGCCAACAGGGGAAAACCTCACCAGCCCAGACACCGAAGGATTGACATTGAGATTTTTTCTCGATTCGTGGGTGGTGGCGCGGTCACCTTAGTTGGTGGAGCGATTTGTCTGGTTAATTCCGATAACGAACGAGACTCTGGCCTACTAAGTAGTCGACGGATCTCCAGAAAATGGTGTCCGAGTTCGCAACTTCTTCTAGAGGGATAAGCAATTTAGCTGCACGAGATTGAGCAATAACAGGTCTGTGATGCCCTTAGATGTTCTGGCTCTAATGCCACACTGAAGGGATCAACGAAGTTTTCCTCCAGAGGAGCGGGTAACCTGTCTAAAAGCCTTCTTGGATAGGGATTGGGGCTTGTACCTCGTTTCCTATGAACGAATTCCCAGTAAGTGCAAGTCATCAGCTTGCGCTGACTACGCCCCTGCCCTTTGTACACACCGCCCGTCGCTACTACCGATTGAATGATTTAGTGAGGCCTTCGGACTGGCGCTCTTGGATTGTCGGCCCCGTTGCCCGCGAGGGTTTTCTGGGGTCGTCGCCTCGAGCTGACGGAAAGATGTCCAAACTTGATCATTTAGAGGAAGTAAAAGTCGTAACAAGGTTTCCGTAGGTGAACCTGCGGAAGGATCATTAACAGAGAGAAAGAGAACGGGGCGCTCTTAAAACTACTACTACTACTCATCTGATTTGGGCGGTCTCGGGCTCTGCTCTGGCAACTCCAGCAGCGAAAGAGGACAATCCCGGCCCCCGCACCAAAAATAGGTACCACCACGCTGTAGGTGGACCACACTCGGGCGAGAGCGCGAAGACCGGAGGAGGAGGACGGACGGGGCTTTGGACGGCTGCCCGTCCGTTCCTTACTACCGGCGAATAAGCCTCTTGACCCAAAAAGAGTGAAATTCAAGTGTCCAAAAACAACAACAAGTCGTCCGGCCAAACCCAAAACTACGAACTTGGGCTATGTCTGTCAAACCCTTTCTATTGAGACTCGACCCAGATGGTTAGTCGCAAAGCACCAAATGGCAAATACATACAACCCTTAACGGGGATCACTCGCCTGTGGTCGATGAAGACCGCAGCAACCGCGTGGTCGGGTATGAATCGCAAGAATACCAGATACATCGACAAGCGAACGTATACGCAGTGCGGCAGCCATACGATGAAAACGCCGCCACTTCCACGAGGGCCGGTCGGAAATATACATCCATCGGTTGCTGCGAGTTCGTGCCTGCTGACTGTCTCCCCGACACGAGGGTAACCCGAACCGAGCTTCCGCCTTGGGGTTTAATCGCCCGCGCCTTGCGCGAGGCGTGCCCTTAAAAACAAGCAAGCCTATCACTAGCAAGTCCATGGACTTGGCGCACCCACATTCAACCACAACAAAGCGACAGTTGTCGCCCTCGCAAATAACTGGAGGCGGCGCTCTTTTGCCTGCTGTCCACAGAGACACGAATGGCCGTCGGCCGCTCATGGCTGATGCTGCACATGTTCTAAGAGGCACTCCATCCCACGAAGAGGAAACGAAACCGGGTCGGATATCTTTTAAGTAAGCCCCGCCGGAATTTCGTCTATCACCTCGAAAAGAGTGCTTGGCATGCATTGCAGTGGAACCTAAATTGATGAGTGCGCCTGGGCCCGCAGTCTACCATGTAGTGGTGCAGGCAGAGAGATGAGAATGCTTGGGTGACGCCGTGCTCTTCCTCACGCGCTCCTCCACCCTCTCCCACGGTCAGACGCGGTGTGGGCGTTCTCTTTGAGAGTTCGCCACGAGTCCACGTCTATCTCATGACTGGGCGGGAGGCAGGGGGAGTTCTCTCTAAACGCGTTAAAGACGGTGTTGCGCCTCATAACGGCGCTCGCCGGGATAGAGCACTAGTTCTGCAGCCGGAAAGGCCGCTCACGCCAATTAATACTGCGACTCGCTCTCTTTCTCCGGATAAACAAGTGCCACTGCTGTGGCATGCGGGAACGGGGAAAGAGGTCAAAGTTTAAGCGGCAAAGGTGCGGCCGAGTAAGGGCGGAACACGAGCGTATATGCATTAAAACTGTGTGTGTATATGACTCTGCGAGAGATGTTCTGCTGGAACACTTTTCCTATTGGCTATTTACCACTCAATGAGAAGGAACGGAGTCAGGGGTGGGAGTGCCGGCGCCATGGCCGC
>NW_024713807.1:12500-32343 GCF_018991925.1 Homarus americanus
ACAATATACAACCTGAATCTGCTGAAGAAATTGGATTAAAAGTTATCACTACAACAAAACATGGAATCCCAACATCGAGACCAACAGGAGGGACAATAGTAAAAAACTGTGAAGGAGGGATATACAAGTGGACATATCAAGAAAAATCCCTAAGTGAAGATTATGTCTGGTCACTAATTACTACGGACAAACTAAAGATTACGGCCAAAGACTTTAAAATAGTAGACCCGTCAGAGTATAGAAGAGTCAGAAGCGGGAAACAGGATGATAGGTCTCCACTCCAACTGCCACAATCCAAGTATAAGAAATAATGGACAATAGACAAACAGTAAGAACTTTAAGAATAATACAACACAACGTAAGAAACTGGAAGACCGAGAGAATTAACCTAAGTAATATATATCGCGAAATTGACCCTGACATTATACTAATAAACAGTCACGGTGAGACAGAAAACAACAACATAAAACTCTTTAACTATTATGTAAACCAAAGAAATAAATCGGGCGAGAAAAATGACGGAGTAGCGATAGCGGTTAAAAGAAACTTAAAATTTAAACTAATTGATGACTTCCAGGATGAATTTCTAGCAATAAAAATAAATACAACTCAAGGAGACGTAATTATTGCTACTACTTACCTATAGAAGACCTATTAAAATTGGCTAACAATAGTCATCCGATGTACATCTTAGGAGACTTTAACGCCAGACATAGGATTTTTGACAATACAAATAATAACGTCGTGGAAACGCCCTTAATCAATTAATAAATTTAGGGAAAATCAATCATCTGGGTCCTAACTTTCCAACCTGGAGAAATCACAATACACAATCGACACCAGACAAAATTTTTACCAACAACAAAGCCTTTTTCAATTACCATATAATACAGGCAGTGACCATCTGCCAATTATACTAACACTGTCAACAAGCCCCATACAGATACCAATAAAAAAGAGACTGAAAATGAGTAAAACAGACTGGGACAGCTTCAAAGACGACTTAAGTAATCACCACTCGATTAACCTACAAGGGAAAACAACAGAAGATATAGACTCAGAAATGGACAGACTGCACTCAGCAATAAAAACATCTATAACCAAACACACTCCTACTTCACACTTTAGAACATTACCCAACAACAGACTACCAGAAGAAGTTAAATTAATCCAGACCTATTACAATGAAATAAACAGGTATATGGAAAGACACGGCAGTAACAGATGGCTATTGTTACGAGTTGGGGATTTAGAATATAGTTATACGTCTACCCAGATCCCAACAGGTAACAACAATAAAAAACAAAGACAATCGGACTATAAAAGGGTAGACAAAGGATGCGAGTTTTCGTTGTATATAAAGTACCATAAATCCTTAACAAAATATTCAGCTTATAAATTACCCTTAACCAAACTTAACCTAAACATTAACAGTATATACATATTAATAAACATAAAACAATCTCGAAGCAAGTGGACGTGGGGAAATTAATACAAGAGATACTAGTACTTAAGTGAGGAGCTGAGATGGCTGACGAGTAAGGCTGAGTATTGTAGAAGACGGTAGGTAGTCACTGCACGTACGTAGGTTTAGAGGATAGATGATCCTGTGGTCACTTCCCAGAGCCAAGTGCTCTCTCCTCGAATTGGAGGTGACGCAACAACCAGGATAGGGAGAAGGAAACCTCGGGTGGTAACTAAGACGAGTCATACTCGTGTCTCGTCCCTAGATGGCGTTGCTCGTGGTGCTGGGTAGGTAGATCAGGACAATAGATGGCGTGCTTCGTAGTGCTGGGTGGAGGGTTCGTAACACCCCTCCAAAGACCTCCGTAGCGCGGGCGCGAAGGAGGTGATCACCTGGTGCGTCTGGAGAGTAGCTGCTGCATTTCCACTGGAGCTCGGGATAAGGAGTCTGCAATCAGGTTATAGGGCTGGGTGAGGAGAGCCCAGCGGAGGATTCGCTGGTTGGAGGTCTTGTTGGTTTGGATGAACGTGAGTGGGTTATGGTCGGTGAAGACTAGGGTTGTTTGTGGGCAAGACTGGAGGTAACATTCAAACTTCTTTATTGCCAACACCAGAGCCAAGGCCTCCTTCTCTATGGTCGAGTAGTTGGTCTGATGTTTTTCAACTTGGCGGAGTAATATGCCACAGGGTGAAGAACATCAGTGGTTGGGTCGGGTTGTAGGAGCACAGCCCCCACTCCGACACCACTAGCGTCGATTTGCAGATGGAAGGGCGAGGTGTAGTCAGGCTTGGAGGCAAGGAAGGCTTTGAGGCGGTGGAAAGACTGGTCGCACCTCTGGTTCCAGATGTAAGGGACCGCAGAACTGGTAAGGTCTGTGAGGGGTCCGGCCACGCTGGAGAAGTTACTGCAGAACCGACGGTAGTAGCCGCACATCCCCAGGAAGCGCATGAGTTCCTTCCTCGTCCTTGGAGTGGGGAAGGACAAGATGGTCTAACGTTTGCGTCCTTGGGTCTCACCATACCATGCCCAACGATATGTCCCAGGTAAGTCACTGAGGCCCGGCCAAAAGCAGATTTAGCCAGGTTTATGGTGAATCCAGTCTCTTGCAGTCGTGCAAACAGTATCTCCAAACGCACCAGATGTTCGTCCCAGCTGTCCGACACCACCACCAGGTCATCCAGGTAGGCGAACGTCCCACCTAGGTCCTGAATTAGGAAGTTGATGGCCCTCTGGAATGTGGCCGGAGCATTAGAAAAGCCAAACGCCATAACCAAATATTGAAAAAGACCAAATGGAGTTATAAATGCCGAGATTATTTTGGCCCTATCCGTGAGTCCCACTTGATAATATCCTTTCAATAAGTCCACCGTACTGATAAATTTGGCACAGCCTATGCTGTCTATTATATCTTCAATCAAAGGTAAAGGGTAGGAGTCTGAGACAGTGACCTGGTTCACTTTACGATAATCGGTACAGAAACGAAAAGTGCCATCGGGTTTTGGAATGAGAAGGCAAGGTGAAGCCCAGGGGAGGTACTAGGCTCAGCTAAGTTATGTTTTAACAAAAAATCTACCTCCTTTTTCATAATCTCTTTTTTTTGTGGATTTAGTCGATATGCTGATTGCCTAATGGGTTGTACATCATCTGAGATTAGCTTAATATCATGTTTAAGTATATTGCAAAACCCTGGGAGGTCTGATGTGACTTTAGGAAATGTTGATAATAACTTAGTGAGATCTTTTGCTTGAGATGGATTCAGAACAGAAAAATACTCATCCAAGTTGTTGAGTATGTGACTGTTAGTAGGGTTTTCTTTAGGTAGAGGAAGTCTAAATTCTCCAATAGGTCCATGTCATCTGTCTCCGGCTCCGGCCTGACAAAACCGTATGCAATACAGGTTGACTTATAGCCTCTGGGATGTCTTCCTCTGACTGCCTGGAATGGTAAAGTTTCATGAGATTAATGTGAACAAGTTGTGAATCTTTTCTGCGATCAGGAGTATGGACTATATAGTTGAGAGGAGATAGTTTATTAGCAACTATATAGGGACCAGTAAACTTGCTTTTAAGGGAGAGCCTGGAATGGGTAGAAAGAGTAACACTTTGTCACCTGGAGAAAATGATCTTTTAACTAATTTAGGTTGGGACTTCACCATTTTTCTTGGACTTTTTAAGTTTGACTGAGCAATGGTTCGGACTTCAGTTAATTTGTCCCTTAAAGTGTCAATGTATTGGGAAACTGTTGCGAGCTTAATAGATGGAGTGTCAAACCACTGCTCCTTTACTATTTTAAGGGGTCCCCTTATTTGTCTCCCATATAGTAACTCGAACGGGGAGAAACCCAATGACTCCTGGGGACATTCCCTGATGGCAAAGAGTAACAAGTCTATGCTTTCATCCCATTCCTTTTGGTGTTCTATACAGTATTTTTGAGCATTGATGTACAATGGTCCACACTGAGTCTTTCATCACCTGTTTGAAAAGATTGCTCGTAAAATTGGTGCCCTGATCGGATTGGATCTCTTTAGGAATGCCCACTGAAGTGAAAAGGTGCAAAAGATGTTTGATTACGTTTTTTGAAGTGATGCTTTTAAGGGGAAAAGCCTCAGGATAACGTGTACTGGTATCCATAACTGTGAGCAGGAATTGATTTCCCTTCTTAGTCTTTGGTAATGGGCCCACACAATCCACAACAATCTTTTCAAATGGTGTAGAAAATACTGGGATGGGCTTAATGGGAGCTGCTGGTATACTTTCATTTGGTTTTCCTACCATTTGACAAATATGACAAGATTTTAGGTATTTTGACACATCCTTCCTAAGTCCAGGCCAATAATAGTGTTGGAGGAGCTTTTTATATGTTTTCAGGATTCCCAAATGTCCTGAAATACCATCATGGGCAAGGGCAATTAATGCTGGTCTGACTGAGGTGGGAATTACCACTTGATGTATTTCAGACCACGTGTCTAGATGGGCAAGCTCAGGGGGCCTATAGGCCCTCATCAAAACCCCTTCATGATAATAAAAACACGGAAGGGTGTTAAAATCTTTACCCTCAACTGCTGCATGATGAAGTTTAGTCAAAGATGGATCAGATTGTTGGGCTTTAACGAGCTCATCCTTACTAATTGTCTTATTGTACAGATCTTCTGTGGGTAGGAAAATATTAGAGGTGGTTTTAGACGAAGAGGGCCCATTTCGCACACTCTGTGACCGGGTGACAGCACAAGATGGGAAAAGATGAGGAATAGTTTCTTTAAGGTCAGTGGTGGAGTTGACAGGTAAGGGAGAGTCGACTGTCTTTATGTTAGGAACCACTAGATCTCCTACCAAGTCATTACCCAATAATAAATGAATGCCGCACACAGGCATTGGGTCTTTCCTTATGGCTATTTGCACTTCCCCAGTAATCAAGGGACATTGGAGGTGCACTTTAGCTAAAGGATAGGAAGAATGGGATGAGAGATCTGAAATTAGAACACTCTCATTAGTAAATGCGGTAGATATATCGGGAATGACGTTAAACAGGAGGATAGATTGTGCTGCGCCCGTATCACGTAGTATACGAATAGGGAAAGAACGAGACCCCTCTATGATTGAAATTTTTCCCTCATAGGTGAATGAAGAGAAGAGATCCTGATGGGGCCTTTCCACATTGGTATTTGCTATTGGTTTGGACTTGGGATCCAGGGAACTACTTTTAGCAATTCGACACTTTGGGTGTTTACAATTCTGGATCGTATGGCCTGGGTTTTTACAGTAAGAACAAGTAAGCTTGGTTGCATCGGGGAGTAGGTGTGGGACCTTTCGACCTACCACTCACGTTCCCAAGGTTATCATCAGAGGAGGACCTAACATGTCGGGAAGTACCACGTTCTCTACTGCCCAGTGACTCCACCAACAAAGCGTACGCATCAGCCAGCTCAGCAGCACGCCCTAAATTAACCTCTCCACGCTCCTCCACATGCTTCAAGATGTGAAATGGTATCTTGCTCTTCCACTCCTCCAGGACTACCAAATTTAACAAATCCTGAAATGTGGAGGTCTCTGTAGCCTCTAACCACTTCTTAAAAACCTAAGCTTTTCTTGAGCAAACTCAACAAAGGTGTGGGAAAATGGTTTGGTTAGTTTACGAAACTTCTGCCGGTATCCATCTGGCGTGATAGCATAAGAGGTGAGGATATTCTTTTTACGTTATCATAGTCATCAGTCTGGTCTAAACAGTTATAAACTCTACGAGCCTTACCATATAATTTAGGAACTAACACTGACACCCACTGGTCCTTTGGCCACTCATTCTTCCCGGCTATTTTCTCGAAAGTCCTAAATGACCCGTCCATATCGGATTCATCAAACCCGGGAACAAGGGAAGAAGCAGTAGCAGGGTTAAAAGCAGCTAGTTTCTCTCTTAATGCCACTTCCTTTGATCTAAACTCCGATGTTAAGGTGACTTCTATCTCTCTTACCTGTAGTTCTTTCAGTCTAACCTCCTGCTCCAACTTGGCCCGTTCCATCATTTCCTCATGCTCCAACTTGGCCTGTTCCGACCTTCCCTCATGCTCCAACTTGTGCTCCAACTTGGCCTGTTCCGACTCCTGCTCCAACTCGAGTTCTTTCATTTTGATTTGGAACTCGAACCTAGCTCGTTCCAGTTCTAAGGCGTCTATTCGTTGTGTTTCTTGTTGAGGGCTAGCCAGACCTGAAGCAACTTCTGAGTGAGGAGGGGTGGTGGATAGTGGTTGAAGTTTCTTGGACATGGGCGTTAATCTGTCAACAGCGGATTCTTTTAAAACTTCATGTTGAACCAGCACTTCAATCACATGATTTTTTAACATTTCCTTAGTCAGTTGCTGTGAAAATGGGATATTATAATAGTTGGCTATTTCTTTCCATTCTTTCTTCAGGATATTAACACGTAATTTAGCTACGGAAGGATTTTCAATAAAATCCTGGAGATCAAAACCTGAGGTGGCCATTGTTAAGAAAAATAGGATAAATTAACTAATGGTCAAAAGATAAGATAAGTGGATACCCTAGAAAATATCACGGCAGTGGATAACCAGAAAGTCCCGGAAACTAACCAAGTTATACCTAGGGAAATTACACTTATGATTATTGTTCTTCTGGGAAGATCCTTAGATAAGGATAAGAGACTTGAAAGAGGTAGGGCGTATTACGGCATTAATATAAAGATCCGGATTAACAACCCTGATATACTTGAAAGAGGAAGGGCGTATTACGGCATTAATATAAAGATCCGTATTAACAACCCTGATATACTTGAAAGAGGTAGGGCGTATTACGGCATTAATATAAAGATCCGGATTAACAACCCTGATAAATGGTATGATTGACCCTGAATGAGATAATGAGAAGAACAATAGTGAGCTATAATTACTTAGAGGTCCTGGTAAATGAGGGCGTCAGGAATATCACTTCACCGTAAACTAGTGACTATGAACTTCTCTGGAGTGAGGTCACGGCATTAAACAGATCGGATTTTCCTCGATAAAACTTACTACTAACTGCGTGTAATAACAGAGTAAAGCTATATGACGCAGAACCTAATATCCTACGTCTGTCACTCTTACTGTACGATAATACCAATATATAACGACACATATGAAGAGCTTTAAACCACCGTAAAGCAATTGTGAACAGAAGTGACTGGGAGGAATAATTAACAAGGAGTTACAAGGGAGGAAGGAATGTGGTACTTAAGGTCGAGTCCTGTCACGGTCGCCATTTGTTACGAGTTAGGGATTTAGAATATAGTTAAAAGTCTACCCAGATCCCAACAGGTAACAACAACAAAAAAACAAAGACAATCGGACTATAAAAGGGTAGACAAAGGATGCGAGTTTTCGTTGTGTACTGTATAATAAAGTACCATAAATCCCTTAACAAAATATTCAGCTTATACATTACCCTTAACCAAACTTAACCTAAACATTAACAGTATATACATATTAATACAACATAAACAATTTTGAAGCAAGTGGACGTGGGGAAATTAATACAAGATACTAGTACTTAAGTGAGGAGCTGAGATGGCTGACGAGTAAGGCTGAGTATTGTAGAAGACGGTAGGTAGTCACTGCACGTACGTAGGTTTAGAGGATAGATGATCCTGTGGTCACTTCCCAGAGCCAAGTGCTCTCTCCTCGAATTGGAGGTGACGCAACAACCAGGATAGGGAGAAGGGAAACCTCGGAGTGGTAACTAAGACGAGTCATACTCGTGTCTCGTCCCTAGATGGCGTTGCTCGTGGTGCTGGGTAGGTAGATCAGGACAATAGATGGCGTGCTTCGTAGTGCTGGGTGGAGGGTTCGTAACACACCCCCTCCAAAGACCTCCGTAGCGCGGGCGCGAAGGAGGTGATCACCTGGTGCGTCTGGAGCTGCTGCATTTCCACTGGAGCTCGGGATAAGGAGTCTGCAATCAGGTTATAGGGCTGGGTGAGGAGAGCCCAGCGGAGGATTCGCTGGTTGGAGGTCTTGTTGGTTTGGATGAACGTGAGTGGGTTATGGTCGGTGAAGACTAGGGTTGTTTGTGGGCAAGACTGGAGGTAACATTCAAACTTCTTTATTGCCAACACCAGAGCCAAGGCCTCCTTCTCTATGGTCGAGTAGTTGGTCTGATGTTTTTCAACTTGGCGGAGTAATATGCCACAGGGTGAAGAACATCAGTGGTTGGGTCGGGTTGTAGGAGCACAGCCCCCACTCCGACACCACTAGCGTCGATTTGCAGATGGAAGGGCGAGGTGTAGTCAGGCTTGGAGGCAAGGAAGGCTTTGAGGCGGTGGAAAGACTGGTCGCACCTCTGGTTCCAGATGTAAGGGACCGCAGAACTGGTAAGGTCTGTGAGGGGTCCGGCCACGCTGGAGAAGTTACTGCAGAACCGACGGTAGTAGCCGCACATCCCCAGGAAGCGCATGAGTTCCTTCCTCGTCCTTGGAGTGGGGAAGGACAAGATGGTCTAACGTTTGCGTCCTTGGGTCTCACCATACCATGCCCAACGATATGTCCCAGGTAAGTCACTGAGGCCCGGCCAAAAGCAGATTTAGCCAGGTTTATGGTGAATCCAGTCTCTTGCAGTCGTGCAAACAGTATCTCCAAACGCACCAGATGTTCGTCCCAGCTGTCCGACACCACCACCAGGTCATCCAGGTAGGCGAACGTCCCACCTAGGTCCTGAATTAGGAAGTTGATGGCCCTCTGGAATGTGGCCGGAGCATTAGAAAAGCCAAACGCCATAACCAAATATTGAAAAAGACCAAATGGAGTTATAAATGCCGAGATTATTTTGGCCCTATCCGTGAGTCCCACTTGATAATATCCTTTCAATAAGTCCACCGTACTGATAAATTTGGCACAGCCTATGCTGTCTATTATATCTTCAATCAAAGGTAAAGGGTAGGAGTCTGAGACAGTGACCTGGTTCACTTTACGATAATCGGTACAGAAACGAAAAGTGCCATCGGGTTTTGGAATGAGAAGGCAAGGTGAAGCCCAGGGGAGGTACTAGGCTCAGCTAAGTTATGTTTTAACAAAAAATCTACCTCCTTTTCATAATCTCTTTTTTTTGTGGATTTAGTCGATAGGCTGATTGCCTAATGGGTTGTACATCATCCGAGATTAGCTTAATATCATGTTTAAGTATATTGCAAAACCCTGGGAGGTCTGATGTGACTTTAGGAAATGTTGATAATAACTTAGTGAGATCTTTTGCTTGAGATGGATTCAGAACAGAAAATACTCATCCAAGTTGTTGAGTATGTGACTGTTAGTAGGGTTTTCTTTAGGTAGAGGAAGTCTAAATTCTCCAATAGGTCCATGTCATCTGTCTCCGGCTCCGGCCTGACAAAACCGTATGCAATACAGGTTGACTTATAGCCTCTGGGATGTCTTCCTCTGACTGCCTGGAATGGTAAAGTTTCATGAGATTAATGTGAACAAGTTGTGAATCTTTTCTGCGATCAGGAGTATGGACTATATAGTTGAGAGGAGATAGTTTATTAGCAACTATATAGGACCAGTAAACTTGCTTTTAAGGGGAGCCTGGAATGGGTAGAAAGAGTAACACTTTGTCACCTGGAGAAAATGATCTTTTAACTAATTTAGGTTGGGACTTCACCATTTTTTCTTGGACTTTTTAAGTTTGACTGAGCAATGGTTCGGACTTCAGTTAATTTGTCCCTTAAAGTGTCAATGTATTGGGAAACTGTTGCGAGCTTAATAGATGGAGTGTCAAACCACTGCTCCTTTACTATTTTAAGGGGTCCCCTTATTTGTCTCCCATATAGTAACTCGAACGGGAGAAACCCAATGACTCCTGGGGACATTCCCTGATGGCAAAGAGTAACAAGTCTATGCTTTCATCCCATTCCTTTTGGTGTTCTATACAGTATTTTTGAGCATTGATGTACAATGGTCCACACTGAGTCTTTCATCACCTGTTTGAAAAGATTGCTCGTAAAATTGGTGCCCTGATCGGATTGGATCTCTTTAGGAATGCCCACTGAAGTGAAAAGGTGCAAAAGATGTTTGATTACGTTTTTGAAGTGATGCTTTTAGGGGAAAAGCCTCAGGATAACGTGTACTGGTATCCATAACTGTGAGCAGGAATTGATTTCCTTCTTAGTCTTTGGTAATGGGCCCACAAATCCACAACAATCTTTTCAAATGGTGTAGAAAATACTGGGATGGGCTTAATGGGAGCTGCTGGTATACTTTCATTTGGTTTTCCTACCATTTGACAAATGACAAGATTTTAGGTATTTTGACACATCCTTCCTAAGTCCAGGCCAATAATAGTGTTGGAGGAGCTTTTATATGTTTTCAGGATTCCCAAATGTCCTGAAATACCATCATGGGCAAGGGCAATTAATGCTGGTCTGACTGAGGTGGGAATTACCACTTGATGTATTTCAGACCACGTGTCTAGATGGGCAAGCTCAGGGGCCTATAGGCCCTCATCAAAACCCCTTCATGATAATAAAAACACGGAAGGGTGTTAAAATCTTTACCCTCAACTGCTGCATGATGAAGTTTAGTCAAAGATGGATCAGATTGTTGGGCTTTAACGAGCTCATCCTTACTAATTGTCTTATTGTACAGATCTTCTGTGGGTAGGAAAATATTAGAGGTGGTTTTAGACGAAGAGGGCCCATTTCGCACACTCTGTGACCGGGTGACAGCACAAGATGGGAAAAGATGAGGAATAGTTTCTTTAAGGTCAGTGGTGGAGTTGACAGGTAAGGGAGAGTCGACTGTCTTTATGTTAGGAACCACTAGATCTCCTACCAAGTCATTACCCAATAATAAATGAATGCCGCACACAGGCATTGGGTCTTTCCTTATGCTATTTGCACTTCCCCAGTAATCAAGGGACATTGGAGGTGCACTTTAGCTAAAGGATAGGAAGAATGGGATGAGAGATCTGAAATTAGAACACTCTCATTAGTAAATGCGGTAGATATATCGGGAATGACGTTAAACAGGAGGATAGATTGTGCTGCGCCCGTATCACGTAGTATACGAATAGGGAAAGAACGAGACCCCTCTATGATTGAAATTTTTCCTCATAGGTGAATGAAGAGAAGAGATCCTGATGGGGCCTTTCCACATTGGTATTTGCTATTGGTTTGGACTTGGGATCCAGGGAACTACTTTTAGCAATTCGACACTTTGGGTGTTTACAATTCTGGATCGTATGGCCTGGGTTTTTACAGTAAGAACAAGTAAGCTTGGTTGCATCGGGGAGTAGGTGTGGGACCTTTCGACCTACCACTCACGTTCCCAAGGTTATCATCAGAGGAGGACCTAACATGTCGGGAAGTACCACGTTCTCTACTGCCCAGTGACTCCACCAACAAAGCGTACGCATCAGCCAGCTCAGCAGCACGCCCTAAATTAACCTCTCCACGCTCCTCCACATGCTTCAAGATGTGAAATGGTATCTTGCTCTTCCACTCCTCCAGGACTACCAAATTTAACAAATCCTGAAATGTGGAGGTCTCTGTAGCCTCTAACCACTTCTTAAAAACCTAAGCTTTTCTTGAGCAAACTCAACAAAGGTGTGGGAAAATGGTTTGGTTAGTTTACGAAACTTCTGCCGGTATCCATCTGGCGTGATAGCATAAGAGGTGAGGATATTCTTTTACGTTATCATAGTCATCAGTCTGGTCTAAACAGTTATAAACTCTACGAGCCTTACCATATAATTTAGGAACTAACACTGACACCCACTGGTCCTTTGGCCACTCATTCTTCCCGGCTATTTTCTCAAAAGTCCTAAATGACCCGTCCATATCGGATTCATCAAACCCGGGAACAAGGGAAGAAGCAGTAGCAGGGTTAAAAGCAGCTAGTTTCTCTCTTAATGCCACTTCCTTTGATCTAAACTCCGATGTTAAGGTGACTTCTATCTCTCTTACCTGTAGTTCTTTCAGTCTAACCTCCTGCTCCAACTTGGCCCGTTCCATCATTTCCTCATGCTCCAACTTGGCCTTCCGACCTTCCCTCATGCTCCAACTTGTGCTCCAACTTGGCCTGTTCCGACTCCTGCTCCAACTCGAGTTCTTTCATTTTGATTTGGAACTCGAACCTAGCTCGTTCCAGTTCTAAGGCGTCTATTCGTTGTGTTTCTTGTTGAGGGCTAGACCTGAAGCAACTTCTGAGTGAGGAGGGGTGGTGGATAGTGGTTGAAGTTTCTTGGACATGGGCGTTAATCTGTCAACAGCGGATTCTTTTAAAACTTCATGTTGAACCAGCACTTCAATCACATGATTTTAACATTTCCTTAGTCAGTTGCTGTGAAAATGGGATATTATAATAGTTGGCTATTTCTTTCCATTCTTTCTTCAGGATATTAACACGTAATTTAGCTACGGAAGGATTTTCAATAAAATCCTGGAGATCAAAACTGAGGTGGCCATTGTTAAGAAAAATAGGATAAATTAACTAATGGTCAAAGATAAGATAAGTGGATAACCCTAGAAAATATCACGGCAGTGGATAACCAGAAAGTCCCGAAAACTAACCAAGTTATACCTAGGAAATTACACTTATGATTATTGTTCTTCTGAGAAGATCCTTAGATAAGGATAAGAGACTTGAAAGAGGTAGGGCGTATTACGGCATTAATATAAAGATCCGGATTAACAACCTGATATACTTGAAAGAGGAAGGGCGTATTACGGCATTAATATAAAGATCCGTATTAACAACCCTGATATACTTGAACGTATTACGGCATTAATATAAAGATCCGGATTAACAACCCTGATAAATGGTATGATTGACCCTGAATGAGATAATGAGAAGAACAATAATTGAGGCTTTATAATTATGGGTCCTGGTAGAGCGGGGCGTCCCAAGATATCACTTCACCGTAAACTAGTGACTATGGAACAGCCTACTCTGGAGTGAGGGTACGGCATTAAACAGATCCGGATTCTTCCCTACACTCGATAAGACTTACTACACAACTGCCACGTGTAATAACAGGTAAGCCTTATGACACTTGGAACCTAATATCCTACGTCTGTCACTCTTACTGTACGATAATACCAATATATGCAAACACATATGGAAACTTTAAACCACCGTAAAGCAATTGTGAACAGAAGTGACTGGGAGGAATAATTAACACTGAGTAACAAGGAGGAAGGAATATGGTACTTAAGGTCGTGTCCTGTCACGGTCGCCATTTGTTACGAGTTGGGGATTTAGAATATAGTTATACGTACCCAGATCCCAACAGGTAACAACAATAAAAAACAAAGACAATCGGACTATAAAAGGGTAGACAAAGGATGCGAGTTTTCGTTGTATATAATAGAGTACCATAAATCCCTTAACAAAATATTCAGCTTATAAATTACCCTTAACCAAACTTAACCTAAACATTAACAGTATATACATATTAATAAACATAAAACAATCTCGAAGCAAGTGGACGTGGGAAATTAATACAAGAGATACTAGTACTTAAGTGAGGAGCTGAGATGGCTGACGAGTAAGGCTGAGTATTGTAGAAGACGGTAGGTAGTCACTGCACGTACGTAGGTTTAGAGGATAGATGATCCTGTGGTCACTTCCCAGAGCCAAGTGCTCTCTCCTCGAATTGGAGGTGACGCAACAACCAGGATAGGGAGAAGGGAAACCTCGGAGTGGTAACTAAGACGAGTCATACTCGTGTCTCGTCCCTAGATGGCGTTGCTCGTGGTGCTGGGTAGGTAGATCAGGACAATAGATGGCGTGCTTCGTAGTGCTGGGTGGAGGGTTCGTAACACTATATACGACACAGATAGCACTACAGATAAAATTAAGAGACGCATGTAAGGAAGCAAACAATAAAAATGGAATGATATTATAATGGCTGACATGACTAAAGACACAAAAACATTTTGGACTTCCATAAACAAGATGAGGGGCACAACAAGCAAAAACACCATACATTAAAGACCAAAATGGAACAAAATTGCACGAGGAAAATGAACAAGAGTCAGCATTCAAAAGGGAATGGGTAAAAGTTTTTAAAATATCAGATGAGGAAAATGAAGATTTTGATAGTGAACACGAAGAAAGGATAGAAGAAGAAATGGGAAGACAAATACATAGAATCACCCCAAGGCAATATATAGACTATAACTTATTACCTAATAATCAAATAATAACCATGGGAGAAATGATGCACTGTCTGAGGAAATTTAAGGAAAAAGCCCTGGGCTCACAGGTATTACACGAAATATGATCATGAATCTACCTGAAAACATTTTAAATACACTATTAAACATTTATAACGCATGCTTAATAACTGGTTACTTTCCAGACAAACTAAATATGCTAAAATGATATTTATTCCTAAAGAGGGTAAGGACAATAAGGAAATATTAAACTACAGGCCAATATCTTTATTAGAAATTACCGGGAAACTATTGGAAAAATATTAAATTCAAGACTTATAGCCTTTTAACACAACATGGGAAAACTAACAACAGACAACATGGATTTATGCCCAATAGAAATACCCTAACTGCAATAGCTATAATAACGGAAATAATTGCAATAGAAAAAAGCAAGGGTAACCAGATCAATATAATTTTAAGGGATGTTTCTAAGGCTTTTGATAAAGTTGGGCATTTAGGCTTGAAATATAAAATATTAAAACTGGGACTTAACGAATACATGCTAAGAATATTGTGTAACTATTTAGATGATAGGAGAGCACAAATTCAAATTGGAAACTTTTAGGAACTATGTTTAATCTTGAGAGTGGAGTACCTCAAGGAGGATGCCTTTCTCCAACACTATATACAATTTATACTTCAGACACACCTCAACCTACCCCTTTAGTGATATGTAATGTTTGCTGATGATATTACTCAAATAGTATCATACCCAGGAAAATCAACTCAATTTATGGCACTCTACACGGTAAGAGCGATAAAAACATAAATGATTTTGAGAAAAATGGAAAATCAGGACAAATAAGAACAAATTCAAGATAATACCAATAGCCAAGATTAAAACAAGTCCAGTAATAGTCGACCAGGAACTATACCCATACGACACTGAAGGTAGGATGCTTGGATTAAAACTAACAAAAGAGGATATATAACATACTTAAAAGATAAAGAACGACAGGCAAGAATAAGATTATCAAAAATAAAACGCTTTAAGAACCTTAGCATTAATAACAAAAGAAAGATTTATATTGCCCTTGTCAAATCAATTATGGACTACCCACCCATTGAACACCCTTAGTAAAACGTGCATTAAAAGGTTACAAACAGTACAAAATATAGCCCTCAGATTTATATATAACATAAAATATACAGACCACATCAATAATGAACAGCTACACAAGAGAGCAAACCTCTTAGCAATCAATGTAGATATACACAACAAAGCTGTAAATATTTGGAAAAAAGTGACTGAACTTAACACAGAAACATATCAAAACTGGAAAAATAATATAGACAGGAAGAAGTAATTGAACCACCTCCTGCCTCAATATACACATTTCTACATAAAACATTACTAGAGGAATAAAGATGAGAGTGACCAACCCAGCTCCACTAAGAACCTGGCATACAGTGTACCTTTAGACTAACACAACTAACACTTAACTAACACCAAAAAAAAAAATGTGACTACCCTCCCAGTTACACAAGGACCTGGGCGGGCTCACTAACTCCAACAATAACAAAAATAATAATAATAAGCAGCATTATATAAATAAACCAATATTAATACAAAGGTCTGACGACCCAAAGGAGCAGAACAAAGACAAAACACCAATAAGAAAGATGAAGCGATCTGGTTGAGCCCAGATTCTTTCTCTCTACTGTATTTCGAGACTTTTTAGCATAACTGAATTCCCTAATAAATATAACACTCTTAATAATGACTTCGTATAGGTAATAAATGCTATCTAGCCTAAACTATTTTGGCTAATGAAGTTTTTTTAATAAATCTGGTGATATGGAGACCTTATAACCTGGGATAATGCAGTAAATGGATAATTGCTAACTATTCTCAGAGATAATGCAATCAAATGGTTAGTTGCTAACCGGGGGCTGCGCCCCCGGACCCCCTGTGTTAGATACTGTATTTGGTCATGATGAATTGTTTATTAGACTATAGAAATCCTCTTCCTTCTTGTATTGGCAAGGGGAGTTTGCTTTAACTTAGGTATGCTAGCCTAAGTAAAAATAGATGCCCCTTCCTTATTGGTGTTGTCGATGGCACAGCACAGCACAGCACCGTGCCTATGACGAAATCAACTTCATTAAACTCAACTCATACTTCAAATGCACCAAGAGAACTTGCACACCCGAATGGGAAACCGTCAGAGTGGGAGACGGTCGTGAAAGCGTCCGCCCTTGTACGCTGGATGGAACTATTTCACTACAGTAAGGGGTAGGGGCACCTCGGTCATATTATACAACATACCAAAGAAGTTCCACACCCGCATGGGAGACCATCAGAGTCAATCGGGGTCGATTTGATAGCATACTACAGAAACTTGCACACCCGAATGGGAGACCGTCAAAGTCAATGGGAATTAGGAGATTTAATAACATACTACAAGAAACTGCACCGAATAGAGCCGTCCAAAGTCAATAGGGATCAGTTGATAGCATATAAAACACACACCCGAATAGGAGACCATCCAAAGTCAATGGGGTCGGTTAATAGCATACTACAAGCACTGAATGGGAGACCGTCAAAGTCAATCGGGGTCGATTTGATAGCATACTACAGAAACTTGCACACCCGAATGGGAGACAGTCAAAGTCAATCGGGGGTCGATTTAATAGCATACTACAGAAACTTGCACACCCGAATGGGAGACCGTCAAAGTCAATCGGGGGTCGAGCATACTTTACAAAATGATCCGAGAATCTGCACACACACCGAGTGGGAGACGGTGATGAAAACGTCCGCCTTGGTAGTAGAAGAGTGTATTGGTGTCCTAAAGTTTTAGCGAGGCTTGCCAGCCTGAGTAAGACAAAGAAATAATCCAGACAGCCACTACTACCTAACCTAACCGTGGTGCAGTCCACACCGCTGGAGGTTTCGTCACGCCCCCCGATGGCGAAATCCTCCGTTACAGCAGAAGTGTCTGTTTAACCTAACCTTAGTACAGAGTCTATTGGTGTCCACAATTTCATAGAGGCTAGCCAGCCTAAGTCAATAAGAGACAGAAAGAAATAATCCAAGCAGCCAACCTTGGTGTAAAGTCTATTGGCGGCCTAAATTTTATAGAGATATACAGGCAGCCACCACCACTACTTTCGCCGGAGGTTTCGTCACGCTCCCCGATGGCGAAATCCTCCATTACAGCAAAAGTGTCTGTTTAACCTAACCTTAGTACAAAGTCTATTGGTGTCCTCAATTTTATAGAGGTTAGCCACCCGAAGTCAATAAGAGACAAAGAAATAATCCAAGCAGCCTAAACTATTTAGCCTGACCGTGGTAAAAATCTATGAGGGGACCTTAAATTTTATAGAATATTACAGGCAACTACTAACTAACCCTACTTTCTACGCCGGAGGTTCGTCACATCGATGAAAAATATAAATACAACAAAAGTAATGTACTCCAAAATCTATTTAAACTAACCTTAGTACTGGAATCTACAGTGTCCTCAATTTTATAGAGGTTAATACCGAAATTAATAAAAGAGACAAAATAATCCCAGCAGCCACCACTATCTAGCCTAAACTATTTGGCCCTGACATTCAAATTCTAACAGGGGACCTTAAATTTTATAGAATAATAATGACAGCTACCTAACCCCAACCTACTTTGCGGAGGCTGTCCACTCCCCGATGGCGAAATACTCCATTACAGCAAAAGTGTGTAGCGGCCTGCTCCAAGTGTCTGTTTAACCTAACCTTAGTACAAAGTCTATTGGTGTCCTCAATTTTATAGAGGTTAGCCACCCGAAGTCAATAAGAGACAAAGAAATAATCCAAGCAGCCACCACTATCTAGCCTAAACTGTTTAGCCTGACGTAGAGTTTTTTAATAAATTTGGTGATATGGAACCACACACAACCCCCCTTAACCTGGGATAATGCAATCAAATGGATAATTGCTAACTATTCTCAGAGATAATGCAATACGCGGTATCGTGGATAATGCAATCAAATGGTTAGTTGCTAACCGGGGGCTGCGCCCCCGGACCCCCTGTGTTAGATACTGTATTTGGTCATGATGAATTGTTTATTAGACTATAAGAACATTAGACAACCCCCCTTAACCTGGGATAATGCAATCAAATGGTTAGTGGCCTAACTGCAGGCCTAACCTTCTGCGATGGATACAGGTGTACGTTGGTTACATGCTAACCGGGGGCTGCGCCCCCGGACCCCCTAAGTTTAAAGGAATATGAATACAAAATATATGATTTTTTTTTATCTTTATTCGGGATTAATACCCTTTACTTCTACATAATATGTAACATCCATAATATATACGCAACAGTACAGGTTGGTGCAAGTCCGTACATGAATACTAGGACAGTATGTGGGTTGTGTGTGCGTAGAGTTTCAGACCGGATATGAATTGAGATAGGACAATGACGTCAGAGATAAAACACCGGATGCTCTTGGTAGTGGTAGCTCTCGCGGAGTAGAGGTAATACTGACTCTACTCCGCTAACCTGACGCGTAAATTTGTTTTATCCGTAGAGTTTTTTAATAAATCTGGTGATATGAAACCACACACAACCCCCCTTAACCTGGGATAATGCAATCAAATGGATAATTGCTAACTATTCTCAGAGATAATGCAATACGCGGTATCGTGGATAATGCAATCAAATGGTTAGTTGCTAACCGGGGGCTGCGCCCCCGGACCCCCTGTGTTAGATACTGTATTTGGTCAAGATATTGACTCTGGATGGGGTTATGTTCATTTAGGTTGTACTTCAGATATTGTTATATATAAAAAAAAATAGAAAAAATACGACACGGTCGTAACAATATCCTTTCTTGGCACAATAATAATCATACCTAAACTCTATTTTGGCAATAATACTTACAAGTATGCTTCACAGACTGTAATCTTTTTATTTTTAGATTTGGGTAAAATGTACAATTTTGGGCTTTTGACGAAATTTACAGTGAAAACTCTGTTGGCAAATTTCTCACTAATTTATTGTTTTTTTCAGAGTTTTGTTGTGTGTTAATTATGTACTATATTCTATCCATCAATTCCTGTATTTTTCCTCAGAAAAAAAGGTCATTTAACCTGACCTAACTTCTAAAATGCAACTTTTTCACAATTCTGTCCCAAATCTTATTCATGAATAAAAAAGGAAAACAAAGCTTAAAAGAGTGACACAATGACTAGGCGTACTGTCAGATTTTTTTATTTCAATTTTGCTAATACTTAGAGATTTGCGAGGAACACGTAATTTGACGAGTTTCACGAGTTATGGATGGTATTGGCCAATTTCTCTCTAAAATCGTGGTTTTTTCAGAGTTTTGTTGTGTGTTAATTATGTACTAGATTCTATCCATCAATTCCTATATTTTTTCTCAGAGAAAAAGGTCATTTAACCTGACATAACTTCTAAAATGAAAATTTTTCAAAATTCTGTCCTAAATCTTATTCATGAATAGAAAAAAACCAAGAAGCTTAAAAGGGTGACACAATGACTAGGCATACTCTCAGATTTTTTTATTTCAATGTTGCTAATAATTAGAGATTTGCGAGGAACACGTAATTTGACAAGTTTCACGAGTTATGGAATGTGTTGACCAATTTCTCTCTAAATTCATGGTTTTTTCAGAATTTTGGTGTGTTAAATAGGTTCTATATTCCATCAAGCAAATATAATATTTTTTTCCAGAAATG
>NW_024713808.1:0-96184 GCF_018991925.1 Homarus americanus
ATGTTCAGTTACATATTATATTACTGGGCTTTTGCAACACTGCCAGAAGTACACCTCCCAGTGCTCCGACACTCCCAGGTACCACTGTTCACTCCCAGGTACCTCTCTTCCTCTCCGATTCGCCAAGGCTTTCCTGTTACCTCTCACCCAGGTACCGCTTCACTGCTCCCAGGTACACCTCCAACCTCCCATTTTCAACCTCCCAGGTTCACCACCTAACTCCAGGTAGCTCCTCCGGCTCCCTGGTACACCCTAACCGCCTCCCAGGTACACCTTTGACACTTCAGGAACTCCTGATACTCTGGTATCACGCATAAGGGCGCACCTCCAGCACTCCCAGGCACACCCCTCTGGCGCCTCCAGGTACACCTCCGACACTCCCAGGTGCCTCAACCTCCCAGGTACCCCTGACCTCCCAGGTGCTCCTCATTTTTAGGCCTTCATTGGTTGCTCCGCAACACTCCTGAACTACTCAGCTGCCTCCTGGTGCCTGCGACACTCCCAGGTACACCTCCATTTGCTCTGAGTACACCTCCAACTTACTCCCAGGTACATCTGAGTGCTCCTGGTCAACCTCTCTAGTACACCCCTACCTCCCAAACACTCCTCTAACCTCCCAGGTACTCCTCAACACACCAGGTACACCAGCTTGCTCCCAGGTACACATCTGACTGCTCCCAATACCGCCCTGACACTCTAAAACACCTCCCAACCTCCCAGGACACCTCTGCTTCCTCCTCAGGCACCTTTGGCATCAGTGCCTCCGTCACTTCAGTTGCTGCCTCTCTGACCACCTGTACCTCCCAGAACACCGATTCACTGGGCTCTCCCAGGTATCTCAGACCACCAGTGCCTCTAGCTTCTCCCATTTGCCTCCAGCTCGGAAATTTTCTCGGCTTTCCTCTCATGGTACACTGCAACAGGTATACTTCTGATGAATACTCCCTAGTACATTCGCAGTACACATAGCCACTTCCAGGCTTCACACTGACCTCTGGTTTGCACTCCATTTCTGTGCTCCCGTTACACCTCTCCCAGCCTCCCAAATTTTTACCTCGACATCACCAAAATCCACCCTTCCAGCTTACTCCCTACAGGTACCACCACCCCAACACTCCAGGACTCTCTCGACACTCTCTGGTACACCCCAGCCTCAGGTACACTTCTGTACTCCAGGTACTCACTGACCTCCCAGGAACTTTCACTCGACACTCCTAGGTACAGCCTGCGACACTCCAGGTACACCTCGACACTCCCAAGTACCTCCCCAGGTACACCCCTGGCACTCCCAGACAGCTCCTCTGACACTCTCAGGTGCCTCTGACTCAGGAGACTCCTCTGACCTCCCCAGGTACTCCTCTGACACTCCCAGGTGCCTTCCTGACACTCCCAGGCACATCTGACACTCTCAGGTACACACCTGACTTGCTATCCTCAGTTTGCTGACTTCTCCCAGTACCTCTGACACTCTCCAGGTACACGCTTGCTCTCAGGTACCTCCGGCTTGCTCCCAGTACACCTCTGATACTCCCAGGTACCTCTGACACTCCCAGGTACTCCTCACAACATACTGGTTCACCACTCCCAGGTACACCTCTGTGCTCCCAGGCACCTCCCAGGCCCTGGACACTCAGGTCTAGGTACACCTCTGTACTCCAGGTACCCCCAGACACTCCCAGGTACACCTCTCACACTCCCAGGTACCTCTCACACTCCTGATTACACCTCAGACTCTGCTCAGAGCACTCCAGGTACACCTCCAGTAATCCCAAGTACACCTGAGACATTCCCAGGTAGGCCCACCCTGACACTCCCAGGTACACCTCATCCTCCCAGGTGCTCCTCAGACACTCCATATTAAGCCACGACACTCCCAGACCTCCCAACCTCCTGTACACCTCCCGATTCGATCCAAGGCTCTGTCTCCCAGGTACACCTCAAACACTCCCAGGTACAGCTCTGGCACTCCCAGTACCTCCGTGCTCCCAGGTACCCTCCGACTCCCAGGTTCTATGACCTCCCAGGTACTCCTCAGACACTCCCTGGTACCCCTGACACTCCCAGCTTTACCTTTGACACTTCCAGAGACTCCCACTGATGCTCCAAGTGCACATCTGACCTCCAGGTCTCTGACACTCCCAGGCACCTCTGACACTCCCAGGTGCACCTCCGACACTCCCAGGTGCACCTAACACTCCCAGGTACACCCCTGACACTCCCAGGTACTCCTCTGACACTCTCTGGTACACCCCTGACTCCCAGGTGCACCTCAGACACTCCCAGGTACACCTCTCACACTCCCAGGTACCCTCTCCCTCCCAGGTACTCCTGTGACTCTCCCAGACACTCCTCCCTGGTACACCCCTGACTCTCACAGGAACACCTCCCGACACCTCCCAGGTACCTCAGACACTCCCAGGTACACCTCAGACACTCCCAGGTACACCTCTGATAATCCAATACTGAGACATTCCCAGGTAAACCTGAGACACTCCTGGGTACACCCTGACACTCCCAGGTACACCTCTGAGCACTCCCAGGTACTCCTCAGACACTCCCTGGTACACCCCTGACATCCAGGTATACCTTGACCTACCAGGTGCTCACTGATACTCCCAGGTACACCTCCGGCCACTCCAGGCACACCTCTGACACTCCCAGGTACCTCTGACACTCCAGGTACACCTTTGACCTCCCCTGGTACACCAACTAGCCTCCCAGTACACCTCTTACACTCCCTGGTTCTCCTCTGACCACTCCCAGGCTACACCTCAGACACTCCCAGGTACACCTTAGACACTCCCAGGTACCTCCTACACTCCCAGGTACATCTCTGACACTCACAGGTATGCCTCTGTCACTCCCAGGTACTCCTGACACTCCCTGGTACCCCTGACACCTGCCAGGTACACCTCTACTCCCAGGTTCACCTCTGACACTCCCAGGTACCTGCTGTCACTCCCAGGTACCTCCCAGCACTCCCAGGTACACCTCCGATTCGCCAAGGAACACCTCTGGCTCTCCCAGGTACACCTCAGACACTCCAGGTACACCTCTGGCACTCCCAGGTACACCTCCGACACTCCCAGGTACACCTCCGACACTCCCAGGTTCACCCATGACACTCCCAGGTACTCCTCAGAAACTCCTGGTACACCCCTGACACTCCCAGGTACACCTTTGACACTTCCAGGAACTCCCACTGATGCTCCCAGGCACCTCTGACACTCCCAGGTACACCTCTGACCTCCCAGGTACACCCTGACACTCCCAGGTACCTCCAGCTCAGGTACACCCACTCCCAAGTACACCCCTACACCTCCTAGGTACTCCTTGACCTCTCTGGGCCTCCAGGTACACTTCTGACCTCCCAGGTGCTCACTGACACTCCCAGGAACTGCTCTGATACTCCTAGGTACGCCTGCGACACTCCCAGGTACACCTCCGACACTCCCAGGTACACCTCCAACACTCCCAGGTACACCCCAACCTCTGTCTCGACACTCTCTGGCACTGACCTCCCAGGGACTCCTCTGACACTCCCAGGTACTCCTCTGACACTCTCAGACACTGACCTCCCAGGTACACATCTCACTCCCAGGTACACGCCTGACACTCTCCAGGAACACCTCCGACACTCCCAGGTACACCTCTGTGCTCCCAGGTACACCTTTGACACTCCCAGTTACACCTCCGTCACTTGCAGTTACACCCTGACCTCCCAGGTACACCCGACACTCCCAGGTACACCTGAGACATTCCCAGGTAAACCTGAGACACTCCTGGGTACACCCTGACACTCCCCAGGTACACCTCCTGACACTCCCAGGTACTCCTCAGACACTCCCTGGTACACCCCTGACACTCCCAGGTACACCTTTGACGCTCCCAGGTACACCACTGATACTCCCAGGTACACCTCTGACACTCCCAGGTACACCTCTGAAACTCCCAGGTACACCTCTGACACTCCCTGGTACACCACTGACACTCCCAAATACACCTCTTACACTCCCTGGTTCTCCTCTGACACTCCCAGGCTACACCTCAGACACTCCCAGGTACACCTTAGACACTCCCAGGTACACCTCTGACACTCCCAGGTACATCTCTAACACTCACAAGTATACCTCTGTCACTCCCAGGTACTCCTGACACTCCCTGGTACACACCTGACACTGCCAGGTACACCTCATACACTCTCAGGTTCACCTCTGACACTCCCAGGTACACCGCTGTCACTCCAAGGTGCACCTCTGACACTCCCAGGTACACCTCCGATTCGCCAAGGAACACCTCTGGCTCTCCCAGGTATACCTCAGACACTCCCAGGTACACCACTGGCACTCCCAGGTACACCTCCGACACTCCCAGGTACACCTCCGACACTCCCAGGTACACCCATGACACTCCCAGGTACTCCTCAGACACTCCCTGGTACACCCCTGACACTCCCAGGTGCACAACTGACCTTCCAGGAACTCCGCACTGATACTCCCAGGTGCCTCTGACACTCCCAAGTACACCTCTACCAGTGCTCCAGGTGCCTCTGACACTCCCAGGTACACCTCCGACACTCCCCAGGTGCACCTCCAACACTCCCAGGCCGCACCCCTGACCTCCCAGGTACTCCTCTGACACTCTCTGGTACCCCTGACCTCCCCAAGTACACTTCTGACACTCCCAGGTACTCCACTGGCTTGCTCCAGGAACTGCTCTGACCTTGCTCCTAGGTACGCCTGCGACACTCCCAGGTACACTCCGACACTCCCAGGTACGCCTCCAACACTCCCAGGTACACCCCTGACACTCCCAGGTACTCCTCTGACACTCTCTGGTACACCCTTGACACTCCCAGGGACTCCTCTGACACTCCCAGGTACTCCTCTGACACACCCAGGTACACCACCGACACTCCCAGGTACACATCTGACACTCCCAAGTACACGCCTGACACTCTCAGGAACACCTCCGACACTCCCAGGTACACCTCTGACACTCTCAGGTACACCTTAGACACTCCCAGTTACACCTCCGTCACTTCCAGTTACACCCCTGACACTCCCAGGTACACACCTGACACTCCCAGGTACACCTCTGATACTCCTAGGTACACCTCTGACACTCCCAGGTACACCTCCGATTCGCCAAGGAACACCTCTGGCTCTCCCAGGTATACCTCAGACACTCCCAGGTACACTTCTGGCACTCCCAGGTACACCTCCGACACTCCCAGGTACCTCAGGTTCTGTAACATGCTCCCAGGTACTCCTCAGATCTCTGGTACAACCCCTCACATTACCTTCAGGACTCACTAAACTCCCAGGTACACCTTTGACACTCCCAGGTACACCTCTGACACTCCCAAGGTGCACCTCTGACCTCCCAGGTCACCTCCGACCTCCCAGGTACTTCAACCTCTAGGTACCTGGCCTCCCAGGTGCTCCTCTGACACTCTCTGGTACACCCCTGACACTCCAGGTACCTTCTGACACTCCCAGGTACTCCACCTGACTCCAGGAACTGCTCTGACACTCCTAGGCTACTCCTGAGACTCCCAGGTACCTCCGCACTCCCAAGTACACCTCTGCTGCTCCCAGCACTCCCAGGTACTCCTCTGACCTCTGGTACACCTGACACTCCCAGGGACTCACCTCCCCAACTCCCAGGTGCTCTCCCAGGTACACTTCTGGCCTCCAGGTATCTGACACTCTCAGAGTGCCACCTGGCTCTCAGGAACACCTCCGGCTCCCAGGCAGGTACACATCTGACCTCTCCCATGACTGCCACAACACCCATACTCCATTACTCCCAGGTACTCTGACACTCCCAGGTACTCCTCTGACCTCCTGGTTCACCTCTGACTTGCTCCCAGGTACACCCTCCTGACACTCAGGTACACCTCCTGACCTCCCAGGTACCCTGGACCTCCCAGAGTACACCTCTCATGCTCCCAGGTACACCCAGACACTCCCAGGCCCTCTCACACTCCCAGGCACACCTCTCACACTCCCAGGTACTCCTGTGACTCTCCCATTACACCTCAGGCATCAGGTACCTCAGACACTCCCAGGCCTCTGATAATCCCAAGTACACCTGAGACATTCCAGGTAAACCTGAGACACTCCTGGGTCATAACACTCCCAGGTACACCTCTGACCTCCCAGGTACTCCTCAGACACTCCTGGTACACCCTGACCTCCCAGGTACACCTCTGACACTCCCAGGTGACCTCACGATACTCCCAGGTACCTCCTGGCTCCAGGTACACCAAACTCCAGGTACACCTCTGACACTCCCAGGAACACCGACACTCCCTGACACCACTGACACTCCCAAGTGCACCTCCTGCTGCTCTAGTTCCTCTGACCTCCCAGGCTGCACCTCAAACCTCCCAGGTACACCTCAAAGCTCCCAGGTACACCTCTGACCTCCCAGGTATCTCTGACACTCACAGGTACACCTCTGACACTCCAGGTACTCTAGCACTCCCTGGTACACCCCTGACACTCCCAGGTACCTCATACATTCAGGTTCAACTCTGGCACCTCCCAGGTACCCCTCAGACACTCCCAGTTACACTCTCACACTCCAGGTACTCACTCCGATCCAAGAGAACACCTCTGACTCTCCCATATACCTCAGACACTCCCAGGTCACCTCTGCTTTCAGGTACACCTCCGACATTCCCAGGAACACCTCCAGCTCCCAGGTACACCCACGAAACTCCCAGGTACTCCTCCAGACACTCCCATGGTACCCCTGACACTCCCAGGTACACCTGACACTTCCAGGAACTCCTGAAATGCTCCCAGGTACACCTCTGACCTCCCAGGTACGCCTCTGACACTCCCAGGTACACCTCTGACACCTCCCGGGTACACAACAGACACTCCCAGGTACTGCCTCCGACACTCCCAGGCACCCCCTAGCCTCCCAGGTACTCCTCTGACACTCCCAGGTCCCGCACCTCCTAGTTCAGACTCCCAGGTACACCACCCAACCTCCCAGGACACCTCTGACCTCCTAGTACACCTCCCGACACTCCATTACACCTCTGACACTCCCAAAGTACCTGGCCTCAATTGCCTAACACTCCCAGGTACACCTCTGACACTCCCAGGTACACCTCTGACTCACAGGTACACCCCTGTCACTCCCAGGTACTCCTCCCTGACACTCCCAGGCTCTCTGGCTGGCACACCCTCGCTCTTCCCAGGTACACCTCTGACACTCCCAGGTACACTCTCAGGTACACCTCCGACACTCCCAGGTACACCTCCAACACTCCCAGGTACACCTCGACACTCCCAGGTACTCCTCTGACACTCCCTGGACCACCTCCGACACTCCCAGGGACACCTCCGACACACCCAGGTACACCACTGACACTCTGGGACTCCTCATGCTCCCAGGTACACCCCTGACACTCCCAGGTACACCCTCTGACTACACGACTCAAATACTCCAGGTACACCTCGACACCCAGTCACCTCTGACACTCCCAGGGTACCTCTGGCACTCCCAGGTACACCTCCGACACTCCCAGGTACCTCAGAACTCCCACAGTACACCCCTAACACTCCCAGGTCTCTGACACTTCCAGAACCCTGAACCTCCCAGGTACACTTCACAACTCCAGGTACTCCACCTGGCCTCCCAGGAACTGCTCTGACCTCCTAGGTGCCTGCGACCTCCCAGTACCTCCGACTACTCCAGGTACACTCCACCTCCCAGGTACACCCCTGCCCTCCCAGTCTCCTCTGACACTCTCTGGTACACACCACACACCTCCCAGGGACTCCTCTGACACTCCCAGGTACTCTCTCTGACACTCCCAGGTACACCTCTCTGACCTCCCAGGTACACATCGGCACTCCCAGGTACACGCCTGACACTCTCAGGAACACCTCCGACACTCCCAGGTACACCTCTGACACTCCCAGGTACACCTTTGGCCTCCCAGTTACACCCTCACTCACCAGTTACCCTGACACTCCCAGGTACACCCCTGGCACTCCCAGGTACACCTTAGACACTTCCAGGTACACCTTAGACACTCAGGTACACCTCCGATTCCCAGGGCACCCCTGGCTCTCCCAGGTGTCCTCAGCCTCCCAGGTACCTCTGGCACTCCCAGGTACACCTCCCGGCTGCTCCCAGGTACACCTCTGACACTTCAGGTACACCTCAACCTCCCAGGTCCTCTCCAGACACTCCCTGGTACACCTGACACTCCCAGGTACACCCCAGCACTCCCAAGTACCTCTGGTCTCCCAGGTACACCTCACCAGCACTCCCAGGTACTCCTCTGACACTCCTGGTTCACCTCTGGCCTCCCAGGTACACCTCTGGCCTCCAGGCACACCTCTGACACTCCCAGGTATGCCTCCTGACACTCCCTGGTACACCACTGACCTCCCATCCCTGTACTTACACTCAGGTGCTCTCCAGACACACCAGGTACACCTCCGACACTCCCAGGTACACCTCCGATACTCCCAGGTACCTTCGCCCATTCCAGGCCACACCTCCCCAGCACTCCCAGGTACACCTCTGACCTCCCAGGTACTCCTCCCTAACACTCAGGTACTCTCTGGCCTCCCAGGTACCTCTGACATTCCCAGGCACACCTCGGCACTCCCAGGTACACCTCCGTCACTTCCAGTTACCCCTGACACTTCAGGTACACCTGACCTCCCAGGTTCACCTCTGATCTCCCAGGTACACCTCTGACACTCCCAGGCCACACCTCCCTACTAGGTACATCTCTGACACTCCCAGGTCTCCTCTGACACACCCAGGTGCACCTCCGCACTCCCAGGTACACCTCCCGATGCTCCCAGGTGCCCTTCTTCCACACACTCCCAGGTGCATCTCTGACACTCCCCAGAGTGCTCCTCTGACCTCCCAGGTACACCTCTGACACTCTGGTGCCTCTGACACTCCAGGTACACATCTGACACTCTCAGGTACACCTCTGACACTCCCAGGTACCTGACACTGCCAGGGTACTCCTCTCCAACACTCCCAGGTACACCTCCAGGCACTCCCAGGTACACATCAGACACTCCCAGGCACACCTCTGACACTCCCAGGTACCTCTGACCTCCCAGGTACACCCTTGACACTGCCAGGTACTCCTCTGACATTCCCAGGTACACCTCGCCACTCCCAGTTACACCTCCGTCACTTCCAGTTACACCCCTGACACTCCAGGTACACCCCTGACTCTCCCAGGAACACCTCCGACACTCCCAGGTACACCTCTGACCTCCCAGGTACACCTCCTGACACTCCCAGGTACACCTCCGACACTCCCAGGTACACCCGGCCTCCCAGGTACACCTCTGATGCTCCAGGTACACCTCAGACACTCCCAGGTACACCTCTCACACTCCCAGGTACACCTCTCACACTCCCAGGCACTCCTGTGACTCTCCCAGTTACACCTCAGACACTCCAAGGTACACCTCAGACACTCCCAGGTACACCTCAGACACTCCCAGGTACACCTTAGACACTCCCAGGTACACCTCTGATACTCCCAGGTACACCTGAGACACTCCCAGGTACACCTGAGACACTCCCAGGTAAACCTGAGACACTCCTAGGTACACCCTTGACACTCCCAGGTACACCTCTGACACTCCCAGGTACTCCTCAGACACTCCCTGGTACACCCTGACACTCCCAGGTGCACCACTGGCGCTCCAAGTGCTCCACGATGCTCCCAGGTACCTCTGACACTCCCAGGTACACCTCTGACACTCCCAGGTACACCTCTGACAAGGTACACCTTTGACACTCCTGGTACACCACTGACACTCCCAAGTACACCTCTTACACTCCTGGTTCTCCTCCTGACCTCCCAGGCTACACCTCAGACACTCCCAGGTACACCTTGGACACTCCCAGTACCTCTGACACTCCCAGGTACATCTCTGACACTCACAGGTATACCTCTGTCCTCCCAGGTACTCCTGACCTCCCTGGTACACCCCTGACACTAGGTACTCCTCTGGCTCTCTGGTACACCCCTAGCCTCCCAGGTACTTCTGACACTCCCAGGTACACCTCCGGCACTCCCAGGTACACCTGACACTCCCAGGTACTCCTCTGACACTCTCTGGTACACCCCTGACCTCCCAGGGACTCCTCTGACCCTCCCAGGCACCTCTGACACTCCCAGGTACACATCCTAACACTCCCAGGTACCGCCTGACACTCCAGGAACACCTCCGAGCACTCCCAGGTACACCTCTGACCTCCCAGGTACACCTTGACACTCCCAGTTACACCTCCGTCACTTCCAGTACACCTGACACTCCCAGGTACCCCTGACCTCCCGTTACCTCTGATACTCCCAGGTACCTCTGACCTCCCAGGTACTCCTCTAACACTCCCTAGTTTCACCTCCCAACCTCCCAGTACTCCTCTGACACTCTCTGGTACACCTAACCTCCCCCAGGACTCCTCTGACACTCCCAGGTACTCCTCTGACCTCCCAAGTACCTCCTGACTCCCAGGTACATATCTCCCGGCACTCCCAGGTACACTCTCAGGAACACCTCCCGGCCTCCCCAGGTACACTTCTGACTTGCTCCCAGGTACACCTTGGCCTCCCCAGTTACACCTCTGTCACTTCCAGTTACACATAGAAATGCTCCCAGGTACACCTGGCCTCCCCAGGTACACCTCTGATACTTCCATTTTCTCTGCCCTCCCAGGTTCACCTCCCATTCGCCAAGGCACCTCTAGCTCTCCCAGGCCCTCCTCCAGGCTTACTCCCAGGTACCTCTGCCTCCCAAGTACCTCCCGGCTCTGGGCACCTCACGGCCTCCGTGCTGCAACCTCCCAGGTCCTCCTCAGACACTCCCTGGTACACCCCAGCTCCCAGGTACACCTAACCTCCCAGTACACCTCTGATGCTCCCAAGGCACCTCTGACCTCCCAGGTACTCCTCTGGCTTGCTCCCTGGTTCACCTCTGGCCTCCCAAGTACACCCCTCTGGGAACTCCCAGGTACACCTCGACACTCCCAGGTATACCTCCTGACCTCCTGGTGCACCACTGACACTCCCAGGTACAACCTTACACTCCCAGGTGCTCCTCAGCACACACCCAGGTGCACCTCCGACACTCCCAGGTACACCTCCGATGCTCCAGGTGCCTTCTTACCTCCCAGGTGCACCTCTGACACTCCCAGGTACCTGTTGCTCCCAGGTACTCTCTAGCACTCCCAGCTACTCTCTGGCTCCCAGGTACACCTCTGACATTCAGTACCTCTGGCCTCCCAGTTACCTCTAATCACTTCAGTTACCCCAACACTTCAGGTACACCTGACCTCCCAGTTCACCTCTGATACTCCCAGGTACACCTCTGACACTCCCAGGTACACCTCCCGACCTCCCAGGTACATCTCCCCCAGCCTCCCAGGTGCTCCTCAAGCACTCCTGGTTCCTCTGACACTCCCAGGCACCTCTGACACTGTCTGGTACCTCCTGACACTCCCAGGGCACATCTGACACTCTCCAGGTACACACCTCTGACCTCCCAGGTACGCCTCCGACACTTCCAGGTACACCTCTGACATTCCCAGGTACCCTCTCCTGGTACCTCTGACCTCCCAGGTACACCTCTTACACTTCCTGGTTCTCCCCTGACACTCCCAATTCATCAGACACTCCCAGGTACATCAGACACTCCAGGCACCTCTGGCCTCCCAGTACCTCCTGACGCTCCAGGTACACCCCCGACACTGCCAGGTACTCTCTGACACTCCCAGGTACTCTCCTAACCTCCCAGGCCGTCTGACATTCCCAGGTACACCTCTCTGACCTCCCAGTTACACCTCCGTCACTTCCAGTTACACCCTGACACTCCCAGGTACACCCCAGCTCTCCAAGAACACCTCCATGCTCCAGGTACACCTCTCACACTCCTGGTACTCCTCTGACACTCGCTGGTACTTCTCTGATACTCCCAGCCACCTCAGACACTCCCAGATACACCTAAGACACTCCCAGGTAAACCTCAGACACTCCCAGGTTCACCTCTGACACTCCCAGGTACACCGCTGTCACTCCCAGGTACACCTCCTGACACTCCCAGGTACACCTCCTAAAGGCACCTCTGGCCTCTCCCAGGTGCCTCAGACACTCCCAGGTACCTCTGGCACTCCCAGGTACACCTCCGACACTCCAGGTACACCTCCGACACTCCCAGGTACACCATGACACTCCAGGTGCTCCTCAGGCCTCCTGGTACACCCTGACACTCCCAGGTACACAGCTGACACTTCCAGGAACTCCACTGATAATCCCAGGTACACCTCCTGACACTCCCAGGTACACCTCTGACACTCCCAGGTCACCACTGACACTCCCAGGTGCACCTCCGACTCCCAGGTGACACCTCCAACACTCCCAGTACACCCCTGACACTCCTAGGTACTCCTCTGACACTCTCTGGTACACCCCTGAGCACTCCCAGGTACACTTCTGACACTCCCAGGTACTCCACTGACACTCCCAGGAACTGCTCTGATGCTCTAGGTACCCTGCGACACTCCCAGGTACACCTCCGCTTCTCAGGTACACCTCCAACACTCCCAGGTACACCCCTGACCTCCCAAGTACACCTTTGACACTCCCAGTTACACCTCCGTCACTTGCAGTTACACCTGACACTCCCAGGTACACCCCCAACCTCCCAGGCACACCTCTGATAATCCCAGGTACACCTTGGCCTCCCAGGTACTCCTCTTACACTCCCTGGTTCCTCCTGACACTCACACCTCCCCTCCCAGGTACACCTCTGACACTCCCAGGTATGCCTCTGACACTCCTTGGTACACCACCACAGCCTCCCAGTACCAACCACTTACCTCCCAGGTGCTCCTCAGATACACCCAGGTACACCTCCCGTACTCCCAGGTACACTTCTTACCTCCCAGGCACCTTGCCTCCCCAGGTACACCTCTGCGTTCAGTACACCTCTGACACTCCCAGTTCACACCTCCATCACTTCCAGTTACACCCCTGACACTTCCAGGTACACCCCTGACACTCCTAGGTACCTCTGATACTCCCAGGTACCTCTGACCTCAGGTGCACCTCGTGCTCCCAGGCCTCTGACCTCCCAGGTACTCCTCAGACACTCTGGTACTCCTCTTACACTTCCTTGTTCTCTCCCCGACACTCCCAGGTACACCTCCAGACACTCCCAGGTACACATCAGACACTCCCAGGCACCTCCTGACCTCCCAGGTACACCTCTGACCTCCCAGTTACACCCTTGACACTGCCAGGTACTCCTCCTGACCTCCCAGGTACTCCTGACACTCCCAGGTACGTCTGACATTCCCAGGTACACCTCTGACACTCCAGTTACACCTCCGTCACTTCAGTTTCACCCTGACACTCCTGGTACACCCCTGACTCTACAGGATACCTCCGACACTCCCAGGTGCACCTCCTGATACTCCCAGGTACACCTCGACACTCCCAGGTACACCTCCGACACTCCCAGGTACCTCAGACACTCCCAGGTACACCTCTCACACTCCCAGGTACACCTCTCACACTCCCAGGTACTCCTGTGACTCCCAGACACACCTCAGACACTCCCAGTACACACCTGACTCTCTGGGAACACCTCCGCCTCCCAGGTACCTCAGACACTCCCAGGTACACCTCACACTCCCAGGTACACCTCTGATAATCCCCATTACCTGGGGCCCCAGGTAACCTGAGACACTCCTGGGTACACCCCTGACACTCCAGGTACACCTCCCGACACTCCCAGGTACTCCTCAGACACTCCTGGTACACCCCTGACCTCCCAGGTATACCTTGACACTACCAGGTACTCCACTGATACTCCCAGGTACACCTCTGACACTCAGGTACACCTCTGACCTCCCAGGTACACCTCCTGACACTCCGGGTACACCTTTGACACTCCCTGGTACACCACTCACACTCCCAGGACACCTCTTACACTCCTGGTTCTCCTCTGATACTCCCAGGCTACCTCAGACACTCCCAGGTACATGGACACTCCCAGGTACACCTCTGACACTCCCAGGTACATCTCTGACACTCACAGTATACCTCTGTCACTCCCAGTGCCTGACACTCCTGGTACACACCTGACACTGCCAGGTACACCTCACTCACTCCCAGGTTCACCTCTGACCTCCCAGGTACACCGCTGTCACTCCCAGGACACCTCTGACACTCCCAGGTACACCTCCCGATTCGCAGGAATACTCTGGCTCTCCCAGGTACACCTCCAGACACTCCCAGGTACAGCTCTGGCACTCCCAGTACACCTCCGATACTCCCAGGTACACCTCCGACACTCCCAGGTTCACCCGTGACCTCCCAGGTACTCTCAGACACTCCTGGTCCTGCACTCCCAGGTACACCTTTGACACTTCCAGGAACTCCACTGATACTCCCAGGTACACATCTGACACTCCCAGGGTACACCTCCTGACACTCCCAGGTACACCTCTGACCTCCCAGGTACCTCCGACACTCCCAGGTACACCTCCAACACTCCCAGGTACACCCTGACACTCCCAGGTGCTCCTCTGACACTCTCTGGTACACACCCCTGACCTCCCAGGTACACCTCAGACACTCCCAGGTACACCTCTCACCTCCCAGGTACCTCTCCCACACTCCCAGGCACTCCTGTGACTCTCCCAGTTACACCTCAGACACTCCCTGGTACACCCCTGACTCTCCTGGAACACCTCCCGACCTCCCAGGTACACCTCAGGCACTCCCAGGTACCTCCAGACACTCCCAGTGCACCTCTGATCAGGCACACCTCTGACACTCCCAGGCACACCTCCGATCTGCCAAGAACACCTCTGGCTCCCACATACACACTCCCCAGACACTCCCACACACCTCTGGCACCTGTGCACATCCGACATCCCAGGAACACCCTGAAACTCCAGGCACACCCATGACACTCTGTCTCTCAGACACTCTGGCACACTCTGACACCCCAGGCCAACTTTTGACACTTCCAGGAACTCCACTGATACTCCCAGGCACACCTCTGACACTCCCAGGCACACCTCTGACACTGTGCACACCTCTGACACTCCCAGGCACACGTCCGACACTCCCAGGCACGCCCCAACACTCCCCAGGCACACCCCTGACACTCCCAGGTACCCTGACACTCTCTGGCACACCCTGACACTCCTAGGTACACTTCCGACACTCCCAGGTACTCCACTGACACCCCAGGAACTGCTCTGACACTCCTAGGCACGCCTGCACACCCCAGGCACACCTCTGATGTGCACACCTCCACATCCCCAGGCACACCTCCACACCCCAGGCACACCCCTGACACCCCAGGCACTCCTCTGACACTCTGGCACACCCCTGACACTCCCAGGACCTCTGACACTCCCAGGTACTCCTCTGACACACCCAGGCACACCACCGACACTCCCAGGCACACATCTGACACTCCTGGGCACACGCCTGACACTCTCAGGAACACCTCCGACACTCCCAGGCACACCTCCAACACTCCCAGGCACACCTCTGACACTCCCAGGCACCTCTGACATTCTCTGGTACACCCCTGACACTCCCGGGACCCTCTGACACTCCCAGGCACCTCTGACACACCCAGGCACACCACCGACACTCCAGGACTCACTGACACCCAGGCACTCTGACACACCCAGGCACACCACGACACCCCAGGCACACATCTGATTCCTGCACACCCTGACACCCCCAGGCACACCCCTGACCCCAGGCACACCTCGATAATTGCACACCTCTGACACCCCAGGCACACCTGATTCGCCAAGGAACACCTCTGGCTCTCCCAGGTATCCTCAGACACCCCCAGGCACACCTCTGGCACCCCAGGCACACCACCGACACCCCAGGCACTCCCAGACACCCCTGGCACACCTGACACCCCAGGCACACCTTGACACTCCAGAACCCACTGATACTCCCAGGCACACTTCTGACACCCCAGGTACCCACTGACACCTACGAACTGCTCTGACACTCCTAGGCACGCCTGCGACATCCCCACACCTCCACACTCCCCAGGTACATCTCCAACACCCCAGGTACACCCCTGACACTCCCAGCCACTCCTGACACCTCTGGTACACCCATGACACTCCCAGGACCTCTGACACTCCCAGGCACCTCTGACACTCCCAGGCACACCTCTGACACCCAGTACACATCTGACACCCCAGGCACACGCCTGACACCTCAGGAACACTCCCATGCCCACCTCTGACACTCCTAGGCACACCTTGACACTCCCACACCTCCGTCACTCCAGTTACACGCCTGACACTCCCAGGCACACCCTGACACTCCCCAGGCACACCTTGATACTCCAGGCACACCTGACACTCCCAGGTTCACCTCCCATCTGCCATGGAACACTCTGGCCTCCAGGCACACCCCAGACCCAGGCACACCTCTGCACCCAGGCACACCTGACACCAGGCACACCCCAGGCACACCCATGACACTCCAGGTCCTCCCCAGACACCCCTGACACTCCCCAGGCACACCCCTGACACCCCAGCACACCTCTGAATTCCCCAGGCACACCTCTGACACTCCCAGGCACCTCTGACACTCCCTGGTTCACCTCTGACACCTGCACACCTCTGACACCTATGGCACACCTTGACACTCCCAGGCATACTCTGACACCCTGGCACACCACACCGACACCTATGTCAAACACCTACACTCCAGGCACCTCCAGACACACCCAGGCACACCTCCTGACACCTGCTACAACTGATACCCCAGGCACATCTCACATCCCCAGGCAACTCTGACACCTTGCTACCAACCTGACACTCTGCACCCCACCTAGGCAATCTCTGACACCTTGCACACCTCTGACATCTGGCACACCTCTGACACTTGGTGCACACCTCCGCTCACTCAGTCTACACCCCTGACACTTCCAGGCACACCCTGACACTCCCGAGGTTCACCCTCTGATACCCCAGGCACACCTCTGACACTCCCAGGCACACCTCCGACATCCCAGGCCATCTCTGACACCCCAGGCACTTCTCTGACACACCCAGGCACACCTCCGACACTCTGCACACCTCCTGATATCCCAGGCACACTCTTACACCTGCACCATCTCTGACACCCTAGGCACCTCTGACACTCCCCAGGTCACACTCTGACACCTCTGGCACACCCCTGACACTCCCCAGGCACGCATCTGACACTCCCAGGCACACCTCTGACACTCCTGGGCACACCCTGACACTGCCAGGCACCTCTGACACCCCAGGCACACCCCAGACACCCCAGGCACACACTGAGACCCCAGGCACCTCTGACACCCCAGGCACACCTCTGACACCCCAGGCACACCCTTGACACTGCCAGGCACTCCTGACATTCCCCAGGCACCTCCTGACACTCCCAGCTCACACTCCGCCCACCCAGCCACACCCCTGACAACTCTGACACCCTGACCTGACATCCTGCACACCTCTGACACCTATGCCACCTCTGACACCTACACACCTCCTGACACTTGCACACCCTGACACTCTGCACACCTCTGACACCTGTGCACACCCTCACAGGCACACTTCACACTTGCACACCTCCACCCCAGGCACTCCTGTGACTCTCCCCACACCTCAGACACTCCAAGGCACACCTCAGACACCCCAGGCACACCAGACACTCCCAGGCACACCTTAGACACTCCCAGGCACACCTCTGATACTCTGCACACCTGAGACACTCCCAGGCACACCTGAGACACTCCAGGCAAACCTGAGACACCCCAGGCACACCTGTCAATCCAGGCACACCTCTGACACTCCCAGGCACTCCTCAGACACCCTCTGGACACCCCTGACAACTCCCCAGGTACACCTTGACGCCCCAGGCACCACGGATCCCCAGGCACATCTCTGACACCTTGCTACACCTCTGACACTTGCACACCTCTGACACCTGAGGCACACCTTGACACCCCCTGCACACCACTGACACCTCACACCCCCATACCCCCGGTTCTCCTCTGACACCCCAGGCCACACCAGACACTCCCCAGGCACACCTAGACACTCCCCAGGCACACCTCTGACACTCCCCAGGCACATCTCTGACACTCACAGGCATCTCCGTCACCCCAGGCACCCCTGACACCCTGGCACACCCCTGACACCATAGAACCCTCCAACTCCTCGGTACACTCCTGACACCTGTGCACACCTGACACCCAAGGTACACCTCCTGACAACTCGCACACCCCTGACATCTTGCTAGCACCTCTGACACTCTCCCAGGCACAACCTCTGACAACTCAGGACCTTACACCTCCTGACACTCCAGGCACACACCACTTGCTACCAACGCCTGACACCAGAACACCTCCTGACACTTGCACACCTCCACCCCTAGGCACACCTTGACACTCCCAGTTGCACCTCGTCACTTCCAGTTACACCCTGACACTCCCAGGCACACCCTGACACCCCGGCACACCTCTGATACTCCTATGCACACCTCTGACACTCCCAGGTACCCTCTACACTCCCTGGTTCACCCCTGACACCCCAGGTACTCCTCTGACACTCTCTGGCACACCCCCTGACACTCCCCAGGACTCTCTGACACCCCAGGTACCTCTGACACTCCACACCCTGACACTCCAGGTCCACATCTGACACCCAGGCACACGCCTGACACCTCAGAACACCTCCTGACACTCTCAGGCACACCTCCTGACACTCCCCAGGCACACCTTGACACTCCCAGTTCACACCTCTGTCACTTCCAGTTACACGCCTGATACCCCAGGCACACCCTGACACTCCCAGGCACACCTCTGATACTCCAGGCACACCTCTGACACTCCCAGGTTCACCTGATCTCGCCAAGGAACACCTCTGGCTCCTGCATACCCTCAGACACCCCAGGCACACCTCTGGCACCCCAGGCACACCTCCTGACACTCCCAGGCACACCCGACACCCCAGGCACACCCATGACACTCCAGGTCCCTCCCCAGACACCCCTGCACACCCCTGACACTTGGAGGCACACCCCTGACACCCCAGGCACACCTCCGATTCCCAGGCACACCTCTGACACTCCCAGGCACCTCTGACACCCTGTCCACCTCTGACACTCCCAGGCACACCTCTGAGACTCCGTGCACACCTCTGACACTCTGCATACCTCTGACACCCCTGCACACCACTGACACTTGCACAACACCTACACCTGCACCTCAGACACACCCAGGCACACCTGACACTCCCTGCACACCTCCGATACTCCCCAGCACACTTCTTACACTCCCCAGGCACACCCCTAACACTCCCAGGCACACCCCTGACACCTGGCATCACTCCCCCTGCACCCCAGGTACCCTCTGACACCCCACACCTCTGACATCCCAGGCACACCTGACACTCCAGCCACACCTCCGTCACCCAGCCTTAACCCTGACACTCCAGGCACACCCCTGACACTCCCAGGTTCACCCCTGATACCCAGGCACACCCTGACACTCTCCAGGCACACTGACACCCCAGGCACATCCTGACACTTGCAGCACCTCTGACACTCCCTGGTCCACCTCTGACACTTGCACACCTCTGACACCTCTGCACACCTCCTGACACTCAGGCACACATCTGACACTCCTGGCACACCTCTGACACCCCAGGCACGCCTCCGACACTCGAGGCAACCCTCTGACACCCCAGTGTCACCTCTGACACTCCTAGGTACTTCTTGACACCCCTGGCACACCTCTGACACCCCCAGGCACACCTCTTACACTTCCTGGTCTCCCTGACACCCAGGCACACCCCAGACACTCCCCAGGCACACACCAGACACCCCAGGCACAACCTCTGACACCTCCAGGCACACCTCCTGACACCTATACACACCTGACACCGCCAGGCACCCTCTGACACCTACACCTCCTGACACCTGAGGCACACGTCTGACACCAGGCACACCTGACACTCTGTGCTCACACTCCGTCACTCCAGTTACACCCTGACACTTGAGGCACACTCTGACCTCCCAGAACACCTGACACCCCAGGCACACTTCCTGACACTCCCCAGGCACACTCCCTGACAGTCCCAGGTACACCGCTGACACTCCCAGGCACACCGCCGACACTGCTAGGAACACCCCTGACACCCATGCACACCTCAGACACTTCCAGGTACACCAGACACTCCCAGGCACACCTCTGCACTCCCCAGGCACACCTCTGACACCCCAGGCACACCCCAGACACCCCCAGTCACACTCCCACACCCTGGCACCTCTGACACTCGCTCGTACTCTCTGACACCCCAGCCACACCTCAGACACTCCCAGACACACCTAAGACACCCCAGGCAAACCCCAGACACCCCAGGTCTCACCCTCTGACACTCCAGGCACACCTGTCACCCCAGGTACACCTCACACTTGCACACTCTGATTCCCAAGGAACACTCTGGCTCTCCCAGGCATACCTCAGACACTCCCGCACCTCTGCACCCCAGGCACACTTCCGACACTTCGGCACACCTCCGACACTCCAGGCACACCCATGACACCCCAGGTACTCCCCTGAGACCCCTGGCACACCCCTGACACTTAGGCACACCTTGACACCTGGAACTCCACTGATAATCCCAGGCACCTCTGACACTCCCCAGGCACACCTCTGACACCCAGGTACACCACCTGACACCCAGGCACACCTGGACACTCCCCAGGCACACCTCCAACACCCCAAGCACACCCCTGACACCCTGTGCACCTCCTGACACCCTGGCACACCCCTGACACCCCAGGCACACTCTGACACCCCAGGCACCACTGACACCCCAGAACTGCCCTGACACTCTCAGGCACGCCTGCGACACTCCGCGCACACCTCTGACACCCAGCACACCTCTGACACCCCAGGTACACCCTCTGACACCCCTGGCACCTCTGACACTCTCTGTCACACCTGACACTCCCCAGGACTCCTGACACCCCAGGCACCCTCTGACACCTCAGGCACACTCTGACACTCCCCACACATCTGACACCCCAGGCACACGCCTGACACTCCCCAGAACACCTCCGACACTCCAGGCACACCTGACACCCCTGCACACCTTGACACCCCAGTCACACCTCCGTCACTCTCAAGCCACACCCTGACAACTCTGCACCTGGCACACCTCCTGATAACCCAGGCACACCTGACACTGAGGCACCTCCCCACACCCTGGTCTCACCTCCTGACACCTGCACACCTCTGACACCCCAGGCACACCCCTGACACTCGCTACACCTCTGACACTCTGCACACCACCGACACTTGCACAACACTTACCCCAGGCACTTCTCAGATACACCCAGGCACACCTGATACTCCAGGCACACCTCTTACACCCCAGGCACACCCTCTGACACTCCCAGGTCAACTCTGACATTCCCAGCGACACCTCTGACACTCCCAGTTACACCTCCATCACTCCAGTTACACCTGACACTTCCAGGCACACCCCTGACACCCCAGGCACACCTCTGACACCCCAGGCACACCTCTGACACCCCAGGCACACCTCCGATACCCCAGGTACATCTCTGACACTCCCAGCAGCACTCCTCTGACACTCCCCCGGGTTCACCCCTGACACTCCCCAGGCACACCTCTGACACCTCTGCACCTCTGACACTCCCAGGCACGCCTCGACACCTCCAGGTACATCTCCTGACATCCTGCAAACCTCCGATACCCCAGGACACCTCTGACCTTCCCAGGTACACCTCTGACACCCCAGGTACCTCTGACACTCCCCTGCATACCCTCTGACACCCAGGCACACCAGACACCCCAGGCACACCTCTGATAATCTCTAGCACCTGAGACATTCCCAGGCAAACCTGAGACACTCCTGGCACACCCTGACACTCCCCAGGCACACCTCTGACACCCCAGGCACTCCCTCAGACACTCCCCAGGCACTCCCCTACACTCTCCTTGTTCCTCCCTGACACCTGAGGCACACCTCTGTACACCCAGGCACACACCAGACACCCCAGGCACCTGACACCTATGCACACCTCCTGGGACACCCCAGTCACACCTCTGACACTGCCAGGCACCTGACACCCAGACACCCCTGACACCTTGCACACGTCTGACATCCCAGGCACACCCTGACACTCCTGTGCACACCTCCGTCACTCCAGCTCCTCTTGACACCCCTGGCACACCCCTGACTCTCACAGAACACCTGATTAATTCTGTGTACACTCTGATACACTCCAGGCACACCTCAGACACTCTGAGGCACACCTTAGACACTCCTGCACACCTCTGACACTCCCCAGGCACATCTCTGACACCACAGCATACCTCTGTCACCCAGGCACCCTGACACCCCTGGCACACACCTGACACCCCAGGCACACCCCGTACACTCCAGGTTTCACCTCTGACACCTTGCTACATAGCCTGTCACCCCTGGCAGGCACACCCTGATTAATTCTAGGCACACCTACGGATTCGCCAAGAAACCTCATTCTGCACACCAAGACACTCATACACAGCCTGCACTCATGCGTCAACTCCTGATCTTGGTACCACCTCCGATCAACTCTGTTTCACCCATGACACCTATGCACCTCAGACACTCTGCACCCCTGACACTTGCACACCTTGACACTCCAGGAACCCACTGATACCCAGTACACATCTGACACCCCAGGCACACCTCTGACACTGCCCAGGTACACTCTGACACTCCCCAGGCACACCTGACACCCCAGGCACACCTCCAACACTTGGTGGCACACCCCTGACACTCCCAGGTACCCTCTGACACCTCTGGCACACCCCGACACCCCAGGCACACCAGACACCCCTGGCACACCTCACACTCCCCAGGTGCACACCTCTCACACTCCCAGGTACCCCTGTGACTCTCCAGTCACACCAGACACTCCCTAGCCACCCCTGACTCTCACAGAACACCTCCGACACCCCAGGCACACCCTCAGACACTCCATGCACCACCCCAGACACTCGCAGGTCTCTGATAATCCCAAGCACAATCTGAGACATCCCAGGCAAACCTGAGACACCTGGTACACCCCTGACACCCCAGTACACTTCTGACACCCCATTCTTCACCCCTGGCACACCCCTGACACCCTGGCATACCTTGACACCACCAGGCACCCACTGATACTTCCCAGGCACAACTCTGACACCCCAGGCACACTCTGACACCCCAGGCACACCTCTGACACCCGAGGCACACCCTGACACCCTGCACACCACCGACACCCCTCACACCTCCACACCTGGTCTCCTCCTGACACCCCAGGCCACACCGTGACTAATCCCACACCTAGACACCCCAGGCACACCTGACACTCTGCACATCTCTGACACCCACTATGCATTACTTCTCATCCCTAGGCACCTGACAACTCTGGCAACACACCTGACACCTCTTACACTTCACACTTGGTCTCACTTGACACTTATGCACACTGCTGTCACCCCAGGCACACCTCTGACATCTCAGGCACACTCGATCTGCCAAGGAACACCCTGGCTCCTCCCACACCCCCAGACACTCCAGGCACACCTCCACACCCCAGGCACACCCTGACACCTTGCACCCCATCTCCAGGTCTCACCCACTTGACACCTGCACCCCAGACACCCCTGGCACACCTTGACACTCTGTGCACACCCTGACACCTTATGAACCCACTGATACCCCAGCACACCTCTGACACCCAGGCACACCCCGACAACTCATAACACCTGACACCTGGAACACTGACACTTGTACACCTCCAACATCTCTGCACAACCTGACACCCTTGCACCTCTGACACCTCTCTGGCACACCCCTGACACTCGGTGGCACACTCTGACACCCAGGTACTCTGACTAATCCAGGAACTGCTCTGATATTCTAGGCACGCTCATGACACTCCCCAGGCACTCCCTGACACCCCAGGCACACCTCCAACACCCCAGGCACACTCCCTGACACCCCCAGGCACTCTGACACTCTCTGGCACACCCCTGCACCCCAGAGCCTCCTTGACACTTGCAGCCTCTGACACACCCAGGTACACCACCGACACTCCAGGCACACATCTGACACTCCTGGGCACACGCCTGACACCCCAGGAACACTCTGACACTTCAGGCACACCTCTGACACCTCAGGTACACCTTGACACTCCTGGTGTCACATCTCCGTCAATGCAGTTCACAACCCCACACTCTGTCACTGCCCCACACTCTGATAATTCTTTGTACACTTGATAATTCTTGCACACCTGGATTGCCAAGGAACACCTCTGGCCCTCCAGGCATACCCTCAGACACCCCTGGCACACCCTTGCACTCCCAGGCACACCTCTGACACTCCCCAGGCACACCTCCTGACACTCCCTGGTCCCTGACACTCCCAGGCACCCTTCAGACACTTCCCGCACACCCCTGAGACACCCCAGGCACACCTTTGACACTCCAGGCACACCACTGATTCCAGGCACACCCCTGACACCCCAGCACTTGACACCATGCTGACACCTATGCACACTCCAGACACTCTGCACACTCCAACACCCCAGGCACACCTCTGACACCTGCACATCCTGACACTCTGGCACACCCTGACACTTGCACACTCTGACACTTGCACCCTCGACACCTCTGGCACAGCTCTGACACTTTGTGTACCAGACACCCAGTACACACTCTCTGACACTCCCAGGCACACACCCCTAACACCCCAGGCACACCTCTGACACCAGGTACTCCTCTGACACACTCAGTGGCCACCCATGACACCCCAGGACCTCTGACAATTCAGGCACACTCTGACACTCCAGGACACTCTGACACTAGGCACACTCTGACACTCCCAGGCACACTGACACCTCAGAACACCTCCTGACACTCCCGTAGGCCTCCTGACACTCCCAGGCACACCTTGACACTCCAGTTACCCTCTGACACCCCAGGCACACCCCTGACACCCCAGGTACACCCCTGACACTCCCAGGCACACCTCTGATACTCCCCAGGCACACCTCTGACACCCCAGGTTCACCTCCCATCTGCCAAGAACACCTCTGGCTCTCCCGGTGTCCGACACCCCAGGCACACCCTGGCACTCCAGGCACACCTCCGACACTCCCAGGCACACCTCCGACACCCCAGGCACACCCATGACACTCCCAGGTCCTCCCCTGACACTCCCTGGCACACCCCTGACACTCCCAGGCACACCTCCGACACCCCAGGTACACCTCTGACACTCGGCACACCCCTGACACCCCAGGCACTCTCTGACACTCTGGCTCACCCTGACACCCCAGGCACACCCCTGACATCCCAGGCACACCTCTGACATTGCTGACACTGCACCTGACACCCCAGGCACAACACTGACACTCCCAGGCACACCTCAGACACATTCCCAGGCACACCTGACACCTTAGGCACACCTGATACCCCAGGCACACATCTGACACCCAGTACACCTCTGACACTCCCCAGTACACCATCTGACACCTAGGCACAAACCACACCCCAGGCACTCCCGAGACACAGGCACACCTCTGACACTCCAGGCACACCCTGATACCCCAGGTACACCTCTTACTCCAGGCACACCCCTGACACTCCAGGCACACCCTGACACCCGAGGGCACTCCAACACCCAGGTACCTCCTGACTACTCCGGCACACCTCTGACATTCCGGTGAACTCTGACACTCCTCAGTTACACTCCGTCACCTCCGTCACACCCTGACACTTGGCACCTGACACTACCAGGCACACCTCTGATACCCCAGGCACACCTATGACACTCTGCAGGCACACCTCCGGTACACCCAGGTACATCTCTGACACTCCCCAGGTACCTGACACCCCAGGCACACCTCCGACACTCCCAGGCACACCTCTGACACCCTCAGGTACACCCATGACACTCCCAGGTCCTCCTCTGACACTCCCTGGTACACCCTGACACTCCCGAGGTACACCCCTGACACTCTGAGGCACTCCTCCTGACATCCCCAGGCACACCTCTGACACCCCAGGCACCTTCCTGACACCTCTGGCACACCTCTGACACTTGCACACCTTATACTCTCCCCTTGCCCTGACACCCCAGGCACACTTCTGACACCCCAGGTACACATCAGACACCTGTTAGCTTCTGATAATCTGGTGACACATTTGACACTCCCAGGCATCTTGACACTGCCTGGTACTCTCTGACACCCCAGGCACGCCCCTGACACCCCGCACACCTCTACACTCTGGTTCTCCCTGACACCCAGGCACACACTGTGACACCCCAGGCACTCTGATATAGGACACCTGACTCTGCAGGTACCTCTGACACCTATGGCACTCTCTGACACTCTGAGTGCAGTTGATTCCAGGACACTTTGGTTACACTCTGTCACTCCAGGCACACCCCTGTTCTGCAGTACACTCTGACTCCCAGGAACACCTGCTGACACTCTTTGGCACACCTCTGACACTGAGGCACACCTGACACCAGGCACATCCTGACACTCCCAGGTACAGCCTGAAACTTGGTGCACACCTCTGTCCCTAGTGCACCTCAGAGGGCCCTGGTGCACCTCGATAATCCCAGGTTCACCTACACTTATGCATGTGATTCTCCTGACACTAGGCACCCCAGGTTCACCAGACACCCCTGGCACACCCCAGCACCGCAGGCACCTCTGACACTTGCAGGCATCCCCTGATACTCCTGGCACACTGTGACACCCAGGTAAACCTTGAGACTCCCTAGGCACACCCCTGACACTTTGGTTCTCCTGACACTTAGGTAATCTGAGACACCTGGTAACTCTGACATCTGAGGCACATCTTGACGTCTCTGTGCACCCACTGACACCCCAGGAACACCCTGACACTTGTGTACTCAGACACCCCAGGCACACCTCTGATACTCCCAGGTACACCTTGACACTTGGTACACCTCTGACACTCTGGTGAGCACACCTGTTACACTCACTGGTTCTCCCTGACACCCTGGCCACACCATATTGACCCCAGGTACACCCAGGACACCTCTGTGCCTTGAACTCCGATGCTCCTCTGACACTCCTGGCACCCTGACACCGGCAGCCACCTGACACCCCTGGCACCACTGACACTCCAGGAACCGTCTTACACTCCATGCTCTCCCTTGACACTAAGTGCACACCCGACACCTTGCGCACATACACACTTGGGCACACTCTGACACCCGGGACCTCTGACACTTGAGGACCTCTTACACCTGTACACCTGACAACTCAGGCACACATCTGACATCCCAGGCACACGTCTGACACTCCCAGGAACACTCCGACACTCCCCAGTACACCTCTGACACCTAGGTACACCTCTGATACCCCAGGTAATCCTCTGATACTCCTGGTTCACCTTCTGATTCGCCAAGGAGTGCCTCTGGCTCTCACAGGCATTCTTGACACTGCAGGTGCCCTCTGCACTCCCAGGCACACCTGACACTCCCAGGTACTCTCCGACACTCCCAGGTCACCTGACCTTGGGGGTCACTCCTGTGACACCCCCTGGCACACCTGATATTCCCAGGACACTTTGACACCCCAGGTACCTCTGACACCCCTGGTACCTCTGACACTGGTGGTACACCTTACACTTGTGGTTCTTCTGACACTCTGGTTCTCCCCTGACATTCCAGGCACTTCAGACACCCTGTACACCTTGACACTTTGGGTGTATTTCTGCACTCCCAGGCACACCCTGACACGGGTCTGTGCAGGTACACCTCTGACACCTGGGGTCTGACACCTCAGGCACACTCTGACACTTCTGGGACACCTCCTGACAATCCAGGTATGCTTGACAATCCATGTACATCTAAGATATCTGCCTCTGACACTTCAGGTGTCCTTCTGGCAATTGGTGCTGACACCTGATGCCATTCCTTACACTCTTGTTCCATGACAACTTGGACAACTTGTACTTGGTCATGAGACTCTCTGCACACCTCTGACACTCCCAGGCACACCTCTCAAACCCCAGGTACACCTTTGACACTGCCAGGACCCTCTGCATCCTAAGGCTCACACTCCCAGGTACACGTCTGACATTCCCAGGTGCACCTCTGACACCCCAGTTACACTCTGTCACTTCCAGTCACACCCCTGACACCGGCTGACTCCCCAGGACACCTCCTAGTACACTCCCTGACACACCTCTGACACCTGAGCACACCTGACACCTGGCACACCTCTGACACCCCAGGCACACTGACACTGGATCTGACACTGGCACACCCTGGACACTCCAGGCACACCCCCCACACTTGCCTGGTACACCTCACACCCCAGGCACCCTGTGAATCTTCCTCTGCCACACCTGAGACACCCCAGTAAACCTGAGACACTCCCAGGTACACCTTGACACTCTGGCACACCACTGACACCCTGGGCACACCTCTTACACTCCTGGTTCTCCCCTGACACCCAGGCTACACCTCAGACACCCCAGGCAAACCCAGACACCCCTGAGTACACCTCTGACAACTCCAGGTACATGCCTGACACCACAGGCACACCTCTTGTTCCAGTTCTGCACCTGACACTCTGGCACATCTCTGACACCTGCACCTCTAGCACTCTGCACCTACCGACACTTGCACTCTGACACTTGAGAACCCACTGACATCTTAAGGACCACCTGATTTACTCTGTGTTACGCCTGCGACACTTAGGCACCTCTGACACTCCCAGGTACACCCTGACACTCCCCAGGTACCTCTGAACTTCCTGGCACACCCCTGACACTCCCAGGGACTCTCTGACACTCGCACACTCTGATACCCCAGTACACATCTGACACTCCCAGGCACACGCCTGACACTCCCGAACACCTGACACCCCAGGCACACCTCTGACACCCCAGGCACACCCCACACTCCAGCCACACCTCCCACCCAGCCACACCTGACACCCAGGCACACCCCTGACACCTCTGAGCACACCTCTGACACCCCAGGCACACCCCTGACACTCTGCACTGACACCTGACCCCATCTTGGCACACCTCTGACCCCAGGCACACCTCTGACACTCCCAGGCATACCTCTGACACTCCCCTGCACACCACACCCCAGGCACAACACTCCCCACACCCCAGGCACACCTCTGACACTCCGCACACACCTGACACCCCAGGCACTCCCTACACCCCAGGCACCCCTCTGACACCCCAGGCACACCTCTGACATCCCCAGCACACCTGACACCCAGGCACACCTCCGCTCACCAGGCACACCCTGACACCTGGTACACCTCTGACACTCCCAGGCACACCTCTGACACCCCAGGCACACCTCTGACACTCCCCAGGCACACTGATACTCCCAGGTACATCTCTGACACTCCCAGGTACACCCTCTGACACTCTCTGGTCACCTCTCTGACACTCTCTGGTACACCTCTGACACTCTCTGCTACACTCCTTGACACTCCCCAGGCACACATCTGGACGCCTCCGGGGCACACCTCTGACACTCCCAGGCACGCCTCCGACACTTCCAGGCACATCTGACACTCCGCAAACCTCCGATACCCCAGGCACACCCCCACATTCCAGGCACACCTCTGACACCCCAGGCACCTTCTCTGACACCCCCTGGCACACCCTACCACCGCCAGGCACACCTCTTACACTCCTGGTTCTCCTGACACCCGCACACCCAGACACCCTGTACACACTCAGACACCCCAGCACACCTCTGACACTTAGGCACACCTCTGACACTCAGGTACACCCTGACACTGCCAGGGTACTCTCTGACACTCCCAGTACTCTCTGGCACTCCCAGGCACACGTCTGACATTCCCCAGGTACACCTCTGACACTCCCAGTCACACCTCCGTCACTCCAGGTACACCCCTGACACTCCCAGGCACACCCCTGACTCTCCCAGGAACACCTCTGACACTCCCAGGCACACCTCTGACACCCCAGGCAAACCTCTGACACTCCCAGGCACACCTCCGACACCCCAGGCACACCTCTGACACCCAGGCACACCTCAGACACCCCAGGCACACCTCACACTCTGCACACACCTCTCACACTCCCGGCACCTGTGACCTCCCAGCCACACCTCAGACACTCCGGCACACCTCAGATACTCCCAGGCACACCCCAGACACCCAAGGCACACCCCAGACACTCCCAGGCACATCCTGATACCCAGTACCTGAGACACCCCAGGAAACCTGAGACACTCCAGGCACACCCCTGACACTCCCCAGGCACACCTCCACACCCCAGGCACACCTCTGACACTCCCAGGCACCCCTGTGACTCCCAGGCACACCCCTGACACCCCAGGCACACCCCAGACCCCAGGCACACCCTGACACCTGGCACACCTCCTGACACCCCAGGCACACCTCACACCCCAGGCACACCTGACACCCCTGCACACCTGAGACACCCCTAGGCACACCTCCTGACACCCCAGGCACACCCTGACACCCCAGGCACACCTCTCACACCCCAGCACACCCTGACACTCCCAGGCACACCTCTGACACTCCAGGCACACCTCTGACACACCTCAGGCACACCTCTGACACTCCAGCACACATCTGACACCCCAGGCACACCTCTGACACCCCAGGCATGCTCCGACACCTCCAGGCACACCTCTGACACCCCAGGCACACCTGACACTCCCCAGGTACCCTCTGACACCCCTGGCACACCCCTGACACCCAGGCACACCCACTCCTGGCCACCCTGACACCCCAGGCACACCCTGACACTCCAGGCATACCCAGACACCCCCAGGCACACCTCTGACACCCCAGGCACACCTCACACCTGGTGCACACCTCTGACACCGCCAGGCACCCTCCGACACCCCAGGCACCTCTGACACTTGCACGTCTGGATCATCCTTGCCATGCCACCTCTGCCCTGTCACACCTCTGTCACTCCAGTTGCACACCTGACACTCCCCAGGCACACCCCTGACACTCCCAGGCACACCTCTGACACCCCAGGCACTCTGACACTCCCAGGCACACCTCTGACACTCCCCAGGCACACCTCCGACACCCCAGCACACCCCTGACACTCCCCAGGCACACTCTGGACACCCTGCACACCCCACACCCCAGGCACACCTCTGACACCCCAGCACACCTCACACTCCCAGGCACCTCTGAACTCCAGGCACACCTCTTGACACTCCCAGGCAAACCTGAGACACTCCCAGGCACACCTTTGACACTCCTGGTACACCACTGACACCCCAGGCACACCTCACACTCTGGTTCCTCCCTCCACCCCACACCTCAGACACCCCAGGCACACCTTAGACACCCCAGGCACACCTCTGACACCCCAGGCACATCTCTGACACTCACAGGCATACCTCTGTCACTCCCAGGTACTCCTGGACACTCCTGGTACACCCCTGACACTCCCAGGTACTCTCTGACACTCTCAGGCACACCCTGACACTCCCAGGTACACACCTCTGACACCCCAGGTACCCACTGACACTCCCAGGAACTGCTCTGACACTCCCAGGACGCCTGCGACACCCCAGGCACACCTCCTGACACCCCAGGCACACCCCTGACACCCCAGGCACCTCTGACACCTCTGGCACACCCCTGACACTCCCCAGGGACTCCTCCCCACACCCCAGGTACACCTGACACCCCAGGTACACCTCTGACACCCCAGGTACACGCCTGACACCTCCTGGAACACCTCCGACACTCCCAGGCACACCCTGGACACCCCAGGCACACCCTTGACACTCCCAGGCACCTCCGACACTTCCAGGTACACCTCTGCACTCCCCAGGCACACCCCTCTGACACTCCCCAGGTACACTCTGACACTCCCAGGCACACCTCTGACACTCCTGGTACCCTCTCTGACACCCTGGTACACCTCTGACACCCCAGGCACACCTCTGACACCCCAGGCACACCTCTGACACTTCCAGGCATCCTCTGACACCTGCACACCACTGACACTCCCAGGTGGCCAATACTTACACCCCAGGTACCCTCAGACACACCCAGGCACACCTCTGACACTCCCAGGTACACCTGACACCACAGGCACACTTCACACTCCCAGGCACACCTCTGACACTCCCCAGGCACACTCCCTGACACTTGCACCCATCTAACACTTGCACCTCCCTGACACTCCCAGGTGCACACCTCTGACACTCCCAGGCACACCCTGACACCTCCAGAGCCACACTCCGTCACCCAGGCACACCTGACACTTCCAGGCACACCCCTGACACCCCAGGCACACCTCTGACAATCCCAGGCACACCTCTGACACCCCAGCACACCTCCGACACTCCCAGGCACACCTCCACACCCCAGGCACCTCCTGACACTCCCAGGCACCCCCTGACACCCTCAGGCACACCTCTGACACTCTGCACACACCTCTGACACTCCCAGGCACACATCTGACGCTCCCAGGCACACTCCCTGACACCCCAGGCACACCCGACACCTGCACACCTGACCTGGTACACCTCCGACACCTCCAGGTACACCTCTGACATCTCGCAGGCACCTCTGACACCCTAGGCACCTCTGACACCCCAGGCCACCTCTGACACTCCCCAGGCACACCTCTTACACTTCCTGGTTCTCCCCACCCCAGGCACACCTCAGACACCCCCAGGCACACATCAGACACCCCAGGCACACCTCTGAACACTCCCAGGCACACCCCTGACACCCCAGGTACACCCCTGACACCCAGGTTCACCTCTGACACTCCAGGTACCCTCTGACACCCAGGCACACGTCTGACATCCCAGGCACACCCTGACACCCCAGTCACACCTGGTCACTCCAGTTACACACCTGACACCCCAGGCACACCCTGACCTCCCAGGAACACCTGACACCCCAGGCACCTCCTGACACCTCTGGCACAATCTGACACCCCAGGCACACCCTCTGATACCCCAGGTACACCCCTGACACTCCCCAGGCACACCTCACACCCCAGGCACACCACACTCCAGGCACCCTGTGACTCTCCAGGCACACCTGACACCCCAGGCACACCTCAGACACCCCAGGCACACCTCTGATGCTCCAGGCACACCTGAGACACCCCAGGCAAACCCTGAGACACCCCAGGCACACCCCTGACACCCAGGTACACTCTGACACCCCAGGTACCCTCAGACACCCAGGCACACCCCTGACACTCCCAGGTACACCTTGACACTCCCAGCACCCTGACCCCAGGCACACCTCTGACACTCCCTGGTACACCTCTGACACTCCCCAGGCACACCCCTGACACTCCCAGGCACACCTTTGACACTCCCTGGTTCTCCTGACACTCCCCAGGCTACACCTCAGACACCCCAGGCACACCTTAGACACCCCAGGCACACCTCTGACACTCCCAGGCACATCTCTGACACTCACAGGCATGCCTCTGTCACCCCAGGCACCCCTACACCCTGGTACACCCCTGACACCCCAGGTACCCCTGGCACTCCCTGGCACACCCCTGACACCCCAGGCACACTCTGACACCCCAGGAACTCCACCGACACTCCCAGGCACACCCGACACCTCCAGGCACACCCCTGACACCCAGGCACCCCTCTGACACCCTGGTACACCCCTGACACCCCAGGACCCTTCTGACACTCCCAGGCACACCCCTGATAGTCCCAGTACACATCTGACACTCCCCAGGTACACGCCTGACACTTCAGGAACACCCGACACTCCCAGGTACACCTCTGACACTCCCAGGTACACCTTGACACCCCCAGTTACACCTCCGTCACTTCCAGTTACACCCCTGACACTCCCAGGCACACCCCTGACACTCCCAGGTACACCTCTGATACTCCCCAGGTACACCTCTGACACTCCCAGGTACCTCTGACACTCCCCTGGTTCACCTCTGACACTCCCAGGCACACCTCTGACACCCCAGGTACACCTCTGACACCCCAGGCATCTCTCACACTCCCTCAGCCACCCCAGGCACAACACTTACACTCCCAGGCACTCCCAGACACACCCAGGCACACCTCCGACACCCCAGGCACACCTCCGATACTCACAGGCACACTTTACACTCCCAGGTACACCTCTGACATTCCCAGGCACACCCTGACACTCCCAGGCACTCCTCTAACACTCCCCAGTCCCTCCTCTGACACTCCCAGGCACACCTCTGACATTCCCAGTACACCTCTGACACCCCAGTCACACCTCCGTCACTTCCAGCTACACTCCTGACACTTCCAGGCACACCCCTGACACTCCCAGGTACACCTCTGACACCCCCAGTTACACCTCCGTCACTTCCAGTGCCACCCCCTGACACTCCCAGGCACACCCCTGACTCTCCCAGAAACCTCCTGACACCCCAGGTACACCTCTGACACTCCCAGGTAAACTCTGACACCCCAGTACACCTACACCCCAGGCACACCTCTGATACTCCCAGGCACACCCCAGACACCCCAGGCACACCTCTCACACCCCAGGTACACCTTCACACTCCCAGGCACCCCTGTGACTCTCCCAGCCACACCTCAGACACCCCAGGCACACTCGATACCCCAGGCACATCTCTGACACCCCCAGGTACCCTCTGACACCTCTGGTCTCACCTCTGACACTCCTCTGGTACACCTCTGACACTCTCTTGCACACCCTGACACCCCAGGCACACATCTGACGCTCCCAGGCACACCTCTGACACCCCGTACGCCTCCTGACACTTCCAGGCACATCTCCTGACACCCAGGTAAACCTCCGATACTCCCAGGCACACCTCTGACATTCCCAGGCACACCCTGACACCCCAGGCACTCTTCTGACACCCCTGGCACACCCCTACCACCCAGGCACACTCTACACTTCCTGGTTCTCCCCTGACACTCCCAGGCACACCTCAGACACCCCTGGCACACATCAGACACCCCAGGCACACCTCTGACACCCCAGGCACACCCTCTGACACTCCCAGGCACACCCTTGACACTGCCAGGCACTCCTCTGACACTCCCAGGCACTCCTCTGGCACTCCCAGGCACACGTCTGACATTCCCCAGGCACACCTCTGACACTCCAGCTACACCTCCGTCACTTCCAGTTACACACCCTGACACTCCCAGGCACACCCTGACTCTCCCAGGAACACCTCCTGACACTCCCAGGTACACCTCTGACACTCCCAGGTAAACTCTGACACTGCAGGCACACTCTGACACTCCCGGGCACACCTCTGATACTCCCAGGCACACCTCTAGACACCCCAGGCACACCTCCACACCCCAGGCACACCTCTCACCTCCCAGGCACTCCTGTGACTCTCCAGTTACACCTCAGACACTCCCAGGCACACCTCAGATACTCCCAGGCACACCCCTAGACACCCAGGCACACTTCAGACATCCCCAGGCACACCTCCGATACCCCCAGGCACACCTGAGACACTCCCAGGTAAACCGAGACACTCCTAGGCACACCCCTGACACTCCCAGGCACACCTCTGACACTCCCAGGTACTTCTCAGACACTCCTGGTACACCCCTGACACTCAGGTACACCTTTGACACTCCCAGGTACTTCACAGATCCTCCCAGGTACCCTCTCTGACACTCCCCAGGTACACCTCTGACACTCCCGCACACCTCTCTGTCACCCCAGGCACACCTTGACACCCCTGGCACACCACTGACACCCCACACCTCTTACACCCTGGTCTCCTCTGACACTCCCAGGCCACACCTCAGACACCCCAAGCACACCTAGACACCTCCCAGGCACCCTCTGACACTCCCAGGCACATCTCTGACACTCACAGGTATACCTCTGTCACTCCAGTACTCCTGACACTCTAGTACACACCTGACACTGCCAGGTACACCTCATACACCCCCAGGCACACCTCAGACACTCCCAGGTACTCCTCTGACACCCCAGGTACCCTCTGACACTCCCTGGTCCACCTCCGACCCTCCAGATAATCCTCTGATACCCCTGGCACACCTCTAACACCCCAAGCACACCCCCACACCCCTGGTCTCCCTCTGACACTCCCAGGCCACACCTCAGACACCCCAGGCACACCTTAGACACTCCAGGCACAACCTCCTGACACTCTCCAGGCATCATCTCACACTCACAGGCATACCTTGTCACCCCAGTACCTGACACTCCCCTTGGTACACCCCTGACACTCCCAGGTACCCTCTGGCACTCTTGGTACACCCTGACACTCCCAGGTACACTTGACACTCTAGTACTCTACTGACACTCCTGGGAACTGCTCTGACACTCTAGGCACGCCTGGACACTCCCAGGCACACCTCGACACCCCGGCACACCCCTGACATTCCCAGGCACACCTTGACGCTCCCAGGTACTCCACTGATACCCCAGGCACACCTCTGACACCTGTGCACACCTCCTGACACTCCCAGGCACACCCTGACACCCCAGGCACACCTTGACACTCCCTGGACACCACTGACACCTGGCACACCTCTTACACTCCCGGTTCTCCCTCTGACACTCCCAGGCTACACCTCAGACACTCCCCAGGTACACCTTAGACACTCCCAGGCATGCCCCCCTGAATCTCCCAGGCACTCCTCTGACACTCTCTGTACACCCTGACACTCAGGACACTTCTGACACTGCAACTCCATTGACCTGAACTGCTCTGACACCTAGTGCCCACACTCTGGCACACCTCCTGACACCCCAGGCACACCTCCAACACTCCCAGGCACACCCTGACACTCCCAGGGACCTCTGACACTCCAGCACCTCTGACACCCCAGGCACACCTCTGACACCCCAGGCACACATCTGACACCCAGTGCACACGCCTGACACTCCTAGGAACACCTCCGTACTCAGGCACACCTCTGACACCTAGGCACACCTTGACACTCCCAGTTACACCTCCTCACTCCAGCCACACCCTGACACTCCCAGGCACACCCCTGACACTCCCAGGCACACCTCTGATACTCCCAGGTAAACCTCTGACACCCCAGGTTCACCTCCTACCTGCCAAGGAACACCTCTGGCCTCTAGGTATTCCCTCAGACACTCCCAGGTCCACCTCTGGCACCCAGGCACACCTCCGACACCCCAGGCACACCTCCGACACCCCAGGCACACCCATGACACCCTGAGTCCTCCTCAGACACTCCCTACACCCCTATCTCAGCACCCCTGACACCCCAGGCACTCTCACACTCCTGGCACACCTCTGACACTCCCAGGCACACCCCTACACTCCCTGGCTCCTCCCGACACCCCAGGCACACCCCCACACACCTCCAGGCACACCTCACACCGCAGGCACACCCTTGACACTGCCAGGCACTCCTCTGACACCCCAGGCACACCTCTGACACCTCTGGCACACCTCTGACACTCCCAGGTACACATTGACACTCTCAGGTACACCTCTGACACTCCCCGGTCATGCCTCCGACACTCCAGGCACACCTGACATTCCCAGGACACCTCTGACACCCCAGGTGCCCTCTGACACTTGCGCCACCTGACACCTGTACACCTCTTACACTCCTGGCCTCCCCTGACACCCCAGGTACACCCTGTGACACCCCAGGCACACATCAGACACCCCAGGCACACCCTGACACGCCCAGGCACACCTCCCACACTCCCAGGCACACCCTTGACACTGCCAGGCACTCCTCTGACACTCCCAGCCCTCTGACACCTCCAGGCACACGTCTGACATTCCCAGGCACACCTCGACACTCCCAGTTACACCTCCGGCCACCAGTTACACCCTGACACTCCCAGGTACACTCTGACTTTCCCAGGAACACTTCGCACCCTAGGTACACCTCTGACACTCCCAGGCAAACCTCTACACCTGTGCACCTGACACTCCCAGGCACACCCCTGACACTCCCAGGCACACCTCTGATACTCCCAGGCACACCTCAGACACCTAGGCACACCTCTCACACCCCAGGCACACCTCTCACACTCCTAGCACCCCTGGAATCTCCAGTTACACCTCAGACACCCCAGGCACACCCCTCAGACACCCCAGGCACAGACACCCTGTACACCTCTGATACTCCCCAGGCACACCTGAGACACTGAGTAAACCTGAGACACCCCAGGTACACCTTTGACACTCCCTGGCACCACTGACACTCCCCGAGCACACCTCTTACACTCCCTGGTTCCTCCTCTGACACTCCCAGGCACACCTCAGACACCCAGGCACACCTAGACACTCCTGTGGCACACCTCTGACACCAGGCACATCTCTGACACTCACAGGCATACCCTCTGTCACCCCAGGCACTCCTGACACCTGGTACACCCCTGACACTCCGTACCCCTCTAGCACCTCTGGTACCCACTGACACCCCAGGCACACTTCTGACACTCCTGGAACCCACTGACACCTCCAGGAACTGCCTGACACTCCTAGGCACGCCTGCACACTCCCAGGCACACCTCCGACACTTGTGCGCACCCCTGACACTTGTGCACACCTCTGACACCCTCTGGTACACCCCTGACACCCCAGGGACCCTCTGACACCCCAGGTACACCTCATACTCCCAGTACACATCTGACACCCCAGGCACACGCCTGACACCCCAGGTACACCTTGACACTTAGTCACACCTCCGTCACTTCCAGTTACACCCCTGACACTCCCAGGCACACCCCTGACACTCCCAGGCACACCTCTGATACCCCAGGCACACCTCCTGACACCCCAGGCACCCTCTGACACTCCTGGTTCAACCTCTGACACCCCAGGCACACCCTGACACCCAGGCACACCTCCTGACACCCAGGCATGCCCTGACACTCCTGGCACACCACTGACACCCCAGGCACAACACCTCTGACACCCCAGGTACTCCCAGACACCCCAGGTACACCTGATACTCCAGGCACACCTCTTACACTCCCAGGCACACCTCTGACATTCCCAGGTACACCCCTGACACTCCCAGGTACTCCTCTGACACTCCCAGGTCCTCCTCTGACACCCCAGGCACACCTCTGACATTCCAGTACACCTCTGACTCCCAGCCACACCTCCGTCACTTCCAGCCACACTCCCTGACACTCCAGGCACACCCCCTGACACTCCCAGGCACACCTCTGACACCCCAGGCACACCTCTGACACTCCCAGGGCACACCTCCGACACTCCCAGGCACATCTCTGACACTTCCGGCACCTCCTGACACCTCTGGTTCACCCCCTGACACCTCTGCACACCTCTGACACCTCTGTGCCACCTCTGACACCCCTAGGCACATCTGACGCTCCCAGGCACACCTCTGACACCCCAGGTACGCTCCGACACTCTATAGTATCTCTCGACACCCCAGGCAAACCTCGATACCCCAGGCACACTCTCTGACATTCCCAGGCACACCTCTGACACTCCTAGGCACTTCTTCTGACACTCCCCTGTACACCTCTACCACCCCAGGTACACATCTTTAACTCCTGGTTCTCCCCTGACACCCCAGGCACACCCCTGACACTCCCCAGGCACACATCAGACACTCCCCAGGCACACCTCTGACACTCCCCAGGCACACCTCTGACACTCCCAGGTACACCTTGACACTGCCAGGCACTCCTCTGACACTCCAAGTACTCCTCACCTAAGGCACACGTCTGACATCCTTGGTACACCTCTGACACTCCCCAGTTACACACCTGTCACTTCCAGTTCACACCCTGACACCCCAGGCACACCCCTGACTCCCAGAACACCTCCTGACACTCCCAGGCACACCCTGACACTCCAGGCAAACCTCTGACACTTGCACACCTGACACCCCAGGCACACCTCTGATACCCCAGGTACACCCCAGACACCCCAGGCACACCTCACACCCCAGGCACACCTCCCCACACTCCCAGGCACCTGTGACTCTCCCAGTTACACCCTAGACACCCCAGGCACACCCCAGACACCCCAGGCACACCCCAGACACCTGGGCACACTCCAGACACCCTGGCACACCCCTGATACTCTGGCACACCTGAGACACCCAGGCAAACCTGAGACACTCCTAGGCACACCCCTGACACCCCAGGTGCACACCTCTGACACTCCCAGGCACTCCAGACACTCCCTGGTACACCCCTGACACTCCCAGGCACACCTTGACACTCCAGGCACCACAGATCCTCCCAGGCACACCTCTGACACCCCAGGCACACCTCTGACACTCCCCAGGCACACCTCTGTCACCCCAGGCACACCTTGACACTCTCCTGGCACACCACTGACACCCCAAGCACCTCACACTCCCTGGTTCCTCCTCTGACACCCCAGCACACCCCAGACACTCCCAGGCACACCTTAGACACCCCAGGCACACCTCTGACACCTAGGCACATCTCTGACACTGCACACCTGTCACCCCAGGCACCCTGACCCCTGCACACACCTGGACACCGCCAGGCACACCCCACACCCCCGGCACACCCCAGACACCCCAGGCACCTCTGACACTCCCCAGGCACTCCTCTGACACTCCCCTGCACACCTCTGACCCTCCCCAGATAATCCCTGATACCCCTGGTACCCCCACACTCCTGGCACACTCCCACACTCTGGTTCTCCCTCTGACACCCCACACCTCAGACACCTCAGGCACACCTCTGACACCCCAAGGCACACCTCTGACACCCCAGGCACATCCTGACACAGGCATACCTGTCACCCCAGGCACTCCCTGACACCCCTGCACACCCCTGACACTCTGCAGGCAACACCTGTGACACTCCCGCACACTCTGACATTCTGCACACCTCTGACACCCAGTCACCTCTGACACTCCAGGCACACCCCTGACACTCCCAGGCACACCTCTGACACTCCCTGGCACACCTCTGACACCCCTAGGCACACCTTGACACTCCAGGCACGCCTCCGACACTCTCCAGCACCTCCTGACACCCCAGGCACACCTCTTGACACTCTAGGCACTCTGCTGACCCCAGGCACCCTGACACCTCTGGCACACCTCTGACACCCCAGGCACACCTCTGAGCACCCCCTGGCACACCCCTGACACTCTGGTGCACACTCTTACACCTGGCTCTCCTCTGACATCCCCAGGCTGCCCTGACATCTTGTTGGCACCTCTAGACACCTACAGGCACACCTTGCACCCTGACACTCTGCATTCTCTGACACCTCTGGTGCCACCCCTGACACCCATGCCTCACACTTGGTACACTCTGACACCCCAGGCACTCCCGACACTCCTGAGGCACACGCCTGACACTTCAGGACACCTCTGACACTCCAGGCACACCTTAGACACTCCCAGGCACCCCTGACACTCCCCAGGCACCTCTCTGACACTCTTGGTGTACGTCTGTCACGCTCCCAGGCACTGACACCCCCTGGCACACTCCTCTCTCTGACACTCCCCAGGCACTCTCCACACCTCTGCACACCCCTGACACCCCAGGACTCCTCTGACACTCCCCAGGCACACCTCTGACACTCCCAGGTACACATCTGACACTCCCAGGCACACGCCTGACACTCTCCGGAACACCTCCGACACCTAGGGACACCTCTGACACTCTTGTACACCCTTGACACTCCCAGTCACACCTCCTGTCACTTCCAGCCACACCCCTGACACCCAGGCACACCCCTGACACTCCCCAGGCACACCTCTGATACCCCAGGCACACCTCTGACACCCCAGGCACCCTCTGACACTCCCCTGGTCACCCCCTGACACAACCAGGCACACCTCTGACACCCCAGGTATACCTCTGACACCCGTGCACACCACTGACACCCCAGGCACAACACTACACTCTGGTACCCCAGACACACCCAGGCACACCTCCGACACTCCCCAGGCACACCTGATACCACAGGCACACCTACAACCTTACACACCTCTGACACCCCAGGCACCCCTGACACCCCCAGGCACCCCAACACCCCAGGCACTCTGACACTTGCACACCTCCTGACATCTCAGCACACTCTGACACTCCCAGCCACACCTCCGCACCCAGGCCACACACCTGACACCTCCAGGCACACCCTGACACCTCAGGCACACCTCTGATACTCCAGGCACACCTCTGACACTCCCCAGGCACAACTGCACACCCCAGCACATCTCTGACACTCCCCAGGTACCCCACTGACACTCTCTGTCCACTCCTGACACCCCATGGCACACCTCTGACACTCTCTGGCACACCTGACACCCCAGGCACACATCTGACGCCCAGGCACACCTCTGACACTCCCAGGCACGCCCGACACATCCAGGCACATCTCCTGACACCTATGCAAACCTCGATACTTAAGGCACACCCCTGACATCTCTGCACACCTCTGACACCCCAGGTACTCTCTGACACTCCCTGGCACACCTCTGACACTCCCAGGCACACCCCTTACACTTCCTGGTTCTCCCTGACACTCGCAGGTACACCCCAGACACTCCCCAGGCACACATCAGACACTCCAGGCACACCTCTGACACTCCCAGGTGCACCCTCTGACACTTGGCACACCCCTTGACAGCTGGTGCCTCTGACACTCCCTAGGCACTCCTCTGGCACCCCAGGCACACGCCCCAGGCACACCTCTGACACTCCCAGCTTCCACACCGTGCCACACACCTGACACCCCAGGCACACCCCTGACTCTCCCAGGAACACCTCCACACCCCAGGCACACCTCTGACACCCCAGGCACACCGACACCCCAGGTACACCTCTGATACCCCAGGCACACCCCAGACACACACCCCCCACACCCAGGCACACCCCACACACTCCAGGCACCCTGTGACTCCAGACACCTCAGACACTTGGCACCTCAGACACCCCAGGCACACCTCTGGTATTCTGCACACCTGAGACACTTGCAAAACCTGAGACACCCCAGGACCACCCCTGACACTCCTAGGCACACCTCTGACACTCCCAGGTACTCTCAGACACCCCCTGGCACACCCCTGACACTCCCAGGCACACCTTGACACTCCCAGGCACTCCACTGATCCTCCCAGGCACACCCCTGACACTCCCAGGCACACCTCTCTGGACACCTATACACCTCTGACACCCCAGGCACACCTTCTTGACACTCCCTGGTCTCTCCTCTGACACCCCAGGCCACACCTCAGACACCCCAGGCACACCCTAGACACCCCAGGCACACCCCTGACACCCCAGGCACATCTCTGACACTCACTAGGCATACTCTGTCACCCCAGGCACCCTGACACCCCTGGCACACCCTGACACTCCTATGCACCTCTGCACTCTGGTACACCTCACACTCTCAGGCACACCTGGACACCCCAGGCACTCCACTGACACCCCAGAACTGCTCTGACACTCCCAGGCACGCCTTCGACATCCCTAAGCACACCTCCGACACTCCTGAGGCACACCCCTGACACCCCAGGTACCCTCTGACACTCTTGCACACTCCCCTGACACCCCAGGACTCCTGACACCCCAGGCACACCCCTGACACCTGCAGCACACATCTGACACTCCAGCACACGCCTGACACTCCCGAACACCTCCGACTACCCAGGTGCACACCTGACACCCCCAGGCACACCCTTGACACCCCAGTCACACCTCCGTCACTCCAGTCACCACCCTGACACTCTGGTGCACACCCTGACACTTGCACACCTCTGATAATTCTTAGGCACACTTGACACTTGCAGGCACTCCTCTGACACCCTGGTTCATCTCTGACACTCCCCAGGCACACCTCTGACACAACCAGGCACACCCTGACACTTCACATTCTGACACCTGTGGCACACCACTGACACCCCAGGTGCAACACCACACCCCAGGCACCCCAGACACACCCAGGCACACCTCCTGACACTCTTGCACCTCCTGATCACCACAGGCACACTCTTATTAACTCTGGCTACCACCCCCTGACACCCCAGGCACACCTCTGACACCCCAGGCACCTCATCCAACACCCCTAGGCACCTCTGACACCCAGGCACACCTCCACATCCCCAGCACACCTCTGACACCAGTTCACACTCCGTCACCCTGCTCACACCCTGACATTTCCAAGTACAACCCCTGACCCCCAGGTACACCTCTGATAATTCTGCCACCTCTGACACTCCTAGGCACACCTGATACTTCCCAGGCACATCTCTGACACCCCAGGTACTCCTCTGACACTCTCTGGTTCACCCTCTGACACCCCAGGCACACCTCTGACACCCTCTGCACACCTCTGACACTTGGCACACATCTGACGCCTCAGGCACACCTCTGACACTCCCCACGCCTGACACTCCAGGCACATCTCCGACACTCCGCAAACCTGATACTTCCAGGCACACCTCTGACATCCCACACACCCCCTGTCACCCCAGGCACCTGACACTCTGGCACACTCTGACACTCTGCACACACCTCTACACTCCTGATTCTCCCCTGACCTCCCAGGCACACCTGCACACCCCAGCACACATCTGACACCCTATGCACACCTCTAACACTCAGGCACACCTCTGACACTCCCAGGCACAGCCTGACACTGCGTTTCTCTGACACTCCCAGGTACCCTCTGGCACTCCAGGCACACGTCTGACATTCCCCAGGTTCCACTCTCTGACACTCCTGTCAGTTACACTCCGTCACTTCCAGTTACACACCTGACACCCCAGGCACACCTCTGACCTCCCAGGAACACCTCCGACACTCCCAGGCACACCTCTGACACCCCAGGCACACCTGACACTTGCACAGGCACACCCCTGACACTCCCCAGGTACACCTCAGACACTCTGGTGCACACCTCTCACACCCCAGGCACACCTCCCCACACTCCTGTGTACTCCTGTGACTCCCCAGCCACACCTCAGACACTCCTTGCACCTCAGACACCCCAGGCACACCTCTGGTATTCCCAGGCACACCTGAGACACTCCAAACCCGAGACACCCTAGGACACCCCTGACACCCTAGGCACACTCTGACACTCCCCAGGCACTTCAGACACCCCTGGCACACCCCCTGACACCCCAGGCACACCTTGACACCCCAGGCACTCCACTGATCCCAGGCACACCTCCTGACACCCCAGGCACACCTCTGACATACCCCAGTACACCTCTGACACTCTCAGGCACACCTTGACACCCCTGGCACACCACCGACACCCCAAGCACACTCCTTACACCTGGTCTCCTGACACCTACATCTCTGACACTCACACATATTACTCCCGTCACCCCATAGCACTCTGACGACTCTGGTACACACCTGACACCTACAACTCCACACACCCATGCACACTCAGACACCCCTTGCACCCCCTGACACTCTGTGCACCCTCTGACACCCCTGGCACACCTGACACCCCAGATAATCCTCTGATACCCCCGGTACACCCCAACACTCCCAGGCACACCCTTGCACCCTGGTTCTCCCTCTGACACCCCAGTCACACCTCAGACACCCCAGGCACACCCCCTGACACCCCAGGCACACCTGATACCCTCAGGCACACCCCAGACACTCCCCAGGCACTCTCACACCCCAGGCACACCTTCACACTCCCAGGCACTTCCTGTGACTCCTCCCAGCCACACCTCAGACACCCCAGGTACCCCCAGACACCCCGGGCACACCTCAGACACCCCAGGTACACCCCAGACACTCCCAGGCACACTCTGAAACTTCCAGGCACACCTGAGACACCCCAGGCAAACCTGAGACACTCCTAGGCACACCCTGACACCCCAGGCACACCTGTGACACTCCTGCACCTCAGACACCCCTGGCACACCCCTGACATCTGGTGCACACCTTGACGCTCCCAGGTACTCCACTGACACCCCAGGCACACTGACACCCCTGGTTACACCTCTGACACTCCATGCACACCTCTGACACTCTGGTACACCACTGACACTCCTGGGCACACCTCTTACACTCCCTGGTTCTCCTCTGACACCCCCAGGCCACACCAGCACCCCAGGCACACCCAGACACCCCAGGCACCTCTGACACTCCCCAGGCACATCTCTGACACCACAGGCCACCTCTGCTCACCCCAGGCACCCCTGACACCCCAGGCACACTTCTGACACGCCCAGGCACTCCACTGACACCCCAGAACCGGCTCTGACATTCCAGGCACGCCTGCGACACCCCAGGCACACCTCCGACACCCCAGAGGCACACCCCTGACACCCCAGGCACTCCTCTGACACTCTCTGCACACCCTGACACTCCCCAGGACCTCTGACACCCCAGGCACACCTCTGACACCCCAGGCCACATCTGACACCCCAGGCACACGCCTGACACTCAGGAACACTCTCTGACACTCCCAGGCACACCTCTGACACCCCAGGTTTACCTTGACACCCAGTTACACCTCCGTCACTTCCAGCTACACCCCCACACTCCCAGGCACACCCCTGACACTCCCAGGCACACCGCTGATACTCCCAGGCACACCTCTGACACTCCCAGGCACCCTCTGACACTCCTGGTTCACCTCTGACACTCCCTGGTCACACCTCTGACACCCCAGGCACACCTCCTGACACTCCCAGGCATACCCCTGACACCCCTGGCACACCACTGACACCCCAGGCACAACACTTACACCCCAGGCACCTCAGACACACCCAGGCACACCTCCGACACCCTGGGACACCTCCGATACCACAGGCACTTACACCCCAGGTACACCTCTGACAACTTGCACACCTCTGACACTTCTAGGCATTGACACTCCCAGGTACCTCTGACACTTGCGTACACTTCTGACATCCCCAGCACACCTCTGACACTCCCAGTTACACTCCGTCACTTCCAGTTACACCCTGACACTTCGGCCACCCCTGACACCCAGGCACACCTCTGATACCCCAGGCACACTCTGACACTCTCCGATAATTCCAGTACACTCACTGACACCCCAGGCACTCTCTGACACTCTGGTTCACCTCTGCCCACCTGCGTCACACCTTGACACAGGCACACCTGACTCTCCCAGAACACTCTGACACCTGGTAACTCTGACACCCCAGGCACACCCTGACACCCCAGGCACACCTCCGACACTCCAGGCACACCCCTGACACTCCAGGCACACCTCTGATACCCCAGGTCCACCCCAGAGACTCCCAGGTACACCTCCACACCCCAGGCACACCTCTTCACACTCCCCAGGCACTCCCTGTGACTCTCCAGCCACACCTCAGACACCCCAGGCACACCTCAGACACCCCAGGCACACCCCAGACACTCCCCAGGCACACCTCAGACACCCCAGGCACACCTCTGATACTTCCAGGCACAGCTGAGACACTTGAAACCTGAGACACTCCTAGGCACACCTCTGACACGCCCAGGCACACCTCTGAACTCCCCAGGTACTCCCTCAGACACCCCTGGCACACCTCTGACACTCTGGGCAGCACCCATGACAACTCAGGCACCCACTGACATCCTATGCACACCTCTGACACTCTTGCACACTGACACTGGCACACCTCTGACACCCCAGGCACACCTTGACACCGGCACACCACTGACACTCCAAGCACACCTCTTACACTCCCTGGTTCTCCTGACACCCAGGCTACACCCCAGACACCCCAGGCACACCAGACACTCCCCCAGGCACCCCTCTGACACCCCCAGGCACATCTCTGACACCACAGGCATACCTCTGTCACCCCAAGGCACTCCTGACACTCTGGCACACCCCTGACACCCCAGGCACTCCTCTGGCACTCCCCTGGCACACCCCTTGACACTCCAGGCACACTCTGACACGCCCAGGCACTCACTGACACCCCAGGAACTGCCTGATTCCTAGGCACGCCCGCGACACTCTGCACACCTGACACCTGCACACCCCGACACTTGCACCTCTGACACTCTGGTACACCCCTGACACTCCCAGGACTCCTCTGACACTCCCAGGCACACCTCACACCCCAGGCACACATCTGACATCCCAGGTACACGCCTGACACTCTGTGGAACACCTCCACACCCCAGGCACACCTCTGACACTCCCCAGGTTTACCTTGACACTCCCCAGTTACACCTCCGTCACTCCAGCCACACCTCACACTCCCAGGCACACCCCTGACACTCCCAGGCACACCGCTGATACTCCCAGGCACACCTCTGACACCCCAGGTACTCCTCCTGACACTCCCTGGTTTTCCCTCTGACACCCCAGGCACACCTCTGACCCCAGGCACACTCTCCTGGACACCCCAGGCATACCTCTGACACCCCTGCACACACGACACTCCCAGCCGAGGCACAACACTTCACACCCCAGGCACCTCAGACACACCCAGGTACACCTCCTGACACTTGCACACCTGACACTCCCAGGACATTCACCTCCGATACCCAGGCATCACTGACACCTGCGTACTCCTGGACACCCCTGGTTCACCTCCGTCACCCAGTCACATCCCTGACACTCGCACACCCCTGACTCTCCAGAACACCTCCGACACCCTTGCACACCTCTGACACCCCAGGTACACCTCTGACACTCCCAGGCACACCTGACACCCAGGCACACCCCTGACACCCCAGGCACACCTCTGATACTCTGGTCCACCCCCAGAGACTCCCAGGCACACCCCTCCACCCCAGGCACACCTCTCACACTCCCAGGCACTCCTGTGACTCTCCAGCCACACCTCAGACACTCCCCAGGCACACCCCAGACACCCTCCAGGCACACCCCAGACACCCCAGGCACACCCCAGACACTCCAGGTACACACCTCTGATAACTCTGCACAGCTGAGACACTTGCAAACCTGAGACACCCCAGGCACACCCCTGACACGCCCAGGCACACCTCCTACTAACTCCGCACTTCAGACATCTCTGCACACCCCTGACACTCAGGCACACCTATGACACTTGCACTCCACTGATACTCCAGGCACACCTCTGACACTTACACACTTCTGACACTCCCAGGCACACCTCTGACACCCCAGGTACACCTTGACACTCCCTGGCACACCACTGACACTCCCAAGCACACCTCTTACACTCCCTGGTTCTCCGACTCCAGGCCACACCTCCGACACCCCAGGCCACCTTAGACACCCCAGGTACCCCCTCTGACACTCCAGGCCATCTCTGACACTCACAGGCATACCCCCTGTCACCCCAGGTACCCTGACACCCCTGGCACACACCTGACACCGCCAGGCACACCATACACTGCACGCCTCAGACACTCCCCAGGCACCCCCTCTGACACTCCCAGGCACACCTCTGACACCCTGGCACACCCTCTGACACTCCCAGACAACTCGACACTCCCCCTGCACACCTCTGACACCCAGGCACACCTCCCCACACCCCTGGTTCTCCTCTGACACCCCAGGCACACCTCAGACACTCCCCAGGCACACCTCTGTCACCCCCAAGCTTACCCCCTGACACCTGGTGTACCCTCCTTGACACTCGCTGGTCTACCCCTGACACTCCCCAGGCACACTGACACCCCAGGCACTCCACTGACACTCCCCAGGAACTGCTCTGACACTCCTAGGCACCCCAGACATTCCCCAGGCACACCTCGACACTCCCAGCCACCTCCAACACTCCCAGGCACTCTGACACCTGGTGCACCCTCTGACACTCTCTGGCACACCCCTGACACCCCAGGACCTCTGACACTCCAAGGCACTCCCTCTGACACTCCCAGGCACACTCTGACACCCAGGCACACATCTGAAACCCCAGGACACGCCTGACACTCTGGAACTCCGACACTCTCAGGCACCTCTGACACACTGGTAACCTTGACTCTCAGCACTTCTCGTACTTCCAGTCATTCCCTGACACTCCCAGGCACACCCCTGACACTCCCAGGTAAACCTCTGATACTCCCAGGCACACCTCTGACACCTCAGGCACACCCCTGACACCCCAGGCACACCTTGATACTCCCAGGTCCACCCCAGAGACTCCCAGGCACACCCCTCACACTCCCTGGCACACCTCCTCACACCCAGGCACCTGTGACTCCACACCCCAGACACCCCAGGCACACCCCAGACACCTCAGCACACCTCAGACACCCCAGGCACACCCCAGACACTCTGCACACCTCTGATACCCATACAGCTGAGACACTCAGGCAAACCTGAGACACCCCAGGCACACCCCTGACACCCGCACACCTCTGACACTTGCACCTCAGACACCCCCTGGCACACCCCTGACACCCCAGGCACACCTCATGACACCCCAGGTCACCACTGATACCCCAGGCACACCTCTGACACTCCAGGCACACTTCTGACACTCCCAGGCACACCTCTGACACTCCCAGGCACACCTTGACACTCCCTGGCACACCACTGACACTCCCAGGCACACCCCTACACCCCTGGATCCGACACCTGCACACACCTGACACCCCAGGCACACCCAGACACCCCAGGCACCTGACACCCCAGGCACATCTCTGACACCTCACAGGCACACCTCTGTCACCCCAGGCACCCCTGACACCCCTGGCACACACCTGACACTGCACACCCTCACACCCTGCACGCCCCAGACACCCCAGGCACCACCTGACACCCCAGGCACTCCTGACACTCCCTGGCACACCCTCTGACACTCCCAGATAATCCTCTGATACCCCTGGCACACCCCTGACACCCCAGGTACACCCCACACTCCCTGCCCTCTGACACTCCCAGGCACACCCCAGACACTCCCTGCACACTCTGTCACTCCCAAGCCTACCCCCTGACACTCCTGGTACCCTCTGACACTGCTGGTCCACCCCTGACACTCCCAGGCACACTCTGACACTCCCAGGTACTCCACTGACACTCCCAGGAACTGCCTGACACCCTAGGCACTCCTCGACATTCCCAGGACACCTCCGACACCCCAGCCACACTCCAACACCCCAGGCACACCCCTGACACTCCCGCACCTCTGACACTCTCTGGCACACCCCTGACACTCCCCAGGACCTCTGACACCCCGCACTCTGACACTCGGCACACCTCTGACACTCCCGGCACACACTCTGAAACTCCCAGGTACACGCCTGACACCTCAGGAACACCTCCGACACTCCGTGGCCACCTCTGACACTCCGGCACACCTTGACACTCCCAGTTACACCTCCGTCACTTCCAGTTACACCCCTGACACTCCCCAGGCACACCCCTGACACTCCCCAGGCAAACCCCTCTGATACCCCAGGCACACCTCTGACACCTCCCAGGCACACCTCTACACTCCCAGGCACACCTCTGACACTCCCCAGGCATACCCCTGACACTCCCTTGCACACCACTGACACCCAGGCACAACACTTACACCCCAGGCACCTCAGACACACCCAGGTACACCTCCGACACCCCAGGCACACCTCCGATACTCCCCAGGCACACTTTACACTCCCAGGCACACCTCTGACACCCCAGGCACACCCTGACACCCCAGGTACCTCCACACTCCCAGGTACTCCTGACACTCCCCAGGCACACCTCTGACATTCCCAGGTACACCTCTGAACTCCCAGTCACACCTCCGTCACTTGGCCACACCCCTGACACTTCCAGGCACACCCCTGACACCCCAGGCACACCTCTATCACCCAGGCACCTCTGACACCCCAGGCACACCTCCGATACTCCCAGGCACACCCTCTGACATTCCCAGGCACACCTCTGACACCCCAGTCACACCTCCGTCACTTCCACACCCATACACTCCAGGACACCCCTGACACCCAGGCACACGCCTGATACCCCAGGCACACCTCTGACATTCCTCTGGCACACCTCTGACACCCCAGGCACACATCTGACACCTCAGGCACACCTGACACCCCAGGTACGCCTGACACTTCCAGGCACATCTCCGACACTCCAGGCACACCTCGATAATTCGCGGACATCTCTGACACTGGCACTCTCTGACACTCCCTGGTTCACCCCTGACACCTAGGCACACTCTGACACTCTCTGGCACACCTCTGACACTGCCAGGCACACATCTGACACCTCAGCACACCTCTGACACCCCAGGCACGCCTCCGACACTTCCAGGTACATCTCCGACACCCCAGGCAAACCTCCGATACTCCAGGCACACCCCTGACATTCCCAGGCACACCTCTGACACTCCCAGGCACTCCTCTGACACTCCCCTGGCACACCTCCCTGACACCCCAGGCACACCTCTTACACTCCTGGTTCTCCCCTGACACCCTGCACACCCCAGACACCCAGGCCACACCAGACATTCTGGCACACCTCTGACACTCCCAGGCACACCTCTGACACTCCCCGTACACCCTGACACCGCCAGGCACTCCTCTGACACTCCAGGCACCTCTGCCACTCCCAGGCACACGTCTGACATTCCCCAAGCACACCTCTGACACTCCCAGTTACACCTCCCCACTCCAGTTACTCCCTGACACTCCCAGGCACACCCCTGACTTCCAGGAACACCTCCGACACTTCCAGGTACACCTCTGACACCCCAGGCACTCTGACACCTACACCCCACACTCCCAGGAACACCCCACACCCAGGCACACCTCCTGACACCCAGGTCCACCCCACAGACCCCAGGCACACCTCCCACACCCCGGCACACCCTCACACTGCACCTGTGACCCCAGCCTGCCACTCCCCAGACACCCCAGGCACACCCCAGACACTCAGGCACACCTCCCAGACAACTCCAGGCACACCTCAGACACCCAGGCACACCTCTGATACCCATGTCCCAGGCACATCTCAGACACTCCCCAGGTACACCTCTGATACTCCCAGGCACACCTGAGACATTCCCAGGCAAAAACTGAGTCACCCTAGGCACACCCCCTGACAGTCCTGGAGCACCTATGACACCCCAGGTACTCCTGGACACCCCCTGGCACACCCTGACACTCCCCAGGCACACCTTGACACTCCCAGGCACCACTGGATACCCCAGGCACACCTCTGACACCCCAGGCACACCTCTGACACTCCCAGGCACACCCTGACACTCCCAGGCACACCTTTGACACTCCCTTGGTACACCACTGACACTCCCAAATACACCTCTTACACTCCCTGGTTCTCTGACACTCCCAGGTTACACTCAGACACTCCCAGATACACCTTGTAGATACTCCCAGGAACACCTCCGACACTCCCAGGCATGAGCCCTGACACTACAGGTATACCTCTGTCACCCCAGGTACTCCTGACACCCCTGCACACACCTGACACTGCCAGGCACACCCCACACTCCCCAGGCACACCCCAGACACCCCAGGTACCCCTCTGACACTCCCAGGTACTCCTCTGACACTCCCTGGTACACCTCTGACACTCCCAGATAATCCTCTGATAATTCCCCTGGCACACCCTCTGACACTCCCAGGCACACCTCTGACACTCCCAGGCACACCTCTTACACTCCCTGGTTCTCCCTCTGACACTCCCAGGTACACATCAGACACTCCCCAGGTACACCTCTGTCACTCCCACACCCCTGACACTCTCAGGACTCCCTCTGACACTCCCAGGTACTCCACTGACACCCCAGGCACACCTCTGACACTCCCAGGTACACATCTGACACTCCCCAGGTACACCCCTGACACTCTTGCAGGAACTTCTCCTGACACTCCCCAGGTACACCTCTGACACTCCCCAGGTACACCTCTGACACTCCCTGGCACACCTCTGACACTCCCAGATACTCCTCTGATACTACATGACACACCTCAGACACTCCTGGCACACCTCAGACACTCCCAGGCACACCTCTGACACTCCCAGTTACACCTCTGATACTCCCAGGCATATTCTGACACCTGTGCACACTGCTGACACTCTCAGGCACACTGCTGACACTGCCAGGTATACCTCTGACACTCCCAGGCACACCTCCCTGACACTCCCAGGTACACCTGTGACACTCCCAGGCACACCTCTGACACTCCCAGGTACATCTCTGACACTCACAGGCATACCCCTGTCACCCCAGGCACCTGACACTCCCCTGGTACACACCTGACACCTCACAGGTACACCCCACACACTCCCAGGCACACCTCAGACACCCCAGGTACCCCTCTGACACTCCCAGGTACTCCTCTGACACTCCTGGTACACCTCTGACACCTCCCAGATAATCCCTCTGATACCCCTGGCACAGACCTCTGACACTCCCAGGTACACCTCTACACTCCCTGGTTCTCCTCTGACACTCCCAGGTACACCTCAGACACTCCCAGGCACACCTCTGTCAGCTCCCCAAGTACACCCCTGACACTCCCAGGCACTCTGACACTGCTGGTCCACCCCTGACACTGGTACACTTCTGACACTCCCCAGGAACTCCACTGACACTCCAGGAACTGCTCTGGACACTCCAGGTACTCCTGCGACACTCCCAGGCACACCTCTGACACTCCCAGTTACACCCTCCAACACTCCCCAGGCACACCCCTGACACTCCCAGGTACCTTCTGACACTCTCTGGTACACCCCTGACACTCCCAGGACCTCTGACACCCCAGGTACTCCTCTGACACTCCAGGTACACCTCTGACACTCCCAGGCACACACATCTGAAACTCCCAGGCACACACGCCTGACACTCTCAGGAATACCTCCGGGACACTCCCAGGTACACTTTGACACTCCCAGGCTAATTTGACACTCCTAGTTACACTCTCCGTCATTTGTTACCCTCTGCCACCCCAGGCACACCTCGACACCCCAGGCACACCTCTGATAATCCCCAGGCACACCCCTGACACCCCCAGGTACTCCTCTGACACCCCTGGTCTCACCTCTGACACTCCCCAGGTACACCTCTGACTCCCAGGTACACCTCTGACACTCCCAGGTATACCTCTGACACTCCCTGGTACACCACTGACACTCCCCAGGTACAACACACTTTACCACTCCCAGGCACACCCCTGACACTCCCAGGTACACCTCTGATACCTCCCAGGTACACCTCTGACACTCCAGGTACTCCTCTGACACTCCCTGGTTCACCTCTGACACTCCCCAGCACACCTCTGACACTCCCCAGGCACACCTCTGACACCCCCAGGCATACCTCTGACACTCCCTGCACACCACTGACACCCCAGGCACAACACTTACACCTGGCACCTCAGACACACCCAGGCACACCTCCGACACTCCGGCACACCTCCGATACTCCCCAGGCACACTTCTACACTCCCAGGCACACCTCTGACAGTCCCAGGTACACCTGACACTCCCAGGCATTCCTCTAACACTCCCCAGGTACCTCTGACACCCCAGGCACACCTCTGACATTTCCAGGCACACCTCTGACACTCCCAGCCACACCTCCGTCACTTCCAGTTACACCCCTGACACTTCCAGGCACACCCCTGACACCCCAGGCACACCCCCTAATACCCCAGGCACACCTCTGACACCCCAGGCACATCTCCGATACTCCCAGAGTACACCTCTGACATTCCCAGGCACACCTCTGACACTCCCAGTTACACCTCCGTCACTCCAGTTACACCCCTGACACTTCCAGGCACACCCCCTGACACTCCCAGGTACACGCCTGATACCCCACCCCAACCTCCTAGTACACCCCGACCTCCCAGGTACTCCTCTGGCTCTACCCCAACCTCCCAGGTACCTTCCCTGACACTCCCAGGTATTCCACCTGACACTCCCAGGAACTGCTGCTGCTCCTAGGTACGCCTGCGACACTCCCAGGTACACCTCCGACCTCCCAGGTACACCCCTGACACTCCCAGTACTCTCTGACTCTCTCTTGGTACACCCCAGCACTCCCAGGGACTCTCTCAGCCTCCCAGGTACACCTCTAACCTCCCAGGTACACCTCCCACATTCCCAGGTACACCTCTGACACTCCCTAGGTACTCCTCTGACCTCCCTGGTACACCTCTGGCCTCCCAGGTACACCTCTACACTTCCTGGTTCTCCTGGCCTCCCACACCTCAGGCACTCCCAGGTACATCAGACACTCCCAGGCACACCTCTGACACTCCCAGGTACCTCTGACCTCCCAGGTATACCCTTGACACTGCCAGGTACTCCTCTGACACTCCCAGGTACTCTCTGGCCTCCCAGGTACACCTCTTACACTTCCTGGTTTCTCCCCTTCACTCCCATACACCTCAGACCTCCCAGGTACACATCAGACACTCCCAGCACACCTCTGACACTCCCAGTGCCAGCCAGGTACACCCTTGACACTGCCAGTACTCCTCTGACACTCCCCAGGTACTCTCTGATACTCCCAGGTACGTCTGACATTCCAGGTACACCTCTGACCTCCCAGTTACACCTCCGTCACTTCCAGTTACACCCCTGACACTCCCAGGACACCCCCAGCTCTCCCAGGCACCTCCGGCCTCCCGTACCTCCCCAGCGCTCCCAGGTACCTCCCAGCACTTACACCTCCGGCCTCCCAGGTACCCCTGACCTCCTAGGTACCTGATCTCCCAGATACCTCAGACCTCCCAGGTACACCTCTCCTCCCAGGTTCACCTCTCACACTCCCAGGCACTCCTGTGACTCTCCAAATCACCTCAGACCTCCCAGGTACACCTCAGACACTCCCAGGTACCTGACACTGCAGGTACACCTCAGACCTCCCAGGTACATCCTCTGATACTCCCAGGTACACCTCCCCAGGTAAACCTGAGACACTCCGTGCACCCCTAACCTCCCAGGTACACCTCTGACACTCCCAGGTACTCCTCAGACCTCCCTGGTACACCCCCGACATTCCCAGGTACACCTGACGCTCCCAGGTACTCACTGATACTCCCAGGTACACCTCTGACCTCCAGGTACCTCCCTGACACTCCAGGTACCCCTCTAGCACTCCCAGGTACACTTGACACTCTGTTGCACCCCAACTGCTCCCAAGTACACCTCTTACACTCCCTGGTTCTCCTCTGTGCCCAGGCTACACCTCAGACACTCCCAGGTACCTCTGGAGCACTCCCAGGTACACCCTGAATCTCCCAGGTACTCTCACACTCTCTGGTACACCCCCTGGCTCCCAGGTACACTTCTGACCTCCCAGGTGCTCCACACACTCTCCAGGAACTGCTCTGGCCTCCTAGGTACGCCTGCGACACTCCCAGTACACCTCCGACACTCCCAGGTACACCTCCAACCTCCCACACCTAGCCTCCCAAGGCTCCTCCCAACCTCCCAGGTACTCCTCTGACCTCCCAGGTACACCTCTGACCTCCCAGGTACACATCTGGCCTCCCAGGCACACACCCTTGTGCTCTCAGGCTTACCACACTCCCAGGTACACCTCTGACACTCCCAGGTACACCTTTGACCTCCCAGTACACCTCCGTCACTTCCACCCCACACTCCCAGGTACATCCCTGACGACTCCCAGGTACCTCTGATACTCCCATGTAAACCTCCCTGACCCTCAGTTCACCTCCTATTCAAGGAACACCTCTGGCTCTCCCAGGTATACCTCAGACACTCCCCAGGTCCCTGGCACTCCCAGGTACCTCCGGCCTCCCAGTGCACCTCCGACACTCCCAGGTACACCATGACACTCCCAGGTCCTCCTCAGACACTCCCTGGTACACCCTGACATTCCCAGGTACACCTCTGACACTCTAGGTACTCCTCTGACACTCCCTGGCACCCTCTGACACTCCCAGGTACACCTCTTACACTTCCTGGTTCTCCCCTGACCTCCCAGGTACACCTCAGACACTCCCCAGTACACATCAGACACTCCCAGGCACCTCCCCTGACACTCCCAGGTACACTCTCTCACCTCCCAGGTACACCCCTTGACACTGCCAGGTACTCCTCTGACCTCCCAGGTACCTCTGACACTCGCTGGTACCTCTGACCTCCCAGGTACACATCTGACACTCTCAGGTACACCTCTGACACTCCCAGGTATGCCTCCACTTCCAGGTACACCTCTGACATTCCCAGGTACCTCTGACCTCCTAGGCTCCTCTGACACTCCCGGGTTACACTCCCCAGCCTCCAGGTACACCTCTACCTTCCTGGTTCTCCCCAGCCTCCCAGGTACACCTCAGACACTCCCAGGTACCATCAGACACTCCCAGGCACACCTCTGACACGCCCAGGTACACCTCTCCCTCTGCGTTACACCCTTGACACTGCCAGGTACTCTCTGACCTCCCAGGTACTCCTCACACTCCCAGGTACCATCTGACATTCCCAGGTACCCTCTGACACTCCCAATTACCTCCCGTCACTTGATTACACCCCTGACACTCCCAGGTACCTGACTCTCCCAGGTACCTCTGCTCCCAGGTACACCTCCCGACACTCCCAGGTACACCCCTGACCTCCCAGGTACACCTCTGATACCCAGGTACACCTCGAACCTCCCAGGTACACCTCTCCACACTCCTAGGCACTCCTGTGAATCTCCCAGTTACACCTCAGACCTCCCAGGTACACCTCAGACACTCCCAGTACACCTCCCAGACCTCCCAGGTACACCTCTGATACTCCCAGTGCACCTGAGACACTCCCAGGTAAACCCTGAGACACTCCCAGGCACACCTTGACACTCCCTTACACCACTGACACTCCCAAGTGCCTCTTACACACCCTGGTTCTCCTCCTGGCTACTCCAGGCTACACATCAACCTCCCAGATACACATGAACCTCCCAGGTACCTCTGGCCTCCTCAGAGCACATCTCTGGCACTCTGGGTATACCTCTGTCACTCCCAGGTACTTCTGCACTCCTGGTACACCCCTGACACTCCCAGGTACTCATCTCTCTGGTACTCACAACCTCCCAGGTACACTTCTGACACTCCCAGGAACTCACTGACACTCCCAAGGCTGCTCTGACACTCCTGGGCCTCCAGGTACACCTCCGACACTCCCAGTACACCTGACACTCCCAGGTACTCCTCACAACACTCTCTGGTACACCCCTGCCTCCCAGGCTCCTCTGACACTCCCAGGTACCTCTGATACTCCCAGTACATCTGACTCCCAGGTACACGCCTGACCTCTCAGGCACACCTCCCCTCCCAGGTACACCTCTGACCTCCCAAGTACACCTTGACACTCCCAGTTACACCTCCGTCACTTCCAGTTACACCCCTAACACTCCCAGGTACACCCCTGACCTCCCAGGTACACCTCTGATACTCCCAGGTACACCTCTGACCTCCAGGTGCTCCTCTGACACTCCTGGTTCACCTCCTGACCTCCCAGGCACACCTCCCAACCTCCCAGGTACACCTCTGACACTCCCAGGATGCCTCTGACACTCCTTGTACACCACCAGCCTCCCAGTGCCTTACACTCCCAGGTACTCCTCAGACACACCCAGGTACACCTCCGACACTCCCAGTACACCTCCGATGCTACAGGCACTTCTTACCTCCCAGGTACAACGCCCAACATTCCCAGGTACACCTGACACTCCCATTCTCTAACCTCCCAGTCCTCCTCTGACACTCCCAGGTACCTCCCCAGCATTAGTACACCTCTGACACTCCCAGTACACCTCCCGTCACCAGTACACTCACAACACTTCCAGGTTAACCTCCCAGGTACACCTCTGATACTCCCAGGTACACCTCTGGCTCCCAGGTACACCTCCCATACTCCCAGGTACATCTGGCCTCCCAGGTACTCCTCTGACACTCTCTGGTTCACCTCTGACACTCTCTGGTACACCTCTGACACTCTCTGGTACACCTCTGGCCTCCCAGGTACACATCTGACGCTCTCAGGTACACCTCTGACACTCCCAGGTCGCCTCCCGACACTTCCAGGTACATCTCCGACACTCCCAGTTAAACCTCCCGTACTCCCAGGTACCTCCTGACATTCCCAGGTGCACCTCTGACACTCTAGGTACTCTTCCCAACCTCCCTGGTACCTCTACCACTCCCAGGTACACCTCTTACCCTGGTTCTCTAACACTCCCAGTACCTCAGACACTCCCAGGCACACATCAGACACTCCCAGGCATACCTCTGGCCTCCCCAGGTACACCTCTCCCGACACTGCCAGGTACACCGCCACTGCTGCCAGGTACTCCTCTGGCACTCCCAGGTACTCCTCTGGCCTCCCAGGTACGTCTGATATTCCCGGTGCCTTCTGGCCTCCCAGTTACACCTCCGTCACTTGTTACACCCCCAGCTCTCCCAGGTACACCCCTGACTCTCCCAGGGAACACCTCCGGCGCTCCCAGGTACACCTCTGACCTCCCAGGTACTCCTCTGACCTCCCTGGTTCACCTCTGACACTCCCAGGTACCTCTGACCTCCCAGGTACACCTCTGACACTCCCAGGTATGCCTCCTGACTCTGGTACCACTGACTCCCAGGTACAACACTTACCTCCCAGGTGCTCCTCGAACACAGGACACCTCCGGCACTCCCAGGTACACCTCCGATACACCTCAGGCTTGCTCCCGTGCCCTCAGCCTCAGTACTCTCGCCTCCTGGTACCTCTGACACTCCCAGAATAATCCTCTGATACTCTTAGGTACACCTCTAACACTCCCAAGTACACCTCTTACACTCCCTGGTTCTCCTCTGACACTCCCAGGCTACACCTCGAACACTCCCAGGTACACCTTGGGCTGCTCCAGGTGCCTCTGACACTCCCAGGCTGTCTGACACTCACAGGCCATGCCTCTGTCCTCCCAGGTGCTCCTGGCCTCCCTGGTACACCCAGCCTCAGAGTACTCCTCTGGCACTCTCTGGTACACCCTGGCCTCCCAGGTGCACCATGGCTTGCTCCCAGGTACACACTCCCCAGGTTCACCCCCACACTCGCAGGTACACCTCAGACACTCCCAGGCCCATCTGAAACTCCCAGGTACTCCACTGACACTCCCAGAACTGCTCTGACACTCCTAGGTACGCCTGCGACACGCCCAGTACACCTCCAAACACTCCCAGGTACACCTGGCCTCCCAGAGTACTCCTCTGACACTCTCTGTGGTACACCCCAGCCTCCCAGGAGACTCCTCTGACTTTCCCAGGTACACCTCTGACCTCCCAGGTACATCTGACACTCCCAGGTACACGCCTGACACTCTCAAGGAACACCTCCGACCTCCCAGGTACCTCTGGCCTCCCAGGTACACCTTTGACCTCCCAGTTACACCTCCGTCACTTCCAGTTACACCCCTGACACTCCCAGGTACACCCGGCCTCCCAGGTACCTCCTGATGCTCCTGGGTACACCCCTCCTGACACTCCCAGGTGCTCCTCTGACACTCCATGGTTCACCTCTGACCTCCCAGGTACACCTCTGGCTTGCTCCCAGGTACACCTCTCAGCCTCCCAGGTATACCTCTAACCTCCCACAGTACACCACCCAGCTTGCTCCCCATGCCTGCTACTTACACTCCCAGGTACTCCTCGGCCACACCAAGTACACCTCCAACCTCCAAGTACCTCCCGTCTCCACAGGCACACTTCTTACCTCCCAGGTACCTCTGACACTCCCAGGTACACCCCTGACACTCCCAGGTGCTCCTCTGCCTCCCAGGTACTCCTCCTGACACTCCCAGGTACCTCTGAGCATTCCCCAGTACCTCAGCTTGCTCCCAGTTACACCTCCGTCTGCCTGATTGCACCCTAACACTTCCGTTACACACCTGACACTCCCAGGTACACCTCTGATCTCCCCAGGTGCACGTCTGACACTCCCAGGTACACCTCCGACTCCCAGGTACATCTCCCAGCACTCCCAGTGCTCCTTTGCTCCTCCTCTGGCTTGCTCCCAGGTACACCTCCTGGCCTCTCTGGTACCAGCATCCCAGGTACACCTGGCGCTCTCAGAGTACACCTCTGACTCCCAGGTACGCCTCCGACACTTTCAGGCTCTCCGGCTTGCTCCCAGGTAAACCTCCCGTGCTCGAGGTACACCTCCTGACATTCCCAGGTACACCTCCCAGCCTCCTAGAGTTGCTCTCTGACACTCCTGGTGCACCTCCCCAACCTCCCAGGTACCTCCCACACTTCCTGGTTCTCCCCAGCCTCCCAGGTACACCTCAGACACTCAGGCCATCAGACTTGCTCCCAGGCACCTCTCTGACACTCCCAGGTACCTCTGACACTCCCAGGTACACCGCCGACCTGCCAGGTACTCCTCCTGACACCCAGGCCACTCCTCTGGCGCTCCCCAGTACCTCCCCAGCATTGAGTACACCTCTCACACTCCCAGTTACACCTCCGTCACCAGTTACACCTAGCACTGCTGGAAATTTTTGTTTCTCCCAGGCACCTCCGGCTTGCTCCAGGTACACCTCCTGACACTCCCAGGTACCTCTGACCTCCCAGGTACACCTCCCGACACTCCCAGGTACACCTCTGATACTCCCAGGTACAGCTCAGACACTCCCAGGTACCTCTCACACAGCTAGGTGCCTCTCACACTCCCAAGAAATGCTCCTGTGACTCTCCCAGTTACACCTGGGCCTCCCAGGTACCTCAAGATGCTCCCAGGTACACCTCTGGCATTCCCAGGTACACCTCTCCTGGCCTCCCTGGGCCTCCTCTGACCTCCCTGGTGCACCTATGGCCTCCCAGGTGCACCTCTGCACTTCCTGGTTCTCCTGACCTCCCAGGTACCTCAGGCACTCCCAGTACCCATCAGACACTCCAAGCACACCTCCTAAAACACTCCCAGGCACACCTCTGGCTTGCTCCCAGATACACCCTTGACACTGCCAGGTGATCTCCCAACCTCCCAAGTACTCTCTGGCACTCCCATTACGTCTGACATTCTGAGTACACCTCCCAGCACTCCCAGTTACACCTCCGTCACTTCCAGGTACACCCTGACACTCCCAGTACACCTGGCTTTCTCCCAGGAACACCTCCGGCTTGCTCCCAGGTACACCTCTGACACTCTGCAGGTACACCTCCAAACACTCCCAGGTACCTCTGAGCCCTTGGGCACCTCCAGACACTCCCAAGGTACACCTCTCCCACCTCCAGGTACCTCTCCCCACACTCCCAGGCCACTCTCTGACTCTCCCAGTTACCTCGGAGCACTCCCAGGGTACCTCAGGTCTCCCAGGTACACCTCAAGAGCACTCCCAGGCCACACCTCAGGCCTCCCAGGCCCACACCTCTGATACTCCCAGTACACCTGAGAACACTCCCAGAGTAAACCTGAGGGCCTTGCTCCCTAGGCACACCCCAAGCACTCCCAGGCCTCCCAGCACTCCCAGGTACTCCTCAGGCCTCCTGGTACACCCCTGGCTCCCAGGTACACCTTTGACACTCCCAGGTACTCCACTGATCCTCCAGGTACACCTCCCCGGCCTCCGTGCACCTCCTGACTTGCTCCCAGGTAAACCTCACAACCTCCCCAGGTACACCTTTGACACTCCCTGGTACACCACTGACCTCCCCATTGCACCTCTTACACTCCTGGGTTTCTCCTCTGACACTCCCCAGTCTACACCTCCAGACACTCCCCAGGTACACGTAGACACTCCAGGTGCCTCTGTTGCTCCAAGGTACATCTCGGCCTCCTGAGTATGCCTCTGTCACTCCCAGGTACTTCTGACACTCCCTGGTACACACCACAACCTGCCAGGTACACCTCTCATACACTCCCAGGTACACCTCAGGACACTCCCGTTACCCCTCTGACACTCCCAGGTACTCTCTGGCACTCCCTGGTACACCTCTGACCTCCCAGATAATCCTCTGTCTCCCTCGTACACCTCTGCCTCCCCGTGCACCTCTCCTGGTTTCTCCTCCCAACCTCCCAGATTTACACACTCCAGACATGCTCCCAGGTACACCTTGTTGCTCCCAGGTACACACCTCTGATACTCAGGTGCCTCAAGCACTCCCACCCTCACCTCCCAGGTACACCTTTCTGCTCCCAGGCACTCCTGTGACTCTCCCAGTTACACCTTGGAGCCTTCCTGCCAGGCACTCCTCCTTGAACGCTCCCAGGTACACCTCAACAGGCACTCCCAGGTACACCTCAGACACTCCAGAGTACACCTCCTGATACTTCCAGGTACACCTGAGACACTCCCAAAATGCGCTTTGAGACACTCCTAAATACCTAACCTCCCCAAGGCTCTTGGCTTACTCCCAGGCCTCCTCAGACACTCCTGTTTTTAACACTCCCAGTACACACGCTTGACGCTCCCAGGTACTCACTGATACTCCCCAGGTGCACCTCTGGCTCCCAGGTACACCTCCTGACCTCCCAGGTGCACCTCCTGGCTCCTGGTGCCACCACTGACCTCCCAAGTGCACCTCTTACACTCCCTGGTTCTCCTCTGACACTCCCAGGCTACACCTCAGACACTCCAAAGTACACCTTGAACGCTCCAGGTGCCTCTGTGCTCCCAGGTGCATCTCTGACACTCACAGGTATCTCTGTGCTCCCAGGGCCTCCTGACACTCCTGGCACACCCCAAGCACTCCCAGGCCTCCTCTGGCACTCTCTGTGTTTTGGCCTCCCCAAATTTTGCCTTCTGGCCTCCCAGGTACTCCACACAACCTCTGGGAACTGCTCACAACATTCCTAGGTACGCCTCACGGCTTGCTCCCAGGTACACCTCCCGGCTTGCTCCCAGGTACACCCCTGGCACTCCCAGGTACTCCTCTGACACTCTCTGTTTATTTGCTCCAGAGACTCCTCTGACTCAGGTACACCTCCTGACACTCCCAGGCACACACATCCTGACTTGCTCCCAGGTACACCCTGACACACTCTCAGGCTACCTCCATTGCTCCCAGGTACACCTCCTGACACTCCCAGGCCACACCTTTGACACTCCCAGTTACCCAGGTACCTTGCTCCCAGAGTACACCTGTGATACTCCCAGGTACACCTCTGACACTCCTGGGCACCTCCCATATCCCAGGTACCTCTGGCCTCCCAGGTACACCTCCCATTCTCCAGGTACCTCCGGCCACTCCCAGGTACACCCCGACCTCCCAGGTACTCCTCTGACACTCCCATCACCTCTGGCCTCCCAGGTAGACCTCTGACACTCCCTGGTACACCACCCCTGATACTCCCAGGTACAATACTTACACTCCCAGGTGCTCCTCCAGACACACCCAGGTACACCTCCGACCTCCCAGGTACACCTCCGATGCTCACAGGTACCTTCTTACATCCCAGGTACCTCTGACACTCCCAGGTACACCCCTGACACTCCAGGTACACCTCCCCACCACCCAGGTACCTCTGACATTCCCAGTACACCTCTGACACTCCCAGTTACACCTCCGTCACTTCCAGTTACACCTGACATTTCCAGGTACACCCAGCCTCCCAGATACACCTCTGATACTCCCAGGTAAACCTCTGGCCTCCCAGGTCACCTCCCGTACTCCCAGGTACATCTCTGACCTCCAGGTACTCCTCGGCCACTCCCTGTTTCACCTCTGACACTCCCGGCCTCTGACATTCTCTGGTACACCTCTGACCTCCCAGGTACACATCTGACGCTCTCAGGTACACCTCTGACACTCCCAGGTACGCCTCCGACACTTCCAGGTACATCTCCGACATTCGCAGGTAAACCTCCGATACTCGCAGGCACACCTCTGACATTCCCAGGTACACCTCTGGCACTCCTGGGTACTCCTTCTGACACTCCCTGGTACCTCTGACACTCCCAGGTACACCTCCACACTTCCTGGTTTCTCCCCTGACACTCCCAGGTACACCTCAGACACTCCCAGGTACATCAGACACTCCAGGCACACCTCCTCAGCACTCCCAGGTACACCTCTGGCCTCCCAGGTACACCTTGACACTGCCAGGTACTCCTCTGACACTCAGGTACTCCTCTGCTCCAGTACCACGTCTGACATTCCGGCACCTCTGACACTCCCAGGTACACCTCTGACACTCCCAGGCACACCTTGACACTCCAGGTGCTCCTCGACCTCCCACTCTCCGACCTCCCAGTTACACCTCCGTCACTTCAGTTTCACCCTGACCTCCCAGGTACACCCTGACTCTCCCAGGAACACCTCCGACGCTCCCAGGTACACCTCTGACACTCCCAGGTACACCTCTGACCTCCAGGTACACCTCCGACACTCCAGGTAAACCCTGACCTCCCAGGTACCTCTGATACTCCCAGGTACCTCAGACACTCCCAGGTACCTCTCACACTCTCAGGTACCCACCTCCTCCCAGGTACTCCTGCTCTCCCATTACCTCGAACCTCCCAGGTACCCCTCAGATACTCCCAGGTACAGACACTCCCAGGTACCTCAGACACTAGGTACCTCTGACCTCCCAGGTACACCTGAGACACTCCCAGGTAAACCTGAGACACTCTAGGTACCCTGACACCCCACACCTCTTACACTCCCAGGTACTCCTCAGGCACTCCTGGTACCCCAGACACTCCCAGGTACCCTGACCTCCCAGGTACTCACCCGATCCTCCCAGGTACACCTCTGACCTCCCAGGTACACCTCTGGCCTCCCAGGTACACCTCCTGACACTCCCAGGTACACCTTTGGCCTCCTGGTACCACCAGCACTCCCAAGTACACCTCTTACACTCCCTGGTTCTCTCTGGCCTCCCAGGCTACACCTCAGACACTCCCAGGTACACCTTAGACACTCTAGGTACACCTCTGACACTCCCAGGTGCATCTCTGACACTCTGGGTATACCTCTGTCCTCCCAGGTACTCTGACACTCACTGGTACCTACGACACTGCCAGGTACACCTCATACACTCCCAGGTACACCTCAGACACTCCCAGGTACCCTCAGACACTCCCAGGTGCCCTCTGACACTCCCAGGTGCCCTCTGACCTCCCAGGTGCTCCTCTTACACTCCCTGGTTCTCCTCTGACCTCCCAGGTACCTCAGACACTCCCAGGTACACCTCTCACCTCCAGGCCTCTCACACCTCCCAGGTACTCCTGTGACTCTCCCAGACACCTCAGACACTCCAGGTACACCTCAGATACTCCCAGGTAAACCTCATACACTCCCAGGTACACCTCAGACACTCCCAGGTACCCCTCCCAGCACTCCCAGGTACTCCTCGACCTCCCTGGTACACCTCTGACCTCCCAGGTACTCCTCTGGCTCTCTGGTACACCCCTGACACTCCTAGGTACACTTCTGACACTCCCAGGTACTCCACTGACCTCCCAGGAACTGCTCTGACGCTCCTAGGTACGCCTCGACACTCCCAGGTACACCTCCGACACCCCCAGGTCCACCCCAAACTCCCAGGTACTCTCTGACACTCTGGCCTGACACTCCAGGACTCCTCTGACCTCCCAGGTACACCTCTGGCCTCCCAGGTACACATCCGAGACTCCCAGGTACACGCCACACTCAGGAAACCTCCACCTCCCAGTACACTCTCTGTAATCGGTACACAGCACACTCCAGTTACACCTCCGTCACTTCAATTACACCCTGACACTCCCAGGTACACCCCTGACACTCCCAGGTACCTCTGATACTCCCAGGTACACCTCCCACACTCCCAGGTACTCTTCTGGCTCCTGGTTCACCTCTACCTCCAAGGTACACCTCCAACCTCCCAGTACACCTCTGACACTCCCAGGTATACCTCTGACACTCCCTGGTACTACAGACATCTAGAGTGCAATACTTACATACTCTTCAGACACACCGGGTGCCTCCGGCCTCCCAGGTGCACCTCCGATACTCACAGGTACCTTCTTGCTCCCAGGTGCACCTCTGACACTCCCAGGCACACCCCTGACACTCCCAGGTACTCCTGTAACCTCCCATTGCTCCTCTGACACTCCCAAGTACTCCTCTGACATTCCCAGTACCTCTGGGCACTCCCAGTTACACCTCCCGTCACTTCCAGTTACACCTGACACTTCAGGTACACCTGACACTCCAAATACACACTACAATGCGCAGATAAACCTCTGACACTCCCAGAGTACGCCTCGTCTCCCAGGCCCACATCTCTGGCCTCCCAGGTACTCCCCCTGGCCTCCCTGGTTGCCTCCCCGGCTTGCTCCGTGCACCTCCTGACACTCTCTCTGGTACACCTCCTGACCTCCCAGGTACACATCGACGCTCTCCTGGGTACACCTCCTGACACTCCCAGGTACGCCTCCGACACTTCCAGGTACATCTCCGACCTCCAGGTAAACCTCCGATACTCCCAGGTACACCTCTGTGACATTCCCAGGCCTCTGACACTCCTGGAGTACTCTCTGACACTCCCTGGTACACCTCTGGCCTCCCAGGTACTCTTGAACACTCCCTGGTACACCCCTGACACTCTGGGTACACCTTGACACTCCCAGGGCCTCCCACTGTCCTCCCAGGTACACCTCCTGACACTCCCAGGTACACCTCCCAGCCTCCCAGGTACACCTCTTACACTCCCAGGTACCTTTGGCCTCCCTGGTACAGGACTGACACTCCCAAAGTACACCTCTTACCTCCTGGTTCTCCTCACAGCACTCCCAGGCTACACCTCAGACACTCCCAGGTACTCCTTGGAGCCTCCCAGGTACACCTCTGGCCTCCAGGTACATCTCTGACACTCCCTGGGTATGCCTCCCCTGTGCTCCCAGGTACTCTGGCCCACTCCTGAGCACACACCTGACACTGCCAGGTGCCTCATACCTCCCCAGGTGCCTCCACACGCTCCCAGGTGCCCTCATACCCCCAGGTACTCCTCAAGCACTCCCTGGTACACCTCTGGCTTGCTCCCAGATAATCCTCTGATCTCCTGGTACACCTCCCAGCACTCCCATTTTCCTCCCTAGTTCTCCTCTGGCTTGCTCCCAGGTACCTCAGACACTCCCAGGTACACCTCAGGCACTCCCAGGTACACCTCTCTCCCAGGTACACCTCTCACACACTCCCAGGTACTCTCAGCTTGACTCTCCCAGTTACTCAGACTCCCAGGTACACCTCAGACACTCCAGGTACACCTCTGATGCTCCCAGGTACCTGAGACACTCCAGGTAAACCTGAGACACTTTCTAGGTACACCCGGCCTCCCCAGGTGCACCTCTGGCCTCCCGTTACTCCTCCAGACACTCCCTGGGCACACCCCTGACTTGCTCCAGGTACACCTTTGACGCTCCCCAGGTACTCACTGATGCTCCCCAGGTACCTCTGGGACTCCCAGGTACACCTCTGACACTCTCTGGTACACCCCTGACCTCCCAGGTACCTTCTGGCCTCCCAGGTACTCCGCAGCCTCCCAGGAACTGCTCTGACCTCCTAGGTACGCCTGCGACACTCCCAGGTACACCTCCGGCCTCCCAGGTACACCTCCGGCCTCCCAGGCCCCTGCAAGCACTCCCAGGTGCTCCTCGAGACACTCCCCTGAGTACACCTGGCCTCCCAGGTACACCTTTGGCTTGCTTCAGAACTCACTGATGCCCGGGCACACCTCTGACACTCCCAGGTACCTCCCCAGCACTCCAGGTGCCTCCTGACACTCCCAGGTACACCTCCGACGCCTCCCAGGTACACCTCCTACACTCCCAGGGCCACACCTCCGACACTCCCAGGTACACCCATGACCTCCCAGGTGCTCCTCGGGCACTCCTGGTACACACCCTGACCTCCCAGGTACACCTTGACACTTCCAGGACTTCACTGATGTCACACCTCGGCCTCCCCAGGTAGCTGACCTCCCACGGGTACTGCTCCTGACACTCTCTGGGTACACCCCCAACCTCCCAGGTACACTTCTGGCCTCCCAGGTACGCCACCCCAACACTCCCAGGAGCTGCTCTGGCTTGCTCCTGGGTACGCCTGCAACCTCCCAGGTACACCTCCACGACTTGCTCCCAGGTACACCTCCAACACTCCCACATGCACCCTTGACACTCCAGGTGCTCCTCTGGCCTCTCTGGGTTTTCAACACTCCCAGGTACACCTCAGACACTCCCAGGTACACATCAGACACTCCCAGGCACACCTCTGACCTCCCAGGTACACCTCTGACTTGCTCCCAGGTACACCCATCGACACTGCCAGGTGCTCACTGACATTCCAGGGCCTCTGGCCTCCCAGTTACACACTCGTCACTTCAGTTACACCCTTGACACTCCCAGGTACACCCAGCGACTCTCCCAGGAACACCTCCGACACTCCAGGTGCCTCTGACACTCCCGGGTACACCTCTGACACTCACGTACACCTCCGACACTCCCAGGTACACCTGGCACTCCCAGGTACCTCTGATACTCCCAGGTACCTCGAACGCTCCCAGGTACACCTCTCTCACCCAGGCCTCTCACACCCCAGGCACTCCTGTGACTCTCCCAGTTACACCTCCAAGGGCTTGCTCAAGGTACCTCAGACACTCCCAGGTACACCACAGACACTCCCAGGTACACCTCAGGCCTCCAGGTACACCTCTGATGCTCCCAGGTACACCTGAGACACTCCCAGGTAAACCTGAGACACTCCTGAACCCACACCAGTGACACTCCCAGGTACACCTCTGGGCACTCCCAGGTACTCCTCAGACACTCCTGGTACACCCCTGACACTCCAGGTACGTTTGACGCTCCCAGGTGCTCCACGGATGCTCTGGGTACCTCCTGACACTCCCAGGTGCACCTCTGACACTCCCAGGTACACCTCCTGACACTCCTAGGTACACCATTGACACTCCCTGGTACACCACTGACCTCCCAAGTACACCTCTTACACTCCCTGGTTCTCTGGCCTCCCAGGCTACACCTCAAACACTCCCAGGTACCTTAGACACTCCCAGGTACCACCTCTGACACTCCCAGGTACATCTCCCCAGCACTCCTGGGTATGCCTCTGTCACTCCCAGTACTCCTGACACTCCCTGGTACGCCCCACAACACTCCCAGGCCTCCTCTGGCACTCTCTGGTACACCCCTGACACTCCCAGGTACACTTCTGACCTCCCAGGTACTCCACTGACTCCCAGGAACTGCTCTGGCCTCCTGGGTACGCCTGCGACACTCCCAGGTACACCTCCGACCTCCCAGGTACACCCCCTGACCTCCCCAGGTGCTCCTCTGACCTCTCTGGTACACCCCCTGGCCTCCAGGGACTCCTCTGACACTCACTGGGTACACCTCAAGCACTCCCAGGTACACATCTGACACTCCCAGGTACACGCCTGACACTCAGGGCTGCCTCCGGCTTGCTCCAGGTACCTCTGGCCTCCAAGTACCTTTGACACTCCCAGTTACACCTCCGTCACTTCCAGTTACACCCCCAACCTCCAGGTACACCCCAATGCTCCCAGGTACACCTCTGATACTCCCAGGTACCTCTCTAACCTCTCAGGTACTCCTCTGACTTGCTCCCCTGGTTCACCTCCCAAGCACTCCCAGGTACCTCCTGACACTCCCAGGTACACCTCTGACTGCTCCCAGGTAGCACCTCTGTCCTCCTGGTACACCACAGCACTCCCAGGTACAATACTTACACTCCCAGGTGCTCCTCCAGACACACCCAGGTACACCTCCGACACTCCCCAGGTACACCTCCGATACTCACAGGTACCACTTCTTACACTCCCAGGTGCCTCTGACACTCCCAGGTACACCCCTAACCTCCCAGGTACTCCTCCGCCTCCCAGGTACTCCTCCTGACCTCCCAGGTACACCTCTGACATTCCCATTACACCTCCCAACACTCCCAGTTACACCTCACGTCACTTCCAGTTACACCCCAACATTTTCAAAGTACACCCCCAACCTCCCAGATACACCTCTGATACTCCCAGGTAAACCTCTGGCTTGCTCCCAGGTACACCTCCCGTCTCCCAAGTACATCTCCTGACACTCCCAGGTACTCTCCCCAACCTCCCTGGTTCACCTCCCAACCTCCCAGGTACCTCGGCATTCTCTGGTACACCTCCCCGGCACTCCCAGGCCACATCTGACGCTCTCAGGTGCACCTCTGGCCTCCCAGGTACGCCTCCGACACTTCCAGGTACATCTCCGACATTCGCAGGTAAACCTCCCGATACTCGCAGGTACACCTCTGACATTCCCAGGTGCACCTCTGACACTCCCTGGGTACTCCTCTGACACTCCTGGTACACCTCCTGACACTCCAGGTACACCTCTTACACTTGCTGGTTCTCCTGGCCTCCCAGGTACCTCAGACACTCCCAGGTACACATCCAGGCACTCCCAGGCACACCTCTGGCCTCCCAGGTACACCTCCTGACACTCCCAGTACACCCTTGACACTGCCAGGTACTCCTCCTGACTCTCCCAGGTACTCCTCTGGCACTCCCAGGTACACGTCTGACATTCCCAGGCACCTCTGACCTCCCAGGTACACCTCTGACACTCCCAGGTACACCGCCCGGCCTGCCAGGTACTCCTCTGGCCTCCCAGGTACTCCTCCTGACTCCAGTTACACCTCCGTCACTTCCAGTTTCACCCCTGACGCTCCCGTTGCACCTGACTCTCCCAGGAACACCTCCGACACTCCCAGGTGCACCTCTGACACTCCAGGTACACCTCGAGCACTCCCAGGGCACCTCCGACACTCCCAGGTCAAACCCCTGACCTCCCAGGTACACCTCCTGATGCTCCAGGTGCACCTCAGACACTCCCAGGTGCCACCTCTCACCTCTCAGGTACACCTCTCACACTCCCAGGCCTCCTGTGGCTCTCCCAGTTACCTCAGGCTCCCAGGTACCTCGAATACTCCAGGTACCTCCAGGCCTCCCAGGCACCTCAGGCCTCCCAGGCCTCAGGCCTCCCAGGTACACCTGAGACACTCCCAGGTAAACCTGAGACACTCCCACAGAGTACACCCCTGACACCCCCAGGTACCTCTTACACTCCCAGGTACTCCTCAGACACTCCCTGGTACACCCAGACACTCCCAGGTACACCTTTGACACTCCCAGGTACTCCACTGATCCTCCCAGGTACACCTCCCCAACTCCCAGGTACACCTCTGGCCCACTCCCAGGTACACCTCCAGCACTCCAGGTAAACCCCTGACACTCCCAGGCACACCTCTGATACTCTGCTGGGTACACCTCAGACACTCCCAGGTACCACCTCTCACACTCTCAGGTACCTCTCCCAAGTACACCTGACCCCCAGGTACACCTCTTACACTCCCAGGTACTCTCAGACACTCCTGGTACACAGACACTCCCAGGTACACCTTTGACACTCCCAGGCTCACCCCCAGTCCTCCCAGGTACTCTGACCTCCCAGGTACACCTCTGACTCCCGGTACACCTCCGACACTCCCAGGTAAACCCCTGACCTCCCAGGTACACCTCTGATGCTCCAGGTCACCTCAGACACTCCCAGGTACACCTCTCACACTCTCAGGTACACCTCTCCACACTCCCAGGTACTCCTGTGACTCTCCCAGTTACCTCAGACACTCCCAGGTACACCTCAGATACTCCCAGGTACACCCCAGACACTCCCAGGTACACCTCCAGACACTCCCAGGTACCTCTGATGCTCCCAGGTACACCTGTGAGACCTCCCAGGTAAACCTGAGACACTCCTAGGTACCCCTGACACCCCAAGTACCTCTTACACTCCCAGGTACTCCTCAGGCCTCCCTGGTACCTCAGACACTCCCAGGTACACCTTTGACACTCCCAGGTACTCACCTGTCCTCCCAGGTACACCTCTGACCTCCCAGGTACACCTCTGACACTCCCAGGTACACCTCCTGACCACTCCCAGGTACACCTTTGACACTCCCTGGTACACCACCCCAGCCTCCCAAGTGCACCTCTTACACTCCCTGGTTCTCCTCTGACACTCCCAGGCTACACCTCAGACACTCCCGGTACACCTTAGACACTCCCAGGTACCTCTGGCACTCCCAGGTACATCTCCCAACCTCACAGGTATGCCTCTGTCCTCCCAGGCCTCTGACACTCACTGGTACACACCTGACACTGCCAGGTACACCTCATACCTCCCAGGTACACCTCAGACACTCCCAGGTACCCCTCTGGCCTCCCAGGTCCTCCTCTGACCTCCTGGTACACCTCTGGGACTCCCAGAATAATCCTCTGATATTCCCTGGGCACATCTGACCTCCCAGGTACACCTCTTACACTCCTGGTTCTCCTGACACTCCCAGGTACACCTCCAGGCTGCTCCCAGGTACCTCTCACACACACTCTGAGTGCCTCTCACACTCCCAGGTACTCATAGCTGACTCTCCCAGTTACACCTCAGACACTCCCAGGTACACCTCCAGAATGCTCCCAGGTAAACCTCAGGCACTCCCAGGTACCTCAGACACTCCCAGGTACACACTCTGATAATCCCAGGTACACCTGAGACACTCCCAGGTAAACCTGGGGCACTCTAGGTACACCCTGACCTCCCAGGTACACCTCTGCACTCCCAGGTACTCCTCAGACCTCCCTAATTTTTGAACACTCCCAGGTACACCTTTGAGCCTCCCAGGTGCTCACTGATCCTCCCAGGTACACCTCTGACACTCCCAGCTAAACCTCTGACACTCCCAGGTGCACACCTCTGGCCTCCCAGGTACACAGCGGCCTCCTGATTTTTTCACTGACACCTCTGGGTACACCTCTTACACTCCTGGTTCTCCTCTGGCCTCCCAGGCTACACCTCAAAGAACTCCCAGGTACACCTTGAGCACTCCCAGGTACCTCCTGGCCTCCCAGGTACATCTCCTGACACTCACAGGTATGCCTCTGTCCTCCCAGGTACTCTGACACTCCCTAGTGCCCACCTGGGCTGCCAGTGCCCCTCACTTCACTCCCAGGTACACCTCAGGCACTCCCAGGTACCCCTCTGGCCTCCCAGGTACTCCTCCTGACTTTGCTCCCTGGTAGCCTCCTGGCTTGCTCCCAGATAATCTCTGATGCTCCTTGGTACATCTCTGACACTCCAGAGTACACCTCTTACACTCCTGGTTCTCCTCCCAACCTCCCAGGCACCTCCAGACACTCCCAGGTACACCCCCTGACCTCCCAGGTACACCTCTGATACTCCCAGGTACACCTCCAGACACTCCCAGGTACACCTTCTGCTCTCAGGTGCACCTCTCCACACTCCCAGGTACTGTGACTCTCCAGATTACACCTCCCAGACACTCCCAGGTACACCTCGAACGCTCCCAGGTACACCTCAGACACTCCCAGGTACACCTCGAGAACACTCCCCGGCACACCTCCTGAAATGCTCCCAGGCCACACCTGAGGCCTCCCAGGTAAACCTGGAGACATTCCTAGTACACCATGACACTCCCAGGTACACCTCTGACACTCCCAGGTGCCATCAGACACTCCCTGGTACCCCAGACACTTCCAGGTACAGCTGACGCTCCCAGGTACTCACACTGACGATGCTCCCAGGTACACCTCTGAGACTCCCAGGTACACCTCTGACACTCTCTGGTATGCCTCCCAGGCCACACTTCTGACCTCCCAGGTACTCCACTGACACTCCCAGGAACTGGCTCTACTGACACTTCTGGGTGCGCCTGCGACACTCCCAGGTGCACCTCCGACTTGCTCCCAGGTACACCTCCAACACTCCCAGGTGCACCCCTGGAGAACTCCCAGGTGCTCCTCTGTTTCTCTGGTACACCCCTGACCTCCCAGGGACTCCTCTCTGATACTCCCAGGTGCTCCTCTGACCTCCCAGGTACACCTCTGACACTCCCCAGGTACATCTGACACTCCCATGGACACGCCTGGCTTGCTCTCAGGAACACCTCCGACACTCCCAGGTACCTCTGACCTCCCAGGTACACCTTTAACACTCCCAGATTACCTCCGTCACTTCCAATTACACCCCTGGCACTCCCAGGTACACCTCTGACACTCCAAGGTACACCTCTGATACTCCCAGGTACACCTCGAGCACTCCCAGGTACCTCCGATTCGCCAAGGAACACCTCTGGCTCTCCCAGGTATGCCTCAGACACTCCCAGGTACACCTCTGGCACTCCCAGACACCTCCGACACTCCCAGGAACACCTCCACTCCCAGGTACCTCCGACTCCCTGGTACACCCTGACTCCCAGGTACACCTTTGACCTTCAAGAACTCCTGATACTCCCAGGTGCCCTCTGACACTCCCAGGTACCTCTGGCCTCCCAGGTACACCTCTGACACTCCCAGGTACACCTCCGACACTCCCAGGTACACCTTGCCTCCCAGTTACACCTAACACTCCCAGGTACTCCTCTGACACTCTCTGGTACAATGACGCTCCCAGGTACACTTCACAACACTCCCAGGTACTCACCTGACACTCCCAGGGCTACTCACAGCACTCTAGGTACGCCTGCGACACTCCCAGGTACACCTCCGGCCTCCCAGGTACCCACCTCCAACACTCCCAAGTACACCCCTGACGCCTCCCAGGTACACCTCCAACACTCCCAAGTACACCTCCCCAGCCTCCCAGGTGCCACCTTTAACACTCCCAGTTACACCTCCCGTCACTTCCAGTTACACCCTGACACTCTGAGTACGCCCCTGACACTCCCAGGTACACCTCCTGATGCTCCCAGAGTGCCTCTGACCTCCCAGGTACACCTCCGATTCATGAGAACACCTCTGTGGCTCTCCCAGGTAGCACCTCAGACACTCCCCAGGTGCACCTCTGGCACTCCAGGTGCACACCTCTGACCTCCCAGGTACACCTCCGACACTCCCAGGTACACCATGACACTCCCCAGGCCACCTCCGACCTCCAGGTACACCTCCGCCTCCAGGTACACCACAGCCTCCCAGGTCACTCCTCAGACACTCCTGGTACACCCCTAGCCTCCCAGGTACACCCGGCTCCCAGGTACCTCTGATGCTCCCAGAGTGCACACCTCCCCAACCTCCCAGGTAGTACTCTTCTGACACTCTCTGGTTCACCTCCTGACCTCCCAGGTACACACTGACACTCCAGGTACACCTCTGACATTCCCAGGTACACACTCTGACACTCCCTGGTACACCACCTGTGCTCCCAGGTACCTTGCTTACACACCAGGTACTCCTCAAGACACACGCAGGTACACCTCCGACACTCCCAGGTACCTCCCGATACTCCCAGGTGCACTTGCCTCCCCAGGTGCCACCTCTGAGTACTCCCAGGTGCTCCTCCAGAGACACCCAGGTGCACCTCCGACACTCAGGTACACCTCCGATGCCTCCCAGTGCCTTCTTACACTCCCAGGTACACCTCTGACACTCCCAGGTACACCCCTGGCACTCCCAGGTACTCCTCTAACACTTCCAGGTACTCTCCCAACACTCTGCCGTTACACCTCCTGACATTCCCAGGTACACCTCTGTTGCTCCCAGTGCCTCCGTCGCTGCAGTACACCCCTGACACTTCCAGGCACACCCCACAACCTCCGTGCACCTCTGATACTCCCAGGTACACCTATGACCTCCCCAGGTACCCTCCCCGATACTCCCCAGGTACATCTCTGTCCTCCCCAGTTCTCTCTGACACTCCCATGTACACCTCCGACAATCCCAGGTACACCTCCGACACTCCCAGGCCACACCATGACACTCCAGGTCCTCCTCAGACACTCCCTGGTACCCCTGACACTCCCAGGTACACCCCTGACACTCCCAGGTGCACCTCCTGACATTCCCAGGTACACCTCTGACACTCCTAGGTACTCCTCTGACACTCCCTGGGTACACCTCCTGACACTCCCAGGTACACCTCTTACACTTCCTGGTTTCTCCCCTACACTCCAGGTACACCTCAGACACTCCCAGGTACACATCAGAACTTGCTCCCAGAGCACCTCTGACTTTTCCCAGGCACACATCGGCCTCCATGTGCACCCCGCTTGACACTGCCAGGTACTCCTCTGACACTCCCAAGGTACTCCTCTGACACTCCCAGGTACGTCTGACATTCCCAGGTACCTCTGACACTCTCAGTTACACCTCCGTCACTTCAGTTACACCCCCAGCCTCCCAGGTACACCCCAGCTCTCCCAGGGAACACCTCTGACACTCCCAGGTACACCTCTGGCCTCTCCCAGGTACACTTCTGACACTTCCAGGTACACCTCCGGCTTGCTCAGGTACACCCCTGACACTCCCCAGGCCCCTCTGATACTCCCAGGTACACCTGAACGCTCCCAGGTGCACCTCTCCACACTCCCAGGTACACCTCTCTCACACTCCCAGGCACTCCTGGGCTCTCCCAGTGCACTTCAGACACTCCCAGGTACACCTCCAGACACTCCCAGGTACACCTCCAGACACTGCCAGGTACACTCCAGACACTCCCAGGTACACCTCCTGATGCTCCCAGGTACACCTGAGACACTCCTGGGTAAACCTGAGACACTCCCTGGGTACACCCCTGACACTCCCAGGTACACCTCTGATGCTCCCAGGTACACCTCCTGACACTCCCAGGTACACCTCCGATTCGCCAAGGAACACCTCTGGCTCTCCCACCTCAGACACTCCCAGGTACCTCTGCTTGCTCCCAGGTACACCTCCGGCTTTCCCAGGTACACCTCCGACCTCCCAGGTACACCTCCGACACTCTGGTACACCCCCTGACACTCCCAGGTACACCTTTGACACTTCAAGGAACTCCACTGATCTCCCAGGTACACCTCTGGCCTCCCAGGTACACCTCCTGACCTCCCAGGTACCTCTGACACTCCCAGGTACACCTCCATTTGCTCCCAGGCCACACCTCCTTACTCCCAGTTACCCCTGACACTCCCAGGGCACTCCTCTGACACTCTCTGGTACACCCACTGACCTCCCAGTGCCCCACTTCTGACTGCTCCCAGGTGCTCCACTGACACTCCCAGGAACTGCTCCTGACCTCCTGGGTACGCCTGCGACACTTCCAGGTGCACCTCCAAAACCTCCCAGGTACACCTCCAACACTCCAGTACACCCCTGACACTCCCAGGTACACCTCCAACACTCCCAAGTACCTCTGACACTCCAGGTACCTTTAACACTCTGCACCTCCCGTCACTTCAGTTACACCCCTGACACTCCCAGGCCACACCCCTGACTTGCTCCCAGGTAATCTCTGATACTCCCAGGTACCCTCCTGACACTCCCAGGTACACCTCCCATTCGCCAAGAACACTGGCTTCTCCCAGGTATGCCTCAGGCACTCCCAGGTACACCTCTGGCACTCCCAGGTACACCTTTGACCACTCCCAGGTACACCTCCGACACTCCCAGGTACACCCATGACACTCCCAGGTACCTCGTACTCCCAGGTACACCTCCAAACCTCCCAGGTGTACACCCATGACACTCCCAGGTCCTCCTCAGACACTCCTGGTACACCCCTGACACTCCCAGGTACACCCTGACACTCCCAGGTACACCTCTGATACTCCCAGGTACACCTCGACCTCCCAGGTACACCTCTGACATTCCCAGGTACACCTCTGACCTCCTGGTACACCACTGACACTCCCAGGTACCTTGCACCCTCCCAGGTACTCCTCAGACACACCCAGGTACACCTCCGGCCTCCCAGGTACTCGAACTCCCAGGTACCTTCTTCACTCCCAGGTACCTCCTGATACTCCCAGTGCTCCTCAGAGACACCCAGGTACACCTCGACACTCCCAGGTACACCTCCGATACTCCCAGGTACATCTTTACCTCCCAGGTACCTCTGCGCTCCCAGGTACACCCTGACACTCCCAGGACTCCTCTGCTACTCCCAGGTACTCCTCTGACACTCCAGGTACACCTCTGACATTCCCAGGTACACCTCTGACCTCCGATTACACCTCCGTCACTTCCAGTTACACCTGACACTTCACACTCCCAGGTACACCTCTGATGCTCCCAGGTACCACCAGCCTCCCAGGTACACCTCCATACTCCCAGGTATCTCTGTCCTCCCAGGTTCTCCTCTGACACTCCCATGTACACCTCCGACAATCCCAGGTACACCTCCGACACTCCCAGGTACACCCATGACACTCCCAGGTCACTCCTCAGACACTCCCTGGTACACCCCGACACTCCCAGGTACACCTAACCTCCCAGGTACACCTCTGACATTCCCAGGTACACCTCCCCAACCCCTCTAAGTGCTCCTCTGCTCCTGTACACCTCCCAGCACTCCGTGCACACCTCTTACACTTCCTGGTTCTCCTGACCTCCCAGGTACACCTCAGGCCTCCCAGGTCACTCCCCGACACTCCTGGTACACCCCTGACACTCCCAGGTATGCCTTTGACACTTCAGGAACTCCTGATACTCCCAGGTACACCTCTGACCTCCCAGGTACACCTCTGACACTCCCAGGTACACCTCCTGGCCTCCAGGTACACCTCGACACTCCCAGGTACACCTCCACACTCCGTTCACACCCTGACCTCCCAGGTACTCTCTGACACTCTCTGGTACACCATGACACTCCCAGGTACTTCTGACACTCCCAGGTACTCCCCGACCTCCCAGGAACTGCTCTGACCTCCTAGGTGCCGACACTCCCAGGTACCTCCGACACTCCCAGGTACACACTCCCAGGTACACCTCCCTGACAATTCTAGGTACACCTCCAACACTCCTGGGCACACCCCGACACTCCCAGGTACACCTCCAACACTCCCAAGTACACCTCTGACACTCCCAGGTACACCTTAACACTCCCAGTTACACCTCCGTCACTTCCAGTTACACCCTGACACTCCCAGGTACAATTCCCCTGGACACTCCCAGGTACACCCTCTGATACTCCCAGGTTCCTCTGACACTCCCAGGTACACCTCCGATTCGCCAAGGAACACCTCTGGCTCTCCCAGGCATACCTCAGACACTCCCAGGCCACTCCCGGCACTCCCAGGTACAATTCTGACACTCCCAGGTACACACCTCGGACACTCCCAGGTACACCCATGACAATTCCCAGGCACACCTCCGACACTCCCAGGTACACTTCCGACACCCCAGGTACACCCATGACACCCCAGCAGGTCCCTCCTCAGACACTTCCTGGTACACCCTGACACTCCCAGGTAATACCCCTGGGACACTCCCCAGGTACACCCCTGGATACTCCCAGGTACACCTCCTGACACCCCAGGTACTCTTCTGACACTCTCTGGTTCACCTCTGGACACTCCCAGGTACACTCTGACACTCCCAGGTACACCTCTCTGACATTCCCCAGGTACACCTCTCTGACACTCCCTGGTACACCACTGACACCCCAGGTACAACAACACTTACACTGCCAGGTACCTGTAGACACACGCGAGGTACACCCTCCGACACTCCTCCTGGTGTGCCACCTCCGATACTCCTGCAGGTACACTTCTTACACCTCATAGGTACACCTCTTCTGATACTCCTGGTACTCTCAGAGACACTCCAGGTACACCCTCCGACACTCCCAGGTACACCCACCTCCGATAGTTCCCAGGCAGCCACTTACACTCTGTACACCTCTGACACTCCTGTGTACACCCCCTGACAATTCTGTGTACCTCTAACACCTCCCAGGTACCTCTGACACTCCTGTACACCTCTGACATTCCCAGGCCACCTCTGACACTCCCAGTTACACCTCCGTCACTTCCAGCCACACCCCACACTTCCAGGTACAATTCCCCTGACAATTCTGTGTACAATTCCTGATACTCCCAGGTACACCTATGATACTCCCAGGTACCCCTCTCCGATACTCCCAGGTACATCTCTGCCTCCTGGTGTTCTCCTCCCTGACACTCCCATGTACACCTCCGACAATCCCAGGTACACCTCCGACACCCCAGGTACACCCATGACACTCCCAGGTCCTCCTCTCAGACACCTCCCTGGTACACCCCTGACACTCCCAGTATACCCCTGACACTCCAGGCACACCTCTCTGACATTCCCAGGTACACCTCTGACACGTAGGTACTCCTCTGACACTCCCTGGTACACCTCTGACACTCCCAGGCACACACCTCTACACTTCCTGGCTCCTCCCCTGACACTCCCAGGTACACCCTGTGACACTCCCAGGTACACATCAGACACTCCTGTGCGCCCCTGACACTCCCAGGTACACATCTGACACTCCCATGCACACCCTGACACCGCCAGGTACTCCTCTCGACACCCCAGGTACTCCTCTGACACCCCAGGTACACGCCTGACATTCCCAGGTACACCTCTCTGACACCCCAGTTGCCACCTCCGTCACTTCCAGCCAAGCACCCCTGACACTCCCAGGTACACCCCTGACTCTCCCAGGAACACCTCTGACACCCTCCAGGTACACCTCTGACACTCCCAGGTACACCTCTGGACACTTCCAGGTACACCTGACACTCCCAGGTACACCCCTGACACTCCCAGGTACACCTCTGATAATTTGGTGTACACTCAGACACTCCCAGGTACACCTCTCACACCTCCCAGGTACACCTCTCACACTTTCCAGGCCACTCCTGTGACTCTCCCAGTTACACTTCACAGACACTCCCAGGTACACCTCAGACACCTCCCAGGTACACCTCAGACACTGCCAGGTACACCTCAGACACCTGTGAACACCTCTGATACTCCCAGATACACCTGAGACACTCCTAGGTAAAACCTGAGACACTCCTAGGTACACCCCTGGACACCTCTAGTACTCCCTGATACTCCCAGTACACCTCTGACACTCGCAGGTACACTGATTCGCCAAGAACACCTCTGGCTCTCCCAGGTATGGGCTCTCAGACACTCCCAGGTACAATTCTCTGGCACTCCCAGGCCACCTCCGACACTCCCAGGTACACCTCCGGACACTCCCAGGTACACCTCCGACACCCCTGGTACAATTCCCTGACACTCCCAGGTACACCTTTGACACTTCAAGGAACTCCACTGATACTCCCGGTGGCCACCTCTGACACTCCCAGGCCAATTTCGGACACTCCCAGGTACACCTCTGACACTCCCAGTTACACCTCCGACACTCCCAGGTACACCTCCAACACTCCCAGTTACACTCTGACACTCCCAGGTACTCCTCTGACACTCTCTGGTACACCCATGACACTCCCAGGTACACTTCTGACACTCCCAGGTACTCCACTGACACTCCCAGGAACTGCTCTGACACTCCTAGGTACGCCTGCGACACTTCCAGGTACACCTCCGACACTCCCAGGTACACCTCCAACACTCCCAAGTACACCCCTGACACTCCCAGGTACACCTCCAACACTCCCAAGTACACCTCTGACACTCCCAGGTACACCTTTAACACTCCCAGTTACACCTCCGTCACTTCCAGTTACACCCCTGACACTCCCAGGTACACCCCTGACACTCCCAGGTAAACCTCTGATACTCCCAGGTACCCCTCTGACACTCCCCAGGCACACTCCGATTCCCAAGGAACACCTCTGGCTCTCCCAGGCATACCTCAGACACTCCCCAGGCACACCTCTGGCACCCCAGGTACACACCTTGACACTCCCAGGCACACCTCCGACACTCCCAGGCACACCCATGACACTCCAGGCACACCTCCGACCAGGCACACCTGACACCCCAGGCACACCCATGACCCCAGGTCCTCCCTCAGACACCCCTGCACACCCTGACACTCCAGGTACACCCCTGACACCTGGCACACCTCTGATACCCCAGGCACACCCCTCTGACACTCCCAGGCACACCTCTGACATTCCCAGGTACACCCTCTGACACTCCCTGGTACACCACTGACACTCCAGGTACAACACTCTACACTGGTACCTCAGACACACCAGGTACACCTGACACTTGCAGGTACACCTCCGATACTTGCACACTTCTACACTCCCAGGTACACTCTGATACTCCCAGTTACCCTCAGAGACACCCAGGTACACCTCCGACACCCAAGTGCGCACCTCCTGATACCCCAGGTACACTTCTACACAGGTACACCTCTGACACTCTGCACACCCCTGACACTTGCAACTCTAACACCCCAGGTACCTCTGACACTCCCGGTACACCTCTGACATTCCCAGGCACACCTCTGACACTCCCAGTTACACCTCCACATCTCCAGTTACACCCCTGACACTTCCAGGTACACCCTGACACTCCCCAGGCACACTCTGATACTCCCAGGTACACCAATGACACTCCCAGGCACACCTCCGACACTCCCAGGCATCTCTGACACCCCAGGTACTCCTCTGACACCCCAGTACACCTCCGACAATCCCAGTACACCTCCGACACTCCCAGGCACACCCATGACACTCCCAGGTCCCTCCTCAGACACCCCTGGTACACCCCTGACACTCCCAGGTACACCCCTGACACTCCCAGGCACACCCCTGACATTCCCAGGTACACCTCTGACACTCCCCAGGTACTCCTCTGACACTCCCCAGGTACACCTCTGACACTCCCAGGTACACCTCTTACACCCCTGGCCTTCCCCTGACACTCCCAGGCACACCTCAGACACCCCCAGGTCCTCCCCGACACTCCTGGTACACCCCTGACACTCCCAGGCACACCTTTGACACTTCAAGGAACCCACTGATACTCCCAGGTACACCTCTGACACTCCCAGGTCACACCTCTGACACTTGCACACCTCTGACACTTGCACACCTCCGACACTTGCACACCTCCAACACTCAGTTACACCCTGACACTCGTACCTCTGACACTCTCTGGTACACCCATGACACTCCCAGGCACACCTCTGACACTCCCAGGTACTCCACTGACACTCCCAGGAACTGCTCTGACACTCCTAGGCACGCCTGCGACACTCCCAGGCACACCTCCCACACTCCCCAGGTACACCTCCAACACTCCCAAGCACACCCCTGACACCGGCACACCTCCAACACTCCCAAGTACACCTCTGACACCCCAGGCACACCTTTAACACTCCCCAGTCACACTCCACACTCCAGCCACACCTGACACTCCCAGGCACACCCTGACACCCCAGGCACACCTCCTGACACCCCAGGCACCTCTGACACTCTCAGGCACACCTCCGATTCGCCAAGGAACACCTGGCTCCCCAGGTATACCTCAGACACTCCAGGCACACTCTGGCACTCCCAGGTACACCTCTGACACTCCCAGGTACACCTCCGACACTCCCCAGGCACACCCATGACACTGGTACACCCTCCGACACCCCAGGTACACCTCCGACACTCCCACACCCATGACACCCCAGGTCCTCCCCAGACACTCCCTGGTACACCCCTGACACTCCCAGGCACACCCCTGACACTCCCAGGCACACCCCTGATACTCCAGGCACACCTCACACCCCTGCACTCTGACACTCTCTGGTTCACCTCTGACACCCCAGGCACACCTCTGACTCCAGGTACACTCCCTGACATTCCCAGGCACACCTCTGACACTCCCCTGGTACACCACTGACACTCCCAGGCACAACACTTACACTGCCAGGTACTCTCAGACACACCAGGCACACCTCCGACACTCCCAGGCACCTCCGATACTCCCAGGTACACCTCTACACTCCCCAGGTACACCTCTGATACTCCCAGGTACCCTCAGAGACACCCAGGTACACCTCCGACACCCCCAGGCACACCTCCGATACTCCCCAGGCACACTCTACACTCCCAGGCACACCTCTGACACTCCCAGGCACACACCCCTGACACTCCCAGGCACTCCTCTAACACTTGCACTCCTCTGACACTGGCACACCTCTGACATTCCCAGGTACACCTCTGACACTCCAGTTACACTCCTCCGTCACTTCCAGTTACAACTCTGACACTTCCAGGCACCCCCTGACACTCCCCAGGCACACCTCTGATACCCCAGGCACACCTATGACACTCCCAGGCACCCTCCGATACTCCCAGGCACATCTCTGTCACTCCCAGGTTCTCCTCTGACACCCCCATGTACACCTCCGACAATCCCAGGCACACCTCCGACACTCCAGGCACACCCATGACACTCCCAGGTCCTCCTCAGACACTCCCTGGCACACCCCTGACACTCTGGCACACCCTGACACTGGCACACCTCTGACATTCTGCACCCTGACACTCCTAGGCACCTCTGACACTTGCACACCTCTGACACTGGCACACCTCTTACACTTCCTGGTTCTCCCCTGACACTCCAGGCACACCCTCAGACACCCCAGGCACACATCAGACACCCCAGCACACTCCTCTGACACCCCAGGCACACACATCTGACACTCCCATGCACACCCCCTGACACTGCCAGGCACCTCTGACACTCTGGTGCACCTCCTGACACTCTGCTACCACGTCTGACACATCCCCAGGTAACACCTCTGACACCCAGTCACACCTCCGTCACCTCCAGTCACACCCCTGACACTCTGCACACCCCTGATCCCAGGAACACCCCTGACACCTCCTACACACCTCTGACAACTTGCTACCAACCTCTGACACTCCAGGCACACCTGACACCCCAGGCACACCCCTGACACCCCAGGCACACCCCCTGATACTCCCAGGCACACCTCAGACACTCCCCAGGCACACCTCACACCCCAGGCACACCTCACACTTCCCAGGCACCCCTTGACTCTCCCAGCCACACTCAGACACCCCCAGGCACACCTCAGACACTCCCCAGGCACACCCTCAGACACTGCCAGGCACACCTCAGACACTCCCCAGGAACACCTCTGATACTCCCCAGACACACCTGAGACACCCCAGGCAAACCCCGAGACATCCTAGGCACACTCCCTGACACTCCCAGGCACACCTCTGACACCCCAGGCACACCTCCTGACACTGCAGTACACCTCCGACTCCTGCCAAGGAACACCTCTGACTCCCCAGGCATACTTTCAGACACCCCAGGCACACCCCTGACACCCCAGGCACACCCGACACTCCCAGGCACACCTGACACCCCAGGCACACTCCTGACACTCCCTGGCACACCCTGACACTTGCACACCCTGACACCTCTGAACCCACTGATACCCCCAGGCACACCCCTGATTAACTTGCACACCTCTGACACTTGCTACCAACCTGACAACTCTGTGTCACACTCCGACACTTGCACACTCCAACACTCTGTCCACCCCCTGACACCTTACACCTCTGACACTCTGGCACACCCATGACACCCCAGGTACACTTCTGACACTCCCTGCAGGTACTCCACTGACACTCCAGGAACCGCTCTGACACTCCCAGGCACGCCTGCGACACTTCCCAGGCACACCTCCGACACTCCCTGGCACACCTCCAACACCCCCACACCCCCTGACACTCCCAGGTACACCTCCAACACCCCAAGCACACCTCTGACACTCCTACACACCTTAACACTCCCAGCCACACCTCCGTCACTCCAGCCACACCCTGACACTCCCAGGCACACCCCTGACACTCCCATAAACCTCTGATACTCCCCAGGCACCTCTGACACCCCAGGCACACCTCCGATCTGCCAAGGAACACCTCTGGCCCTCCCAGGCATACCTCAGACACCCTGCACACCTCTGCACTTGCACACCTCTGACACCTGCACACCTCCTGACACTCCAGGCACACCCATGACACTCCCCAGGCACACCTCTCCGACACTGGCACACTCCTGACACTCCCAGGCACACCATGACACTCCCAGGTCCTCTCAGACACTCCCTGGCACACCCCTGACACTCCCACAGGACACCCCCTGACACCTCCCAGGCACACCCTGATACTCCCCAGGCACACCCCTCTGACACCCCAGGCACACCTGACATCCCCAGGCACACCCCCTGACACCCCTGGCACACCACCGACACCCCAGGCACAACACTTACACATGCACCTCAGAACACTCAAGCACACCTCCGACACTCCGCACACCCTGACAACCCCAGGCACACTCTCACAACTCTGCACACCTCCTGACACCTGCCACCTCAGAGACAACTAGGCACACCTCGACATCCCCAGGCACAATCTGACACCCCAGGCACACCCCTTACACTTGCACACCCTGACACTTGTGCACACCCCTGACACTCCCAGGCACTCCCAACACTCCCAGGTACACCTCTGACACCCCAGGCACACCCCTGACATTCCAGGCACACCCTGACACCTGCCAGCCACACCTCCGTCACTCCAGCCACACCCTGACACTCCAGGCACACCCCCTGACACTCCCCAGGCACACCTCTGATACTCCCAGGCACACCAACGACACCTGCAGCAACCCGACACCCCACAGGCACAACCCATGACACCCTCCCCCAGACACCCTGGCACACCTGACACCCCAAGGCACACCCCTGACACCCCTGCAACTCCCTGACACCCCTGGCACACCTGACACCCCAGGCACCTCTGACACCCCTGGCACACCCCTGACACTTGCTGACACCTCCTTACACCCCTGGTTCTCCTGACCAGGCACACCTCAGACACTCCCAGGTCCTCCCCTGACACTCCTGGCACACCCCTGACACTCCCAGGCATCCCAGGTACACCCACGACACCCCAGGTCCCTCCCCAGACACCCCTGGCACACCCCTGACACTCCCAGGCACACCCCTGACACCCCAGGCACACCTCCGATACTCCCAGGTACACCTCTGACACTCCCAGGTACTCTTCTGACACTCTCTGGTTCACCTCTCTGACACTCCCAGGTACACCTCTGACACTCCCAGGCAAACTCCTGACACTTGCAGCACACCTCTGACACCCCTGGTACACCACTGACACCCCAGGTACAACACCCTTACACTGCCAGGTACTCCTCAGACACACCCAGGTACACCTCCGACACCCCAGGTACACCTCCGATACTCCCAGGTGCCACTTCACACTCCCAGGCACACCTCTGATACTCCCAGGTACTCCCTCAGAGACACCCAGGCACACCTCCGACACCCCAGGCACACCCGATTCCCAGGCACACTTCTACACTCCCAGGTACACCTCTGACACTCCCCAGGTACACCCCCTGACACCCCAGGTACCCCTCTAACACCCCAGGTACTCCTCTGACACTCCCAGGTACACCTCTGACATTCCCAGGTACACCTCTGACACCCTGTGCCACACCTCCGTCACTTCCAGTTACACCCCTGACACTTCCAGGTACACCCCGACACCCCAGGCACACCTCTGATACTCCCAGGCACACCTATGACACTCCCAGGTACACCTCCGATACCCCAGGCACATCTCACTCCTGCCCCTCCTCTGACACCCCATGTACACCTCCGACAATCCCAGGTACACCTCCGACACTCCCCAGGTACACCCATGACACTCCCAGGTCCTCCCAGACACTCCCCTGGTACACCCCTGACACCCCAGGCACACCCTGACACTCCCAGGCACACCTCTGACATTCCCAGGTACACCTCTGACACTCCTAGGTACTCTGACACTCCCCTGGTACACCTCTGACACTCCCAGGTACACCTCTTGCACTTCCCTGGTTCTCCCCTGACACTCCCAGTGCACACCCCAGACACCCTGCACACATCAGACACCCCAGCACACCTCCGACACCCCCAGGCACACATCTGACACCCCATGTACACCCTGACACCGCCAGGCACCCTCTGACACCCCAGGCACCCTCCTGACACCCCAGGCACACGTCTGACATTCCCAGGTACACCTCCTGACACCCCCAGCCACACCTCCGCCACTCCAGCCACACCCCTGACACCCCAGGCACACCCTGACTCCTCCCCAGAACACCTCCGACACTCCCAGGCACCTCTGACACTCCCAGGCACACCTCTGACACTTCCAGGTACACCTCCGACACTCCCAGGTACACCCCTGACACTCCCACACCTCTGATACCCAGGTACACCTCAGACACTCCCAGGCACACCCCTCACCCCAGGCACACCTCACACTCCCAGGCACCCTGTGACCTCCCAGTCACACTCAGACACCCCAGGCACACCTCAGACACCCCAGGTACACCTCAGACACCGCCAGGTACACCCTCAGAGACCCCAGGCACAACCTCTGATACTCCCTGCACACCTGAGACACCCCAGGCAAACCTGACACCCTAGGTACACCCCTGACACCCCAGGCACACTCTGATACCCCAGGTACACCCTGACACCCCAGGTACACCTCCGATTCGCCAAGGAAATTCTGGCCTCCCAGAATACCTCAGACACTCCCAGGTACACCTCTGGCACTCCCAGGTACACCTGACACCCCAGGTACACCTCCGACACCCCAGTACACCTCCGACACTCCCTGGTACACCCCTGACACCCCAGGCCACCTTGACACTTCAAGGAACTCCACTGATACCCCAGGCACACCTCTGACACTCCCAGGCACACCTCTGACACTCCCAGGCACACCTCTGACACCCCAGGCACACCCTCCGACACTCCCAGGCAAGTACACCTCCAACACTCCCAGTTACACCCCTGACACCCAGGTACTCCTCTGACACTCTCTGGTACACCCATGACACTCCCAGGTACACGTCTGACAATCCTTGTGTACTCCACTGACACTCCCAGGAACTGCTCTGACACTTAGGCATGCCTGCGACACTTCCAGGTACACCTCCGACACCCCTTGTACACCTCCAACACTCCCAAGCAACACCCTGACACCCCAGGCACACCTCCAACACTTGAGCACACCTCTGACACTCCCAGGCACACCCTAACACCCCAGTTACACCTCCGTCACTTCCAGCTACACCCCTGACACCCAGGCACACCCCTGACACTCCCAGGTACACACTGACACTCCCGGCACACCTCTGACACTCCCAGGCACACCCCTGACACCCCAGGCACACCTCTGACACCCTAGGTACACCTCTGACACGCCCAGGCAATCCTGACACTCAGGTACACCTCTGACACTCCCAGGTACACCTCTGACACTCCCAGGTACACCTCTGACACTCCCAGGTACACCTCAGACACTCCCAGGTACACCCCTGACATTCCCAGGTACACCTTGACACTCCCAGGTACTCCCACTGACACCCCAGGTACACCCCTGACACCCCAGGTACACCTCTGACACCCAGGTGCACACCTCTGACACCCCAGGTACACCTTGACACTCCTGGACACCACTGACACTCCCAAGCACACCCCTACACCCCTGTACTCCTCTGACACCCCAGGCCACACCTCAGACACTCCCAGGCATGCCTTAGACACTCCCAGGTACACCCCTGACACTCCCAGGTACTCCTCTGACACCTCTGGCACCCCCTGACACTCCCAGGCACTTCTGACACTCCCAGGTACTCCACTGACACTCCCAGGAACTGCTCTGACCTCCTAGGTACGCCTGTGACAACTCCCAGGTACACACTCTGACACCCCAGCAGGCACACCTCCAGACACTCCCAGGTACACCCTTGACACCCCAGGACTCCTCTGACACCCCAGGTACTCCTCTGACACCCCAGGTACACCTCAGACACTTCCAGCCACACCCTGACACTTCCAGGTACACCCCTGACACTCCCAGTGTACACCTCTGATACTCCCAGCTACACCTCTGACAATTCCCAGGTACACCTCGATACCCTGTACATCTCTGACACTCCCAGGTACTCCTCTGACACCCCTGGTTCACCTCTCTGACACTTGCGTACACCCTCTGACACTCTCTGGTACACCTCTGACACTCCCAGGCACACATCTGACACCTCAGGCACACCTCTGACACTCCCATGCCTCCGACACTCCAGGCACACCTCTGACATTCCCAGGCACACCTCTGACACCCCAGGCACTCCCTCTGACACCCCTGGCACACCTCTGACACCCCAGGCACACCTCTACACTTCCTGGTTCTCCCCTGACACTCCCAGGTACACCAGACAGCCTCCCAGGTACACATCAGACACTCCCAGGCACACCTCTGACACCCCAGGTACACCTCTCACACTCCCAGGTACACCCTTGACACTGCCAGGTACTCCTGACACCCCAGGTACCCTCCTGACACCCCAGGCACACGTCTGACATTCCCAGGTACACCTCTGACACTCCCAGCCACACCTCCGTCACTTCCAGCCACACCCCCTGACACCCCAGGCACACACCCCTGACCTCCCAGAACACCTCCGACACCCCAGGCACACCTGACACCCCAGGCACACCTCTGACACTCCCAGGCACACCCCTCCGACACTCCCAGGTACACCCCTGACACCCCAGGTACACCTCTGATACTCCCAGGCACACCTCAGACACTCCCAGGTACACCTCTCAGCACTCCCAGGTACATCTCTTACACTTCTAGCACCTCCTGTGACTCTCCCAGCCACACCTCAGACACTCCCCAGGTACACCTCAGACACCCCAGGTACACCTCAGACACCCCAGGCACACCTCTGATACTCCCAGGCACACCTGAGACACCCCAGGCAAACCTGAGACACCCCCAGGCACACCTTGACACCCCTGGCACCCACTGACACCCCAAGCACACCTCTTACACTCCCTGGTTCTCCTGACACCCCAGGCCACACCCTCAGACACTCCCAGGCACACCTTTGTGACACCCCAGGTACACCTCTGACACTCCCAGGTACATCTCTGACACTCACAGGCATATTCCTCTGTCACCCAGGCAATTCTGACACTCTGGTACACCCCTGACACTCCCAGGTACTCCTCTGCACTTCCTGGTACTCCACTGACACCCAGGCAATATCTCTGACACTCCCCAGGCACCCACTGACACCCCAGGAACTGCTCTGACACTCCCAGGTACGCCTGCGACACCCCAGGACACCTGACACTCCCAGGCACACCCCTGACACCCTTGCAGTACCCTCTGACACTCTGGTACACCCCGACACCCCCAGGACTCCTGACACCCCAGGTACACCTCTGACACTCCCAGGCACACACATCTGACACGCTCCAGGTACATCACGCCTGACACTCTCAGGAACACCTCCGACACTCCCCAGGTACACCTCTGACACTCCCAGGTACACCTCAGACACTCCCAGTTACCTCCTTGTCACTTCCAGTTACACCCCTGACACTCCCAGGTACACCCTGACACTCCCCAGGTACACCTCACAATTCCCAGGTACACCTCTGACACTCCCAGGTACCCTCTGACACTCCCCTGGTTCACCTCCTGACACCCCAGCACACCTCTCCTGACACCTATACCACCTCTGACACTCCCAGGCATACCCTCCGACAATCTCCCTGGCACACCCCACTGACACCCCAGGCACAACACTTCACACTCCCAGGTACCCTTCAGACACCCAGGTACACCTCCGACACTCCCAGGTACACCTCCGATAATCACAGGTACACTCCCCATATTCCAGGTACACCCCTGAAACTCCCAGGTACACCCTGACACCTCCAGGTACTCCCTAACACTCCCAGGTACTCCTCTGACACTCCCAGGTACACCTCTGACATTCCCACATTAATCTCAGACACCCCAGTTACACCTCCGCAACTTCCAGTTACACCCCTGACACTCCAGGCATACCCCTGACACCCCAGTGCACACCTCTGATACCCCAGGCACACCTCCTGACACCCTGTAAGTACTCCTCCGACATTCCCTGGCACACCTCTGACACTCCCACACCTCTTACACTTCCTGGTTCTCCCTGACACTCCCAGGCACAATCTCAGACACTCCCAGGTACACATCAGACACTCCCAGGCACACCTCTGACACTCCCAGGCACACCTGTGACACCCCAGGTACACCTCGACACTGCCAGGTACTCCTGACACTCCCAGGTACTCCTCTGGCACTCCCAGGTACACGTCTGACATTCCCAGGTACAATTCTCTGACACTCCCAGTTACACCTCCGCCACTTGTGCCACACCCCGACACCCCAGGCACACCCCTGACTCCCAGGAACACCTCCGACACCCCAGGCACACCTCTGACACCCCAGGTACACCCTCTGACACCCCAGGCACACTCCATGACACTCCCAGGCACACCTCCTGATACTCCCAGGTACACCCCAGACACTCCCCAGGTACACCTCTCACACTCCCAGTACACCCTCCGACACTCCCCAGGTACACCTCTGATACTCCCAGGTACACCTCTGACACTCCCAGGTACACCTCTGACAATTCTGCAGGCCACCTCCGACACTCCTGAACACCTCTGATACCCCCAGGTACACCTCAGACACTCCCAGGCACACCTCTCACACTCCCAGGCACACCTCTCACCCTGCGCACTCCTGTGACTCCACCACACCTCAGACACCCCAGGTACACCTCAGATACTCCCAGGCACACCCTCAGACACCTGCTGCACACCTCAGACCCCAGGCACACCTGATACTCCCAGGCACACCTCGAGACACTCTGTGCAAACCTGAGACACTCCTGGGTACACCCCTGACACCCCAGGCACACCTCCTGACACCCCAGTACCCCTCAGACACACCCCCAGTACACCCCTGACACCCCCAGGTACACCTTTGACACTCCCAGTACTCCACTGATCCCAGGCACACCTCTGACACTCCCAGGTACACCTCAGACACTCCAGGTACACCTTTGACACCCCTGGTTCACCACTGACACCCTTCCAAGCACACCTCTTACACCCCTGGTCTCTCCCTCTGACACCCCAGGCTACACCTCAGACACCCCAGGCACAACCCTACACCCCAGGCACACCTCTGACACCCCAGGCACATCCTGACACCACAGGCATGTTGCCCCAGTCACCCCAGGCACCCTGACACCCCTGGCACACCTGACACCACAGCACACCATACACCCCAGGCACACCCCAGACACCCCAGGCACCTCCTGACACCCCAGGCACCCTCTGACACCCCTGGCAAGCACCTCCTGACACTCCCAGACAATCCTCTACTCCCTGTACACCTCTACCACTCCCACACCTCTTACACCTCCTGGTTCCTCCTCTGACACCCCAGGCCACACCTCAGACACTCCCCAGTGCCACCTTTAGACACTTCCAGGCACACCTCTGATACCCCAGTACATCTCTGACACTCACAGCATGCCTCTGTCACTCCCAGGCACCCTGACACTCCCTGGCACACCTCTGACACTCCCAGGTACCCCCACTCTCTGGTACACACCCCTGACACCCCAGGCACACTTCTGACACTCCCAGGTACTCCACTGACACTCCCAGAACTGCTCTTGACACTCCCAGGCACGCCTGCGACACTCCCAGGTACACCTCCGACACACACTCCCAGGTACACCCCTGACACTCCCAGGTACTCCTCTGACACTCTCTGGTACAACTCCTGACACTCCCAGGACTCTGACTTTCCCAGGTACACCTCTGAGACCCCCAGGTACACATCTGACACCCCAGGTACACGCCTGACACTCTCAGGAACACCTCCGACACCCCAGGCACACCTCTGACACCCCAGGCACCTGACACTCCCCAGCCACACCTCCGTCACTTCCAGCCACACCCCTGACACTCCCAGGCACACCTCCCTGACACTCCCAGTACACCTCAGATACTCCCAGGTACACCTCTGACACCCCAGGTACTCCTCCTGACACCCTGGTCTACCTCTGACACTTGCACAATCTCTGACACTTCCAGGTACACCTCTGACACTCCCAGGTATACCTCTATTACCCCTGGTACACTACTGACACTCCCATGTACAACACTTACACTCCCAGGTACTCCCTCAGACACACCCAGGTACACCTCCGACACTCCCAGGTACACCTCCGATACTCACAGGCACACTTCTTACACCCCAGGCACACCTCTGACACCCCAGGCACACCCCTGACACCCCAGGTACCTCTAACACTCCCAGGCACCCTCTGACACTCCCAGGTACACCTCTGACATTCCCAGTACACCCTGACACTCCCAGCCACACCTCCGTCACTTCCAGTTACACCCTGACACTTCCAGGCACTCTGACACCCTGTACACCTCTGATACTCCCAGGCACACG